>NC_059179.1:28458103-28765186 GCF_019923935.1 Bubalus bubalis | reverse complement strand
GAGTAAGCATCTCTTAATTTCATGGCTGCAATCACCATCTCCAGTGATTATTACCACTGTGCAATTTCAAAACTGGGAAATGAAGTATGATATGATACTGTGCAAGATTATAGACCTTATTTAAATTTTGCCAATTGATCTACTGATGTTCTTTTCCTGTTCTAGTATTCAATCCAAGATCACACGTTTTGTCTCCTTGTCTCTTACATCTTCTTAAATTGGGGGCAGTTCTTCAGTTTCTTTGCCTTTTGTGATAGTATTTTTTTAACTGTACCGGTTTCTTATTTTGTAGAGTGTTCCTCATTTGCTACCCATTCATTTTCAAGTTTAAGTAACCTAGCATGACTCTTCCCTGAGATCTCAAAGAAGTTAGTGGCAGAGCACAAATAAAAGACTGCTAACTGTATGGAGAATTCATCCCAAGGTTTGAGAAAGCGTTTCCCTCCTAGAAGAGTGATGGCAGATACAAGTAAATTGGTGAATTTATGCAACAGTTATTTAAAAGATGTATATAATCTATATCTAATAGATTACTGGTTTCCTATGGAGTCTTGGGTTTGGTGCTAACTCCCTAGGACTATAATAGTATGCAGAAATCAAAATGGCCCCAAGCCCACAGTTTGAGCTCCTTTTTGAGCCCCCCCCCCCACCCCCGCCAGGGCTTTGTAGCGTTTTGGAGGACATGGAAGTGTATGCCTATATAAACACATAAAATATGGTTAGTAGCAAAGTACTCTTTCACATAGGACTATGCAAAAAGACTGGATTTAGACAGAGTGAGTGGTATAGAAGGTGAGGGAAAGGGAGCAAAGCATGGAAACTTATGCAGAAACCCCTAAATATACATAGTATCACTATCATTGGAGAGACAGAGGGACAAATAGATAGGTAGATCGATATGCAGGAAGAACTAACATATCTGTATTTATAGGTATATCTGAGGCTTCCCTGGTAGCTCATCTGGTAAAGAATCCTCCTGCAATGCAGGGGACTCTGGTTCCATTCCTGGGTCGGGAAGTTCCCTGGAGCAGAGTATATATCTAGGGCTTCCCAGGTGGTGCTAGTGGTAAAGAATACACCTGCCAATGCAGGGCAGGTAAGAGGTAGGAGTTTAACCCTTGGGTTGGCAAGATCCCCTGCAGTAGGGCGTGGCAACCCACTCCACTATTCATGCCTAGAGAATCCGATGGACAGATGACCCTGGCAGGCAATGGTCCATAGGGTCGCAGAGTTGGATGCGACTAAGGCAACTTAGCTTGCAAGCACTAATAGGCATATCTAAGACAGATCATAGCAGAGTACATCATGAGAAACACTGGGCTGGAAGAAGCACAAGCTGGAATCAAGATTGCAGGGAGAAATATCAATAACTTCAGATATGCAGATGACACCACCCTTATAGCAGAAAGTGAAGAGGAACTGAAAAGCCTCTTGATGAAAGTGAAGGAGGAGAGTGAAAAAGTTGGCTTAAAGCTCAACATTCAGAAAACTAAGATCATGGCATCTAGTCCCATCGCTTCATGGCAAATAGATGGGGAAACAGTGGAAACAGCAGCTGACTTTATTTTTTTGGGCTCCAAATCACTGCAGATGGTGATTGCAGCCATGAAATTAAAAGACGTTTACTCCTTGGAAGGAAAGTTATGACCAACAAGGAAAGTTATGACCAACCTAGATAGCATATTGAGGAGCAGAGACATTACTTTGCCAATAAAGGTCCATCTAGTCAAGGCTATGGTTTTTCCAGTGGTCATGTATGGATGTTTGAGTTGGACCGTGAAGAAAGCTGAGCACCGAAGAATTGATGCTTTTGAATTGTGGTGTTGATGAAGACTCTTGAGAGCCCCTTGGACTGCAAAGATATCCAACCAATCCATCCTAAAGGAGATCAGTCCTGGGTATTCATTGGAAGGACTGATGCTGAAGCCGAAACGCCAGTACTTTGGCCACCTCATATGAAGGGTTGACTCATTAGAAAAGACCCTGATGCTGGGAGGGATTGGGGGCAGGAGGAGAATGGGACGACAGTGTATGAGATGGCTGGATGGCATCACCAACTGGATGGACATGAGTTTGGGTGAACTCCAGGAGTTGGTGATGGACAGGGAGGCCTGGCGTGCTGCGATTCATGGAGTTGCAGAGTCGGACAGGACTGAGCGACTTAATCTATTGATCTGTCGCACACATACAACCCACCCCATGTCCTGTAGTACCCTTCTCGCATCTCTCCCAGACCAAGACACATTGCCTGTGCTGCGGTTTAGATCAAATGCCCCTTTACAGAGTCAAAGGGGCAAAAATAGGAACCCCTCAATCCCTCTCTTCCCAAAGACAATGCTGAGCATCCGGGCGGTAGAGGATGTCTGGATTCTTGCAAAAAGAACAGAGGAAAATAAAGTGAGAAACAGCGAGCTGGGGGCGCGGGAAGCGGTGGAGGGTGGCAGCACTCGCAGCGGATGCACTTTGGTTGCGCGGGCCCCGCCCTTCCTGGCCTCACGCGAGGGCCCCGCGGGCGGCCGCGGCCTGGTGGTATCGCGAGACTCTGGCCCTCGTGGCGGCGCTTCGTTCCTCGCCGGCCTCCACCTACCCGCGACGCCTCGACCCGCCCCCACAGCGGCCCAACTTGTCTGGAGTTGAAGTCCTGAGCCCCTAGCTCCTGCAACCGGCCAACGGAGAGCCCCGCGCCGCCGCCTCGCCTCCGGGATCCCCCGCTCCGCTCCTCTCCGTTCCCGCGACGCGAAAAGTTGGCGAGGAGGCGGCTCCTCAGCCCAGTTAAGCGCGCTCCTAGCCGGTGCGGGGCTCTCGGTCATCGGCGCCCGGGGCGCCTGAGGCGTGGCTCTGCTGGGTCCTGTGGTACCAGAGTTCCTTCCCCGGGATCCTCTCACCAGTCGCCGCGAGTACGGGCTCCTGGCCCCGCCTCCCCGTCCCAGAGCGGTGCAAGGGGAGCAGGAACAGATGGAGCAGGGGTAGAAGACCCGAGGACTTTGGGCGGCGGGAGCGGAGACTCTAGAGCGAGCGTGAGAAGGAGCCACAGGCTGCCCGGGTGGAGGAGCGAGGCTGACAGCGCGGTGGCGGCGCCAGGGACCCCGCCGCACAGAGGCAGCTCCGCTGTCCAGTCCGCCCCCCGGGTGAGTAAAGTGGTGGGGGGCGGATCACAGAGTGAAGGGTGCGGGGAGGTGGGCGTTAAAGCCGGATGCAGGGACAGGCGGAGAAGCCCGTAGGAGCCTTCTGATCTGGGAAGTGTGCAACATAGAGCCTCTGCCTCCCTTCCTCGGGAGGCACATCCCTCCCTCAGGGGCTTCCATCGCTTTCTCCAGGCACCGGCCCTGAGGGAAAATGCCAAGTTAGCATGTGAATCCTACTTACTGTCACGGTGGTCAGTGGAGTTGAAGACCAGGCAAAGAGTGAGTTATTATTAAGTATTTAGTATGTGGGGGTCGTAGGGTTAACTTTTAGGGCGGTCTGATGTTTCCCTGAAGTGATTTCCCCTTTACTTCCTTCAAGCTTACTGATGTCTCTAGTAAGTTTAAAGTGGATGAGAACTGGGATGGGCAGTCATTGCCCTTTAGTGTCATTCTTATGACAGGGGATGCAAGTTACACAGAGCTTGTATTAACGTTCTAAAGGCCCTGTGTGTGTGTGTATGTGTGAATGTGTATGCATGTGTAGAGCTGGAGCTTTGCAATTTGTGAATTATTGTTTGTTGTCCAGTGTGATCTAGTCCTGGAAACATCAATACCCTCTGTGATAACAACCCTTGATCTCCCTCATTTGCCTGACCTGCAATCGTGAAGAGCACACACAGGGAAATATTGACCTTTTCTTATGAGGTGAAATAGATTGATAGATTGTAGGAGACTGGCACTTAGGGGCAGAGGGTGTGTGGCGGGCTCTGCTGGACACAAAGAGGTCAGTAAGAGTGAAAGTTAGTGATTTGGGGCCATGCCAGGAGAGGTTTTAGAGCTGGGGTAATAAATCTGCAGCTCTTCAATCTGTCTTTAATCTCTTCAATTTAACAGTGACCCGGGAAATTCTTGTTGGCAGAAATAGTAAAACAACAGCTTTTCTGGTAATGATTAGAGAGAATTTTAAAAGTGTGTGAAAGTTCGCTAGGCCACCAGAAAGAAATTTGAAAAATTACAACCAAGAATAGGTAAAAAGTAAATGCGTATATAGGTAAGAGGGGATTTAAGCAGGAGATTGAGAGTTTGCTCTGAAATATACACAGATTATCCAGCCCATCTACTTCTACCATGTCTCCATATGTGATAGAATTTCCAGAAACCTCTCCAGAGACATGGCATAGACTTATACTCATTGTTACCTTTGAAATAAAAGTTCGAACAGTTTAAAATAAATACCTGCTCATTAGGAATTCTGTTGGTACATAGGTACAGATAGTATTGATGCAAATCATGATATCAGCACTCAATATTCACAGCACTGTCCCAAGCGCATTTACCTGCCCTAATGCCTGGCATTAAGGACACAGTTTCTGGTTTGTAGGTTGCTCATGTACAAGTTTGCCAAAATAATTGCAATAGAGATTCTCTTCATCAGTTGCCTGGAGACCTTTGCCTTCAACCCCTTCTTTAATAATCACAGCTTTAACATCATTATCATTAAAATTATTCATCACATTTAAATTTGAATTTTTAAAACTTCTTCAGTTAGTTAATTCAGAATAAGAGTGTAAAAAACACATCTCTGGGAAACCAGATGCTTGTTCATTTAAGAAATGACAAATATATTGTCAGGTTGTGTGTGTGTGTGTCTGTTGCATTCATGTCTATATGTTTATGCTTACTAGCCATATAATGACATTGTGGGTGAAATCATGCATGGGTGACATATAGTAGTCCACTAAGGCTACTTAATTGTGGGTGAAATCATGCATGGGTGACATATAGTAGTCCACTAAGGCTACTTATTGTAGTAAGTAGTAGGGATGGTGATTATTAATGTTGGAGCACCCATAATTTTCTAATTAGTGAGTTTTCTCTCATCTAAAGTCTTTGTTTTCTTAATGCCAACTCCTTACACACATCCTCCACCCCCACACACATACCTTTTTTAGTATGTGTGTATATGTCCTCAATAACAGAGCTAATCAATTTCATCTAGCCAAATTTATCTCAGCATGATGGAGACAGTAACATTTAATGTTATTATTTTTATAAATTGGAATATGGGAAATCAAAGGAAACTTCTTGGATGGAGGTGACTTGACATGAAAAGCAAGAATGGAGATTTAAGTTCTGGTTCTGTTTATCACACATGTTTGGCAACTCTGAATAATAATTTCTTGAGTTTGAATTTCTTCATCTGTAAAGTGAGGTCAATGCCAATCAGGATTAGTTGACAGAATCATGTATCTTGAGACAGGTGAAAAGGACATTGTTACTGTAGAGTCATATATACATGTGTGTCACTGCCATTCCTAACACACTCTTAAAAGAAACAGTTAAAGAAACAGTTCATCAACCCTAAATAGGAAGAGAAAGTCAAATTCAAAATTTGTCACTAATACTGCCTCCCCCAGAAAGAGGTGGGATGCAGGCACCACACATCTTTTGGACCTGACTGATCTTTAAATAAATGCCAAGGCTAAGATAGACAAATGGTTAAAATAACACCTGTATTAAAGATATTGATTTATGGTACTTATAGGCTGCCCATTATAACTTGGCTAGGATTCAGAGTGACCTCCTTGTTCTTCCTGTCTGCTTCCTGTACTTTTTGCTGATGTTCTGGGGCAGCCTTTGGTAGATGTAGTTTTTGCTGTGTACTCAATGATACTTTTCCCTGTTATTTGAGTGCAATTTATGTGTGTTCAGAGTAATTCCCCAAGTTTGAGAGTCATTTTTTAAATCCAGGCACTGATATTAACATCCTCGTCATACAGGACAGCCTTTCTTGATGGAAGGAAGTCTTTGCATGATCTGAACCAAATGAAGGAATCCTGTGGCTTCAAGAATGCTAAGTGCAAATAGTCTATCAGGGGCAAGAACATGTTGGTTCTGTGCAACTTATTTTGTACATGATCTAATTTTTATGATGATATATGCTGCCTTGTGGGGGGGGCGGTGTGTGTGTGTGTAGTTTTTTCTTCCAAAAAGCTAACCAGCATTAGCTCATTAATCCTTGTGAAATTCTTATTAGGTAGTAGTAGCATTAATATTTCTTTCTCACATGTTATGCTGAATATGATTCAAATACTTTGGTTTCTCACCCTCCTGTCTCTTTCTTAATATCAGTGTCTCTCAAAAACAGTCATCTGGAGTATGCTATTAAACTTACATTATTACGATAGTGTTAATGCTGCATGCGGAGAAGGCAACGGCACCCCACTCCAGTACTCTTGCCTGGAAAATCCCATGGATGGAGGAGCCTGGTGGGCTACAGTCCATGGGGTCACTAAGAGTCGGACACCACTGAGCGACTTCACTTTCACTCTTTGCTTTCACGCATTGGAGAAGGAAATGGCAACCCACTCCAGTGTTCTTGCCTTGAGAATCCCAGGGACAGGGAAACCTGGTTGGGCTGCTGTCTATGGGGTTGCACAGAGTCAGACACGACTGAAGCGACTTAGCAGCAGCAGCAGCAGTGCTGCATGACTGTCTGGTTGTTTGACATTCATATCTTCTTCTTCAGATATTTTTAAACCTGAGATGTATCCACACAACCTTGGTAATTAAGCTGGGTCATTTTTTCTTTGGAGTTTTTTCTTTGGTAAAATGCCTTATTGTCATCATTAATTTTCTTACTAGTTTTGTGAGAGTCAAATTCTCAGTCCCATTGCACAATTCAGCAAACAGGTTCAGAAAGGATAAGTGACTTGGGTAAGGTGTTATGGGGGTATGGAACAGAGCATACCTATTTGAATCTGATTCCAGAATTTATTCCTGTCTTACAAAATTTAACCTACAGTAAAACTTGGAAATTAGAATCTTTTAAGATTATAAAATTATTCATCTTGAGTTGATTTCAGACAAGGTTGAGAAGTGGTAAATCCTGATTATGAGAGCTCTTTATCTTTGAGAAAAAGGAATGTTGTTAACATGTGCTGGCACATTTCATTCTTTAGCTCCAATAGAGACTGCATTGTTTCCCAGATTTCATTTTCATCTTTAGAAGATCTTAAAATGAACACTTGGATGATTTATTGAGCATAAGGTCATTGGCAAATTTTGGTATCTGGTCTTGTTTAATACATTTTTGAGTTAACAGGATCTAGTTTTATTTTACATTGACTTTGAAAACTGGGTTTGGTGATCATTTCTGTAGGATCTTTTCGCCTGACCTTTTTAATTTTAATAGAGGTGACTGTCTTTAGCAAACTTATATTTTTACTTTTCCTATCAGGTCCTGATGAAGAATGCAAGTGTAATTTGGCCTGGAAGGCAAGATGCTGCTGAATAAAACAAAGCATATGTGGAGGTAGATGGACTTTGGTTTTAATCCCAGATCTTCTTATTAGCTATCTTTAAAGTAGGGAAATTGTCTGCTTTATGCTTTTTGAGGACACAGTATTGATTGTTTCTCTTACATTTCACTCAGATCTGACACAATGTTTTAGTGTCTTCAACTTGAGAGTGTTGAACATTTTGTACTTGTGAGTCAAGTTCTACGGAAATAAAGATGGCATATTGATGTATGCCCTTGACTTGAGAGTGAACAAATCTTGTATTTCACGTGATTAGGTGTGTCTCTGCTATTTTTATACATATGTGTTTATAAAAATTCAACAGATTTGAATGCTACTGTTTAAATCAGGTACTGGTATTTGCAGAAAGATATAAAGGTGTAGTAGTTTGTTTTACATTATCTTTGTGTTGGTAAATATGAAATCTCTAGCTACAAAACACATAATTTAAGAGTATAAATTAAAATGCCTTTTTGAAATTTTCTAGTACAATCTAGATTAAATTTTGTCTATTTAATTAAACTAAATATTGACTCTGAGAATGATTCACCTTTTTAGAGTTATGAGTAGAATAGAACTGGGCACAAAATATATGGCATGTCTTCTTTATCTATGGTGTTAATAATTGCTAACATTCAAGGAGTAAATTCTGTGTGCTAGGGACAAGCTAACAAGCTTATATACATTATCTTATCAACTTTTAATTCTACAGATATTTGCTGAGCACCTAGTATGTTCCAGACAGTGACTAGGAGGTGTATGTGAACTGGTACCGAAAGTTATGAACATTTGTGTAAGGCAATAGAAGATGCATGTCATCTGATGACAAAACTGCTCGAGAAGTAAAGGTGAGATGGAACCCTCTGGCTGGGATGGATATGAGGGCTTGGGGCAAGGGTGATGTTTGCATTGGGCCATGAATAGTACTGAGAACTTTAAAAGGGGAGTTTTGAGATGACAATCCATACATGGTAGGCAAAAGAACTGCAAGAGCTAATGTGGAGAAGACAGAGATTACAGCAGATGAATGGATAAGAAAGCTATGGGACATATACACAATGGAGTATTACTCAGCCATTAAAAAGAATACATTTGAATCAGTTCGAATGAGGTGGATGAAACTGGAGCCTCTTATACAGAGTGAAGTAAGCCAGAAAGAAAAACACCAATACAGTATACTAACGCATATATATGGAATTTAGAAAGATGGTAACAATAACCCTGTGTACGAGACAGCAGAAGAGACACTGATGTATAGAACAGTCTTATGGACTCTGTGGGAGAGGGAGAGGGTGGGAAGATTTGGGAGAATGGCATTGAAACATGTAAAATATCATGTATGAAACGAGTTGCCAGTCCAGGTTCGAGGCACGATACTGGATGCTTGGGGCTGGTGCACTGGGACGACCCAGAGGGATGGTATGGGGAGGGAGGAGGGAGGAGGGTTCAGGATGGGGAACACATGTATACCTGTGGCAGATTCATTTTGATATTTGGCAAAACTAATACAATTATGTAAAGTTTAAAAAAAAAAGACTATTACAACAGACAAAAAAAAAATTTAATCTGTAACATCACTTTTGAATAATTATAGATATGATAAGTGAAGTGAAAGTCGCTCAGTTTTGTCTGACTCTGCAACCCCATGGATACAGTCCATGGAATTCTCCAGGCCAGAATACTGGAGTGGGTAGCCTTTCCCTCCTCCAGGGGACTGTCCCAACCCAGGGATCGAACTCAGGTCTCCCACATTGCAGGCAGATTCTTTACCAGCTGAGCCACAAGGGAAGCCCAAGAATATTGGAGTCGGTAGCCTATCCCTTCTTCAGCAGGTCTTCCCGACCTAGGAATCAGCCCGGGGTCTCCTGCATTGCAGGCAGATTCTTTATGAACTGAGCTATGAGAGAGGCCCTAGTTATAGATATAAGGCATACCAAATGAGAAACTGAAAATCTATACCAAGGAAAAGAAAAATATGCCATCCCTTAGAAATTTGATTGCCCTTATTTGCACATCTAAATCTCACCTTGGATGTTGTTGCTTTTTCTTATTATGACATTTTTCAAAAAATAAAAGACTATCATTTAGTTAGTAAACTGTATCAGAAACATCCTCAGCCAAGCTGCCCAAACTGCCACTTTATGTCTTTACATTTATATACAGATGTGACCTACCTTTTTGTGAATCTTAATTATTTTCCTACACCTCTAGAAAGTATGCAGACTGCATCTTTGTCTCCATCGGGGAAATTTGTCAAATAGTGTCCATCGGGGAAATTTGTCAAATAGTGTCCGCGCAGTAGCCAAAGATGATGGCCTGAACGAAGTGTGGCCGGTGTGAGGAGGACCCAGACTCCTCACAATGTAATGGTTACTGTAGAGGGCAGGCTTGAGTCTGCAGGTTAGATAGAGGCAATAGTTAAAAGCTTGGCAAGAAACAAAGGTGAAATCCTACCATGTAAGGTGTATACTGAAAGAAGAGAGCTTATTCTAAAATGTAGGTAGGAATAAAAGGACCTGAATGCTCTGGTGTGAACTTTTACATGTGCATAAATGGTCTCGTGTCTCTCTTTCTGCTGTGATCTGCTGAATGTTTTTTATAGTACTACCTTAGATCAGTAATGTACCTTTGCACTATTCAAAATGACTCACTTTTGAAGAATTTTGTCCCATCACTTCAGTTTTATTTTCATCATAGTCCTAAAAGATTAGAAGGACAGATATCTTTATATCTACATTTTGTGGGAGATGAAACAGGAATTTTGCCCTGTGATTTACACTTCAGTTATTGGAGGAAGAGGGGCTAAAACTTCGGACACAGCATTCCACTGATCCCTCGACTTGCTCAGGCTTTTTTTTTTTTTTTTTCTTGCCACAGGTTGGAGACAGAATTTTTGTTTTGGCTGCAGCCTGTGCTGTCAGGGACCTCAATGTTTGGAGAGAAGCATGGAGATTGGGCACCGAGCTCCTGGGTTTGAGAAGAACCTAATACAAATTACATATGTTGGGCTTTAGATCAGTTTTCCTGGTCCAGGTTGATTTGTGGGTCATTGCTGCTGCTAAGTCACTTCAGTTGTGTCCGACTCTGTGTGACCCCATAGACGGCAGCCCACCAGGCTCCCTCGTCCCTGGGATTCTCCAGGCAAGAACACTGGAGTGGGTTGCCATTGCCTTCTCCAATGAAGGAAAGTGAAAAGCCTTTAAAAAGTGTCCATGCCCATCATTGACAAGATTTACTGCAAGTGAGGTGCCATTGCCTGTTTATACAAGTGTTAAGTGCCCACCATTGTAAATGAGTCATCAATCCCTTTTTTTGCCCTGGTGACTAATCAAGGCTGGGGTTTGGGAACAAGGCAGAGAGGGTTTGCAGAACACTAAGCTATCAGAGAAGGCAATGGCACCCCACTCCAGTACTCTTGCCTGGAAAATCCCATGGACAGAGGAGTCTGGTAGGCTGCAGTCCATGGGGTCGCTAAGAGTCAGACATGACTGAGCGACTTCACTTTCACTTTTCACTTTCATGCATTGGAGAAGGAAATGGCAACCCACTCCAGTGTTCTTGCCTGGAGAATCCCAGGGACAGGGGAGCCTGGTGGCCTGCCGTCCATGGGGTCGCATAGAGTCGGACATGACTGAAGCGACTTAGCATGCTATCTACATGATAACAGAAGCTGAGTGTTAGCAACAATGATATAAATCGCCACACCTTTTGAGCAATTCTCTGTAATAACATTGCAGAATATCACTGTGTTATTTAATTGAAACCTCACAACAATCCTGTGAAGTTGGTGTTGTCTTTGTTCTAACCCTGTGAAAACTGAGGCTCAGAGGAGTTAAGAAACCTGTCATAAGTTACTTATAGAGTGACAGATCAGGGATTTAAGTTTTGTTCTGACTTTGACTCTAAAGCTCTTTCTGCTGGATCATACCACCCCATAGATGGGTTTATTTGGGGGTTGATTAGAGAATTTAAAAGTCAGTTTAGAGTGATGATAGGGAGGAGACCCCTTGGCATGAGAGGAAAAATCTTAAGTGTGCTCCTTTCCAAGTCGCCATGTTCTCAGATTGCTGGCCTGTTTTATTCCTTTCATGACCTCCATTTATCCCTGTGAATAATTCATGTAATATCACCAATGTGTTTTGTCTCTAGCTTGTTATCCAGGAAGATATACAGAAGCTGCCATTTGCTTTCACCTTGCTGGCTGCTGACCCTAAAGAAGTAGCACAGACACCATGGATACTCACCTTAAGATAGTGCTTCCGAGTTAAGTTATCAGGTAATTGGTGGATCATACTTTGCCCAGAGTCAAAGGTTTGAGGGTTCTGGTCACCTTCCCTAACTCAGATGACAGAGGATGTGGAAACCCAAACTCATGGTCCATCTAATACAGGGCTTGCCTGTTTAGATAAAACATCTTTCTCTGGTTTAGTTCTTTACTTTCCACCACTTTCAGTTAGAATTATGAAAAGGGCATTTGTCACCCTGGCTTGGAAACACTGTCTCTAATCTCCACCTTGACCTGTCCTGAATTTTGCCCAGTGGATGGAGGGGTTTTGAACTGGACAGCCGTGGGCTTGCTCACTGACAAAAAAACTACATTCAGGTATGATCCTTAGGCCCCCACATATAAGTGACAATCCTTACCTTTGAATTTATCTTTGTAACATTCTTGGTAAACAGTTGACCATATATGCATGCATGCATGTGTGCTATGTCACTTCAGTCGTGTCCGACTCTTTGTGATCATATAGACTGTAGCCCATCAGGCTCCTCTGTCCATGGGGATTCTCTAGGCTAGAGTACTGGACTGAGTTGCCATGCCCATATCTTCCCGACCCAGGAATCAAACCTGAGTCTCTAATGTCTCCTGCATTGGCAGGAAGGTTCCTTACCACTGGCACCATCTGGGAAGCTCTGACCATATATATGTAGGTATATTTATGAATTTCCTGTGTTTTCAAAATTATTTATATTGTTTTTCTTAGGGAGCAGCACACCATCTTGAGTCTTACTGCTTTATAGTAAATCTTTTTCATACAATAAACTTCTACTTTCATATAAGTTTTATTGGAACAAAGCCCCATTCATTCATTTTTACATATCATCTGTTTTTGTGATCTGTGATACAACAGCAGAGTTAAGTAGTTGTAACAGAGACCATCCTGCAGCACCTAAAATATTTTCTGTCTGGACCCTTACAAGAAAAGTTTGCTGCCCACTGGTCTAGATCATGGGAGGAAATTTTTAACCATTCCTTTTATTTTTATCTGTACTATTTTGAATTTTTGCCATGTGTAAGTATTGCTCTTGTAGTAAAGCTATTAGAACATCTTAAGTGATTGTGCTACATGCTAAGATGTAGCCTTTTCCCTTGAGGTTGCACATACTAGTGGGATTAGATATTTGCACAAACAGAAAAATCACTATTTAGAGTTTTAAATACATAATAAGTATAATAAGAATTTTTAAAAGTTCTATGGGGATACGAATGGGTGGAGAGTCAACTCATCCTCCTGGCAGAGGGAAGAAGTGATTTTACAAGAAATTGGGGAGCTGGCCTTTATTTATGTAGGATTAGGAATTTGCCAAGCCAAGGATGTTTGGGAGGAGGAGAGGCAATCTATATTCATTTTCCTGTCTTTCTTACGAGAACTAGGTCCACCTTCATGTTTCTTAGTACATGTAACAGTATGTGATGTCATTCTTCCTTTCTAGTCTCCTCCATCTCCATGCCATTTGGGACTCTTGACTAACAGTCTTTAAATATCATGTTTGGTTTCCTTTTATGCATCATGTCTCAGACATGTCAGAGACATGATGACTAAACCAAAGAATCTGAGCTCCCAAAGATTAAGACTTGCCTTAAATCTGAAACATTGCTGTCTCATCTCTTCAGAGTAGAGTTCCACTAGCAAGTTTTGACAGCTTCCCTTCATATTTGTTGTGTTGCTTCTTCTGTACCAGATAGAAATGGGTGATGCTGTCATTTTCTTGGGCATGTGGCCTGAATCAGTGTGGTTGTTGAGGTGATTATGACAAGTCAGTAGTCATTTTCTGTTAGTGCAATATTGTTTCCCTAAGAAATGTGATATGTGAGAGAGGGAATGATATCACCATACCCATAGTTAACTTAGTGTATACATGTAAATGTGAGGGATTCGGTACCTAAATTAGTTTAATGCATAGCTCATGATTTTCATCTTAATAGCTTTCTCAGACCTGCTGTCAAAGAATAAAGTTAACTCATGTTAGACTTTATTTTTTTTCCAAAATGGCTATACAGTTGACACGGGATTATTCATTAGCAAGATTATTCTTTTT
Organism: Bubalus bubalis; assembly: GCF_019923935.1. Taxonomy (NCBI): domain Eukaryota; kingdom Metazoa; phylum Chordata; class Mammalia; order Artiodactyla; family Bovidae; genus Bubalus; species Bubalus bubalis. The sequence goes on along the minus strand of NC_059179.1, from coordinate 28,751,439 downwards.
CCACTGGTTTTCATAGTGATCTTTGTTACAAATTTGTGGACTGTAAATTTGTCAGGTGTCTTTCTGGACTCTATTCAGATCCATTTGTTTGTTTTCCTTGTATTAATATATTATTTTAATATATGGCTTCATCATCTTCACGTTTATCAATCTTCTGTTGTATGCCATTGTATGCCAGCTAGCATAGAAAAGAATCACAGAGAATACAAACAATACTGTTTTCTAAAAGAGAATTTATCTTTTTGTCTTTTAGAATCATAGGGTTGGGAGTTGACTACCTCAGTTTATGAGAGATTGATCTAGGTTTTATCTGGATTTCATCTTTGGCAAAAGTCAGTCTTTTTTGGTTATCGCTTGCTACCATGATGTGATTCTCTATAACTTTATATTGATGTGTTGGTGTTTCTAGTGTCTTCAGCTTTGGAAAAGAGGTAGAAATTCATTTCTCATCACGGATGTTCAACTTAGCTTTGTACTACTCCTCCCCCTTTTGGGAGGGTGTGGAAAATTGTAATGGTTTGGTGTCCACTAAACTTCCAACCTCGTCACTCAAGCAATGTGAAAAATAACTGCTAGTTCTTCTGTTAGCTAAGTAACTGTGCCAGCCATCCAGGCTGGTCCTCAGACTCTAGCTCTGCCCAATATTAGGACATTGTGAAATATGATTTAGATTCTCCTTATCAATTCACCCTTCTTTAGTTCCGTGTACTGGGTCCTTGCCTCCCCCTCTTCTGGATGGGTTTTGTTTTCTAAGCACCATGAGATGGCAGGATTGACTCTTTGTGTTCTTGTACATCCTCAGAATTCAGCAAATGTGTGGTGAAGCAAACTGGACATATAAATCTCTTACAATGGAGGCAAGGAGAAAAGTTAGAAGGAAAACCTAGGCAAGAAGTTATAGTGATCAGAATTAGCAGATTTACTTGTAAAGATGGGTGGGTATAGAAAGATTTGATACAAATTTTAGGCTATACAACCAGTAACTGGGGGTGGGGATCTAGGAAGGCTGGTGGGAAGAGAGAGAGCCAGAGAAGGCAATGGCCATGTTTCCAGCTATGGCAGTTGGGTGGCTATTGACAGTGTGTGTGTGTAGTGTTATATATATATATATATAGTGTATTGTGTGTGTGTGTGTGTGTGTATATACACACTGAACTACTCTGGTGTACTTTTGAATTAGCTTTTACTTTGCAAGGCAGATAAAGCCCTGATACCACTGATTATAAATGTGTGTGTGTGTGTGTGTGTGTGTGCATGCACACAGGACTTTGGCTTGGTTATACTTGCTTACACGTTGCTCTAACCTCTGTCCTCAATGTAGGATTTTAGATCAATAGTGGCCATCCAGAAGCTTCTTCTATGAAGGAACGCCTATTGCTTGGTTAAGCCTTCAGTCTTCTTTTGGTTAATTGAGTCCTATGTGCTGAATATAAATACTATGTGTTTCCCTAAAAAGTCCATCCAGGCTACAAATACAAATCACATGTGGCTTCTTGCAAGTCCATTCTGAACAAAATTTAGGATCTTTCATAAGCAAAGCTGTTCCCAAGGTTGGTGACCCCACTGAGGTTTACTCTAAGCTCATCATCTTCTCATGTAAGCAGAGAGGTGAGATGCCACTCCTGATTCATTGTGTCACGTGACCATATCTTGGAAGCCTCCTGAATAAGGTGTTTATTATTAATTCAGAAGGCCAGGGAAAGTATATGAGTCTAAGCTGCTGCAAACCTTAAATGAGTTAAGAGAACTGAGTTAGTGCAACCTAAGCACAGATTACTCAGCAGGCTATTTGCTGCTAATGGAATCATTTTTGTTGCTTATCCACCCTTTCTTGAAATATCCTAATATGACTAAGTTCTCATAAAGGCTGTAAGATGCACATGCTAATTCCAGTGCAAAGAGGGTTTTTATATAAAATATAAAATTGGGGAGCTGTTCAAATCCATTTGCCCCCTTGCAATAAGCTATCAGTTAGTCCTCTCCACCAACAAGTTTCCTAGGGATATTATGAAGTGAGAGGTATATTTATAAATTTATAATGAATTGATAAATAAGTGAAGAATGAAGCCTGCTGCTTCATTGTTACTTTCTTCTCTCACATCTTTCATTCTCAAAGTTATCCTTCATTTAAGCATGTCAGGAGAGAACCTGAGTTTGGAATGGGGTCTTGATGGAGAGATTGAGACTGTAAGAAATGGTGTATAAAGAGCATAGAGAATGTGTGGTTGTTCAGGATTTGATCAGTGCATCAGAGTAACAAATTCTAGTGCTCCATTCCGTCTAGAAGTTATGAAGTTGGTTAATGGAGTAACCTATTTAAGAAGCTAGCCTAACTGACTCTGTAGAAAACACAACTTTTGATTTAATTTGGTGGATTTCTTTTAATTGCAATAGTCAACTAAAAGTATTAGGGCTATTTACGTAATGGTAGGGACCTTATTTCACTGATCTGTTATAACAGAATCTAAGGAGGTATTGTCCATTTCCGAATGTATGATGAGGTTGCTTTGAGAGTTGGCACTTCTGTATCCCTAGGGTCTCTTGTCTGGTGAACCCCTTGCGCTTCTAGCATGTGTGCTTGTCTTCCTGCTCAAGTTCACTTCTGAAAACACTGCTGTTTCACACTCTCTTGGTGTTATAGATCCTCATGTGCTGACTTCAGAGCTTCACTGAAAGCATCTCTGTAAAATTGCTAATTCATAAGGGCCAGCAGAATTCATTCCTACCATATTGGCTGCTTAGTGATACATATTCATTCTCTGTAAAGATATAGGTATATCTCTTTCTCTATCCCCAAAGACTAATTTTGATTTAAAATGAATCTGTCCTCTTTTGTTTATTGACCCAGGGGGATGGTACGGGGAGGGAGGAGGGAGGAGGGTTCAGGATGGGGAACACGTATATACCTGTGGCAGATTCATGTTGATATATGGCAAAACCAATAGAATATTGTAAAGTTAAAAAAAAGAATAAAAAAAGAAAAGAATTAAAAAAATAAAAATAAAAAAAAATTAAATGAATCTGTTTTTTGTTTTTGGGAAGATTTGCCTTCACCTCTTTTACCTGATCTCTGGGTTTTGGGTTCCTTGTTGTCTGTGAGAAGGTAGCATGTAGACCAAACTTTAGAGATGTCAGCTCTCTTCCTTGAGAAGGGCATTACTTTGGTTGAAAATGATCACAGTTATCAGTAAAATTATATGAGGGAGAATAAAGCACCTCATTATAGTAAAGTCAGGATTACCCTGTTTATGAGCTCAATTTAATTAATTATTAAAGGCCAAGACATTTAGAGAAAATTTTAAAAGCATACTATTAAGGTCAAAGTGGCTGAGATTCAAGTTTAAATGGTTTTAGCTGTTGCGTTGTTTCAAGAACTCTCTTCCATTTGGGAAGTTAATCTGAGATGTAAAGTGGAGAGACCTGGGCTGAGGGTCAGAAGACATGCTTCACATTCCTTCTTTGCTATGAACTGGCTGTGAGACCTCAAATATGGCACTTACATTCCATTAGTAAGGAGATAAAAATACCATTTCACAAGTCAGCTATGAAAGCATCTGACGGAGTGAGCGTCTGACTCACTGTACATGTCCAGGGAAATTTTGGTTCACTTATACATGTTGATATTTAAGAGAGTTTATTCAGGAAATTTCTATGAGCCAGGAAGTTTCATAAGATACTCGTGGTTATGCTTTGTGAGCACTGGTCCAGGATATTTTTTTAGGCTAGGAGAAGATCATCAAACCTGATCCAGAAGATTGGAGTTTTAGTTCAGATTTGTCCTGCATTTGTTGTGAAATCTGGGCGCAAGTGTCATAGCCTTCCTTAAGTATTCAGTTTCTGCACCTGGTCTATAAGAATAATACCTCAAACAGGTTAGTGCCATTTCTCTGTATATTTCTATATCTGTAAAGTAAGCACAGTGAAACTAGCCGCTTCAGGAGATCTTCACAAGGCTAACATGATTCAACACATGGAAATGTTCTAGCAGAGTGCTTCTTTCATGGTATATACTCAATAAACATTCATTGGAATGATTTTCCCTCCTTCCTGGAACTCACTTGAGTAAAATTGCCAGTCATAGAAATCGGAATGCTGAGTACCATGTTAATGCCTTGACAATTTTCTGGAAAGAAGAAATAAAAACCTGTCTAATGCTCCCAGTTTTATTTTACTGGCATTCTCTCTCCTTCTCTCTCTCTCTGTTTTTTTTTTTTTTTTTTTTTTTTTCTTGGGATGATGTCTCTTTGTGGCAGAGCAGCAACACCGGCAACTATAATCAGGGGCCAAAGGCCAGAAACCACAGATGAGAAAGACCAGCCCTCCTATCCAGTCCTATTCTGTGCTGCTGGGTTTTCTCTGACAGGAATGCATGTATTTCTTTAGGAGCCCCATAGCCAAGACCACAGCAGTTTTCTTGGAACCAGAGGCAGAAGGCTCCTGCTTCCTTGTGGCTCATATTCTCACTCAGCACCCAAGCATGTCTTTATTTGGTGAAGTTCACAGCCTTTCCCTTCCTGCCTCAGCAGCTACTGTCCCAGCCTCAGCCCCAGTCATGAAAAGTGTGGCTGCTGTGTGGATCATGTCTAGGCAGTTCAGAGAGCCTTTCAGAGAACAAAACTTTGGATTTGACTGCGACTTCAGCTACGACTCTCTCTTTCTCCTAGAAAACTATTGTGTTGGATGAAGCAAGAAGGTGCAAGCTGTAATACTGTCATGAAGGCCAAAGGTTGAGGAAGAAGTTGCCATTTCTCCTTCCTGTTTACCACTCAAGGATCTATCTCCTGAATCCTTTTTAGAGTTATTGGTATCTTGGCTTTATACATATACCCTGGTATTTGAATACATATACTGGTGCTCACAGCATTGGCTTAAAGTTAGTGGTTCTACTACTCTCCAGCTGTATGACTTGGGCATTCAGTTCTTTCTGAGTCTCAACTTCCTCATCTTTATGATGGGAATAGTCATGTCTGTCTGCTTGCCTGGTCAAATAAAATCTCTGCTTCATATATTTGATACCTTAGGGTCCCCTGCATGAGTAGGAAGCTTGCATGTTACTTAACACAGCTTTTGCTGCTGAAGATGACCATTCCTTCATCAGCCTCCTGGACAGATGATCCTCTAGTGTCAGACTGAGCTCTGAAGGGTTGGGAAGCTGCCCTCCTCAGGAGCTCAGATAGTAAGTTGTTCTTTGTGCTGATCTGAAATCTGAACTCTCCAGTAACTTTTGCCTGCTGGTTTCTGTGTCATCTCTGGATAACAGGACATTTAACCTCAAAATCTTCTGTATACTGAAGACTACTGTGAAAAGTACCATTATTTTTTAAGCTGGATATCAAGTCATCTTTTCAGCTCCTTTGCCTGCTCTGCCCTTGGGGTTCTGATCTGGATTGACTTCATGGAACAGAACATGGTGCCAGGTGTTCCTGAACATTCTCAATGGTCTTTGTAGCATTGGTAATAAAACATTGCCTGATGACCCTAGAAGCAAGTTTGATTATTACTAATGGTAACTGTCCCTACCCGTAGTGAGTCTGCTCAAATCCTAGAGCCATGATTGGCAAACCATATTTCTTAACATGCTTTAAATTATTTTTAACATGAAAGTAATTTCCCCCTCTGTTGCATTGCCATTTCCTTCTCCAAGGGATCTTCCCTACCCAGGGATCAAACCCAGGTCTCCTTTATTGCATGTGGATTCTTTACTGCTGAGCTACCAGGGAAACCACACTTTATTCTAAAAAATAATAAAGATGCATTAAATTTAATAATAGAAAAGACCTAGAAAAAAATCTAAAGAATACTATGGAACTTATTTGTAGCCCATTTACTTTTAAAAAAAATAAAATATTTTTATACCTTACACCTTAGTCATGTTTCCACATAAATGATTGTATATTTATGTGTAATCAGTGAAATTATGTAATATGGTTATGTACCTATACATTTTGTTCTCTTATTGATCATTGTATCATGTTTTCCCATGTCATTATCAGTTATTTAGTATCATCATAATGGTTGCATCATAATAATGAATATATACTATAATTTACTTAATGAACCCTCTATGGTAATCCCTAATTTGTAGCCAGTTTCCAGGAGCTTCAGAGCTATTCTCTTTGAGAAATGGAATAAGGGAGAAGGCAATACCTCTGGATTCTCACAGGAGGATTTTATTTTCCAAATGCTGGGGTACTCCCATTGCTCTGCTCTTTTCCTGTGGGCAGAGTTAACAGGACATGGAGATCAGATCAGGATGTGGAGATCACTTGGAAAGCTAAAAAAGTAGGTTGATTTGTGCATATGTATTTATGACTGAGCAACTGAGCACATTAGTGAATATGTATCCTCACTAAACAAATTCAAGTTTAAAATGTTATACTGATGATTTCTGTGATGAACAAGATGTTTGGTTTTGTTTCATTTACTGATACAAATGCGCCCCTAGAAGGGCTTGAACTACCTCTATGTGATCAAGGATTTTCCCTTGGTTAAGGAAATCAGAGAAATCCAAGGATCAGAGAATTACTGTCCTTCATTGTCAGGATTTAATGCATTTAAATCCCGAGCTAGAATCAAAGTATCACAGATTTGTCTTCTGTTAACATAATTTGGGACTCTCTTGTTTGTTAGAGCATAGCTCTGGCTGATGGAAGGCTCTGCTCTCATATAATCACATCAGTCATCTGGGGTCATTGTTTAAGGGGCAGTACCATAACTTCTCTGCAAACTTGCAGAACCAGTCACCAAGATAAAGGTAGAGCAGTCTTCTTGTTTACAAACTTTCCAAGTGAATTTTGTCAGGTAAATTTAAGAAATGGATTGTGACCCACGCATAAAAATATCTAGGCCATCAATTTAGCCTGAAAGAGAATTGCCCTGCCTCCACACCTGTATTTCTAACAAGTCAGAACATCTAAGATACTGAGCTTTACTTTGGATTTCATCTGCTATTATCAAAATCACACAGTTGGGAAGAAGTAGTTTCATAAACTTGTAGTGAGGGTGATGAAAGGGTTTTTTTTTTTTTTTTTTTTTCCAATTAAAACATCATTTCTGAAACAGGCAGCCCACATCTCCCCAAAGGCACTGCCACTATAGAGAAACAACTGCATCCCTTCATCTCGGGCCAATCCCACCCTTGTGGAATGAATAAAAACTATGTCTTATCACCTATGGGGATTGGCTGGTTTGATGCAGTAGTATATGGTTGACTATTCAAACAAAAATAAAACCAAACCGAAACTTGTGGTTATTTAGTCCTGGTAGAATTCTCAAAATTTATTACAAAAGGCTAATCTGAGACAGCTTCACTCCATCTGTGCCATTTCTCCAGCCCAGAGAAGCATTAACCTTATTGGGTCTGGTTGCTAGGGTGCTTCCAACATGCTGCTCAGAGTTTTATGATGTCACAGGTTTCTGATTGTGCAACTGAGAAACTGCAAGTTGTGTATCACATGTGCTTATTAGGAAGGGTGAAAAGTCAAACTACCAAGATGATGTCCTGTTGCTAGTAGTAAGGGTGTTAATATCTGGTGGGCAGGTCCTCATAGTAGTGGGCTGCAGTGAACAGTTTTGAAAGTTCTGTGTTCTTCCCGTTGCTGTGGCATAATTTCAACAGTCAGGGAAACCAGGTCTTGAAACCTCTAACTTGGGTCCTAACTCAGGAAAGGGAGTTTATAGAAAGCAGCAGTGGGCGAGAGAGACGGCCAGTCTCTTCTGCTTTTCACGTTAAAAAAAGTGTTGAATATCCTGAGTCTGAGAGTTCTGGGCTGCTTGAAAATAAGAATAGCTTCTCATTTCTTTGTTGGGCCACCTGCAAAGAGCATTCATGCTTCCTGTTCCCCAAGTATTGTGAGGCTGCTGGATTATTTGGGTGGGAGATGTCAGTATCTGGTTCCAGCAAAGCAGAAGCCACAGTAAACTGGGAGCATCCCTCCATTGAAGTTTTGCCTCCTATAGAAATGCAGATGAACTCAAGGTGATTTGTCCATTGTGTATGTTTCCTGGAACATTAAAGAAATGAGAAGGAAGCTTCTTAAGTGTGTGCTGAGTTCTCCTGTGGAGGAGGAAAGAGGTGAGAATTGCCCCTATGAGTTATCACTTAACTATGCTGAATCCATGAAAGCCTTTACAGAGCAGCTGGTCTCTCTCTGGGCTGGGTGCCAGTCAAGTCCAGAGGGTTATAGGTCTCAAAGGCCCTTTAGGTAAAGGGTGTATGTAGATGCTGAAAACATTGCAGGCTCATTGTTCTGGAGCAGGGCCTGAGGGAACAAGTACATGTTCTAAGGAGGAGCAGAACCATGGGTACAAGCAATGTGGGCCCAGCTGGCAGACTGAAGGGGCCCACAGAGGAGGACATGAGTGAGAGGGACAAAAATTTCAGAGGCAGAGCAAAGTAGGTAATCCTAAATCTCATAAAAAGCCAATGACTGTCAGATGTAAAAAAGACAGGTCAAGAGCAGGGTGAGGCCCAGAATAAGAGGTCTCTTTCAAACTGAGTAGCCACTTGTTTCATCCCAGGAGCTTTTGTTTACTTCATCGAGTAGGGGTATGGTTTGGAGTTTAGGGTACTTCTGGGTCTTATTTGTGGTATTAAATAAAAGCATCCATGAGGGATTAAGGAAACAGCTTGGGGTTCCCCTCCTGGAATCTCCTCAGATGGTGGCAGAGCAACTGCTCTCTCCCTCGAGTCTCTTCATGTTTGTGACCACAATGTTGCAGTGTCCCTCACACATAGGTGTCTTTCCGAAAAGTTCTCAGTGGATACCAGATCTGTCCCCCAGCCGCTCTAAGACGTGCTCATAAAGGGATGTGAAGGACTACAGCAGCAGGAAGCTCTCAACAAGGACCAGACATAGCTCCACAGAGCATTGACATATTTCTACATTTTCAAAAACATGCTTAAAGGGAAAAAAGATTAATGTCTGAGTCCTGACATCCTCTGATTTTCCTTACCTTCCTTACTCCTGAACTTTTTGGGGAGTTTCATACTCTGAAAATGGCACATTACAACTAAAATACTTATTTCATATTTTTCTGCAAACTTTTTGCTCCTGTTTTTCTTTTGTGATTATTTAGTATGTTCCAAGCATAAGATGACTCCACCAACTGACTGTTCACTCAGGGCTAACATTTCAATGGGTACATCCCCTTGGAAGCCACGTAACTCTGGCCAGTGGTGGTAAAACAGTCAGTGTTCCCATGTAACAGTGACTACTCTTTGATGGTCTGGACTTTATGACACCATTCATCTGATCAATAAACAATAGAACAGGCGTACTCCCTCTCAGGTGTCTTTCTGCCACAGTGCTGGCTCCACCATTGTCGGATAAACTAGTTTTTATGCAGACTGTGCATGTTGGAGAATTTGCCATCAATGGGGTCTTTCTGGAGAAGTTTTGCAGACGGAACACATCTCCCCAGCTTGTTGTAAGTTTTGGAGAGAACTCCAATATTATTTCCTCAATCTTCCTGGCTAAACTGACCACACACACACACACACTTTATTCACCACCCACCACCAAATCAAAAATGGTGATATATTACTTGGTCAAGCTGAAGAGCCAGAAAATAAAGGAAATCAATCTATATTTATCACTCAGGGTGACAGTTGTCAAATATACCAGCATAAATAGCAGCAAACTAGATTGCATGAATTGGGTAAGCCCACTCTAAAATAAATACCTAAAACAACTTAGTCTGATAGATAGGGGTGTGTGTGTGTGTGTGTGTGTTTCTAAGAACCATTGATTCAAAATAGCATAGTGGAACCTTAACATTCTAGTTCTCAGATACATGTGTAACCAAGCCAGGGAAACGTAAAATTATGTTTCACAATAGAAGTCTAAATTTTGATTGATTACAGACCATTTCTGGATACCTTTGATTTGTACTTGCTCACATCTCTAATGTACTTTGTAAGATTAGACTTCAAAGGAGGGTTATCCTTGAACATTTAGGAAGAATTTTAATTTATTGTTTGTCTGGTGTATCATTTAAAAGCCTGGAAACCTCTTTAGGATTTAGGTAGTTGTCTCCATGATATCCCGAAGCCTCTTCCGTTCCACCTGCTCAGTAAATGTAAACCCTGGTTGTAGCTGATTTGGAGTTTAAATGGACTGTAACTCAAGTGTGACGGCAACTCTACTGTTTGTTCAGCAGGCTGTTAAGCCTGTCATTTCCCAAGGCTTCCCACAGAACAAAGTTTTATTTAATTGTTCAAGCAAAAAATAAAAATATCCAGGTGCTGTACTTGTCTGGAACTGTTTTCTTGGATCTTGACATCAGCTAGCGTTTAAGTTAGAGAGAAATAAACTTGGTGAGATAGCTCCATTAAGATTGAAGACCACAATAAAATTGTTATACACAAGGTTTCAAAAGAATGGTTTGGAGATAAAAATGTGGCATGAAAGAAATGTTCTTTACTCTTATATAAATTATTCAAAAAATATTTAGAGAAAACAATAAATAGGCCACAGTTGCACAGTAAATCCAGATGAGCAGACCCTATATGTTTGGCTTACTACTTTGTCCTTAAAGTTTTATTTATAACACCAGCAGTTAATACGAGTCTAGTAGTGATAGTACAGTCTACTAACAAGTGATAGTACAGTCATTCTCATCAGATTGATTCATAATGAGGAATTTAGACAGGTTGATTTAAAGGAAAGTAAGATAGTGATCACCAGTCTTAAGCATGATTTGGCCTTGGTGTTCAACAATTGAGTTTCTAGCTCCTTGGGGTGGGGAGGATCTGAATGGATTCCCACAAGGATCCTATATGAGTCACTTTGTTTTGATACATTTTTTAGCAACAGGTACAGCACTTTGAACTTTGTGGATGACGGATGCTGAGTTTGAGAGGGAGATATGTTTGGCTATTTTCAAAGTCCTATTGTAGTTTTTAATTACAATGATAGGTACAGGTGTGGATATTAAGATATTACAGGTGTAGATATGCATCATCTGTAAGGCCACAGATGTCAAGCAGATATGGCTCCTGTGTTAGAAGGTGGTCGACTGAAAAGTGATCACCTAAAGGGGGCAGCAGATGTCCGTCTTCAGCTGAATGTTAACACTATGCCAAAGAGAGTGCAAGAAAGAGCTGAACATCTTCAGGTTTGTTTTGAGCTTAGGCAAATGACTTGCTTTGGCCAATAGAATGTTTAAAAAGTGTTTATCATTCATGCAGAATCTTGAAAAAACTGCTTGCATGAGTTCATCTCTTCTTGGAATCCTGCTAACATAAGTACAAGCTTAGGCTAACCTGCCTGAGGATGGAAGACCACAAGAGGAAGGAAATGTATCCTAGACAACAAGCCTTGAGCTAGCTGATTTCTAAACACGAGGGAACCCAACCAAGGTCAGCAGAAACACACTATTGAAGCTGACTACAGACGCATGGTAATACAGATAGGCCTGGCCTAGATCAGCAGAATTGCTCAGTAACCTCACAAATGCATGAGAAATAATAAATGTCATTGGTGCTTAACACTAAGGTTTCATGGTTGTTGGTTAGACAGCATTAATGAGGTGTCAGATAACTGGTACACCTTCCATGGCAAGTGATCAGTATATGTTAGCTATAGACAGTCATATTTCATTGATTCTAAGGTGCATAGATGAGGTGCCTTCTTGAATTTTTTAGAAGCCATCTATAGAAAGTTTTCACTCAGTAGCACTATAATTGCCACCTGGCTGACATTGACTATTATATCCATCAATTCTAAGATGCATCCTGAATTTTAAAGATGCCAAAATGCAGAAAGTATGCTTATTGTAGAAAATGTTATCAAGAATCCTCAGGATAGTTGATGCTTTTGAGTGTAGCTAAAACCCAACTCTTTGGAGCCAGAATATATTGTAAAAATGGAGGTTGTCAGCATGATACAATATAAAATAAGAATTTTAGGTTTCTAGAGAACAAAGGACCTGGAGAATGTGTGGCAAAAGGTAGTCTTTGTTAGAGCAGGTCAACACTGTCCTCTTTGACCTCCTAGATGACCAAGGAGGAGCAGATTGGGTGACTTGGGAATATTCTCTGATTTGCTTAAACAGTACAAGGGCAAAGGCTTAAGAAACAAAGCTTTCTTTCACACTTACAGTTTGAGGTTATAAAATATGTCCCCTTGGGTCTCCTTGTGCTGAATTAGGATGGTGTTTAATTAAGCTGCCTATAAATGGTGTTGGAACAGACAGGGAGAGTTTAAATATTACAATTAAAGACACTCATTTGTTTTGCTTTTTATGTTTCCTTAGGGTTTGTACGTTACACAGAGACATTACTATTTTATTCTATTATCTCAATCTTTTATAATCTTTGGTAGATTGGGCTAAAAGGGTTAATATTGGGCAGTCAGATTTGTAATGGATATTTGCAAATATCACAAAATTCAATACTTTTGTTTTATTATTTTATATTATTTTCGACCAAAATAGGCCTTAGGTTGAATCCTACCCTTAATTCCAGAATAATCTTCTCCTGATGAAGATAAAGCATATACTCCTTCAAAAAAGAAACCCCAAATTCTATAAACACCGTATGTAGACTCCAACGGTTACTGCAACCATTTCCCCCAAACTGTTTGAAAAAATGGTGGCACTACAGGCATCCTGAATGTCCCTTCATAGCAAAATCCCAGAAGCAAGCAGTTATCAGTCAAGAGAAATTAGGATACTGTAGTTGGGTGCTGAGCTTATCCTGGATCCTCTTTCTGCCAAGGGATTCCTCTTCCTCCCTTATGTCCATGTCTAAGATGGTACCTTGAATTATTGACCTTGGGAATCAGGCTACTGAATTCTTCCCCTTACCTAAAATAGAGCTTTGATTTTCTGTCCATATCTCTTGTGGCTTCCAGGAGGAGCAAATTCTGGTTCCACTGTATACTAGGCCTGTGACCTTGACTAAGTTTTCTGGTTTTGAAATTCAGTTCTTTTCTTTGTTAAAGATTTGCTGGTGGTAGTTAGTAATACTGCCTTATAATGTATGGTGAAACTTAGGAACAGCAACTCTCCATAAAAACAAGACATAAAGAGGTCACTTCCCATTCGTCTATCTTTATTTTTTCTTTTCTGTTCTTTTCTTTTGGGGTGTGTGTGTGTTTTTTTTTTTTAAATCCTGAGTTTTTCTCTCTGGGCCTGGGTACAGCTACCACACCTTAATGCCAAACATCTGCCTAAATGTCCAGATTTACTCCCTCTCAAATGGCAAGGGTCTGTGTTACCTAGTGATGGGGCACTCTCCTTTGTGATGAATTTCCCTGAAGGGACCACCAACCTAGAGTACCACTGCTCATCTTACTATGACACAGTTTTTCTAAATGAATGTGTTCCTGACCATCATGGGCATGCTGTGATCTCTTTCCTTTCCCAAGAAAGTCCTGAAACACACTGCCTCTCCTTTGTGGCACTGGAATCAGTAGCAACCAGGTAAGGGACAATGTAGATGAATCAGTGCAGCCCATTACTATTTTACATATGTGTAAATTGAGGTTTAAAGAAGCTAAGTAAATCACAGATTCTATAGCTACTAAGTGGCAGAGTTAGTATATAACCTCAGGTAGTGAGACACCACAGTTCTCTGTTTCCCTCCAATTGAAGCCATCCTCAGGTGGGCATTAGGCATTTTCAGACTCAAACAGACTCTCAGGCAAACTGGATGTGTTGGAGAAGTTCTGAGGAGCTGAGGGGAAAAGGTCATTATGGTTCTATTAAGAAAGGAGCTATTAATACACTTGTGCTCACAAATGATCAAATTTGGGACCTTGTTAGGGTTTTCTCAGGTGTCAAAAATCAGTAGAGTTTAGGTGCACTGTGGCAAATGACACAGAGGGAACTAGATTCCCATGGTCGAGTCTATGAGCACCAAAGAATGAAACACCTTCTGCGTATACAGGGAAAGACAGGGCCACATGCCCTTCCCTCTCTTGGACTCTACCCTGTGCCCTATGGCATATGAAGCTAGAGGATATTTGTATGAGAGCCAGATTTATTGCTAACCAGCAGAAACGTGCCTCCTAATTATTTGAAACAGTGCTGCTTGATTAAAAATAAGTCCTTTCAGTGACTGTAAATTAAATAAGGGCATCAGGAATAGTATTTCTTGAAGCAAAACATAGTGTATGTATTTCTGTGCTTGTACTTCAATATCAAAACTTCATTATTTAAAAACATAAACATTCAAGGAGATTTTAAGATGCTTCTATTTGCCTCTCTTCAGGAAACTTCATCTTTAGCTTTAAATTCTTGGGATATCAGGTCATCTAATAATTTCCCCTGCCTTTTGGCAATTTCAGGGTATGAAAACTATGTTTTCCAAAACATGCTTTATTACATATAAAATAAATGCTTTTTTTTTTACCTTTCAAAAATTAAAATTTATTAGGATGCATGTGTGGTCACCAGCTCTTGCTTCAGAAACTGTTCTTGTTTGAAAGCCACAGAAATGAACTCTACTTAAAATGTAGGAGAGACATTTATTGGGGAGAAGGCAGAAGGAACCTCAACAGAGTTTCTACCAAAGCAACAGTCTGGTTCATGAACTTCTGAGTTTCAGACATTCCCTTACTCAGTATCATTAATCAAGATTCAAAGTCCTGAAAAAGAAGATCCAGTTGACCAAGCTTGGGACACCAACTCACATCTTGGCTTTTCCAGGAGATGGAAGAGAGGCAATATGTCCTTGACTCTCATCAGGGAGAGGTGGCAGAGGGAGATTGGGCTTGGGTTCTGCCAAGAACTTTGGCAAATTACCCAAATTACACTTTGGAAAATTACCCACATAAGAGATGGGCAGGCTTTAGAAACAGAGGTAAGGGTTGAATGTTAACAAGTCAAGAGCAAAAAATAAATTTTTTTTCTAGAAAAAAAATTATAAGGACTATATATAATGTGTATGTGTGTATCTTGCCTTATATAATAATGCATATATTTCTGGAAAGCTTTCTTATTTCAGCTATAAAAGGGTAACCATTTATTTGTAATAATTTGGGCGCTGCATCTCTTCACAGCTAGTAATGAAAAACAGAGCCACAGATTGATTTTGTTTAAAAGTTGAATTGTTCTGTAATGGCTTTCTCCAAGGGAAAGAGGCTGAATATGTAATTGAGATCCCTTGGGGAAGAGGATTCTGAGTTCTGCCAGCAGGAAACTCCTCTCTTGAATAGACCTTGATGGAAGATTTCATCACAGATCCCATCACTTCAACCAGACAATTATCCTTTAGAGACTGAATGTTCTGGCATCCCGTTTTTTTTTTTTTTTTTTTTTCGTGTCTGTGAGCATGTGTGCGATTTTTCTTTGTAAGATGCATGTGATTTCAACTCTGGCTAAAATGATTGATTTTATCCTCTTTTTCAAGGAGTCATGTTTGTTAGCTGAGTGCCTGCTAAGAGCCTCTTTCTTTTTCTTTAAAGTCTACTTATGCTGATAAGGATTTCCTTGATGGACACCAACTGAGGACACATTTTCTCTTTTCCAGAAAACTGGGACGCAGAAATCCCATGCTTGATATCTTGGTTTTCTTGTCCTTTCCTACTGATGAACCCCCTGCTAGCCACTCTTTCAGGCAATTCTAGTGGCCTTCTGATAAGACATAATCTGACCTGGTACTTAGGAAAATTGATGCTGTTATTTGTTTTGTCTGCACAAAGATTACAAGCAAGGAAAAAAGCTTCCTTTATCTCTTTCAAGAAAAATCAATAATTGGGGTTTTTGTGGCCATCTCTGAGAATCTGTGCTTAAGAGTTGGCCATTAAATGTGGCTATAACCAAAACCCGATGCCTCCAAGTGGTCTGTAATCAGAGCCTAGAGACTAAGGGGGCTTCTAGCCCTAGGGACCCTGCATACTTAGGGATTTCAAGTCCCATTCAAATTTTATTTAATACAGAATGATAAAAATTAAGGCTGAATTTGCCAAGTTAGTACATTAAAATGAAAACAAAACAAAAAATAAAACACTAAAACCAAACTTCCAGCAGTTAACAATGGAATTCAAAAAGATGTTTTTATTGCCAAAAGGACAAAAGCACATAATCTCAAATGAAAGGATGATCATTTATTTTGAATAAATTTAGTTTTATGAAAAACACATACTTTATTTTCTTATTTTTTCTTATATTTAAAACATGCCTCATTGAAACCATCAGCATTACCCTCTATAATGAAGATAAATCTCCCAAATTTAATAGTGAGTGAAAGAAGCTAGACACAAAATTGATCATGTTGCATGGTTCCATTTATAGAAGTGATATAAACAGGAGAAACTGATCTCTGCTGCTCTGGGTTAAGGCAATAGGTTTTCATCAAGGGGTAGATGGAATTATCTGGAAAGTAATGAGGGTTGAGGGTGGGCACATTTCTAGGATATCAGTGATGTTTTGTTTCTTGATCCAAGTAATGCTACATGCATCAATTCACTTTGTGAAAAATTCAGCAAGATTTACACTTTTATATGTATTTTGTGGTGTATTCTGCTTCAGTTAAAATAAATAAAAAATAAAGGCTATGACATTAAAGCCCTATGGTGACTGCAGCCATGAAATTAAAACACGCTTACTCCTTGGAAGGAAAGTTATGACCAACCTAGATAGCATATTCAAAAGCAGAGACATTACTTTGCCAACAAAGGTTCGTCTAGTCAAGGCTATGGTTTTTCCTGTGGTCATGTGTGGTTGTGAGAGTTGGACTGTGAAAAAGGCTGAGCGCTGAAGAATTGATGCTTTTGAACTGTGGTGTTGGAGAAGATTCTTGAGGGTCCCTTGGACTGCAAGGAGATCCAACCAGTCCATTCTGAAGGAGATGAGCCCTGGGATTTCTTTGGAAGGAATGATGCTAAAGCTGAAACTCCAGTACTTCGGCCACCTCATGTGAAGAGTTGACTCATGGGAAAAGACTCTGATGCTGGGAGGGATTGGGGGCAAGAGGAGAAGGGGACGACAGAGGATGAGATGGCTGGATGGCATCACTGACTCTATGGACATGAGTCTGAGTGAACTCCGGGAGTTGGTGACGGACAGGGAGGCCTGGCGTGCTGCGATTCATGGGGTTGCAAAGAGTTGGACATGACTGAGCAACTGATCTGATCTGATCTAATAGACCCACTTGGCATTTGGAAAGCACTGATCTTGTTTGGTTTCCCTTTTGACAAATGAAGAAACTGAGGACCTAAGAGGGAAACTAATTCAAAGTCATGAAGCAAATCAGTGATTCAGCTGAGCATGGAGTCCAGGCTTCCTCAGCTGAGTCCAGGGTCCTTGCCATGCTGCAGGCCCCTTCATCCTGAGATAATCATTGTGCTGAAGGCATCTCTACCAGGCAAGGCCCAACTTCTGGAAGGTGCATGTTCAGGTGCTCGTACCTGGCAGACATTCATTCCATACTTACTGAGTAAGACCTCAAATGCATATTGTTGTTACCAATCTTTAGCCAGGGAACTGGATACCTCTTGATAGTTAGCTTACCTCTGTCATACTTATAAATTGATTGGTAATTTTATTATCTCTTTAAGAAAGTATATTTTCCCTTCTTTTTCAAGAAAAACTTCTCTCCTTGAACTCTTAAAGCTCTCCAGCCATTCTTTTTCTTTCTAGTGGGTCCCCTGCCCTTCTCCTTACAGATAGGCTCAATATCCCCTTGTCTTAGCAAATACAATTAAAAAAAAAAAAACCAAAGCAAAAAAAAAAAAAGTAAAAATAGCCTCTTTCTTTGTTCCTAATAGTGAGTAATATGTACTGGGTGTCCATCATGTGTGCACCTGCCAGCCCAGCCCACGACCAGGCAAGTCCAGATTCCCTTTTGAGTTATTTCTTTACATCTTCAGATTGTTTAAGGAAGACAGGTAGTCATTCATTAATTCTTCTCCTCATGTCCAGTTTTGCCCCCACAATCCATGGTAGTCCATGGTTATTTGCACTGGTCTCTGGACACTGTTTTATTGAAGGATGTCAAAGTTTTCTTAGTTGTATGTCCCTACATCCTAATTTTCATGGGATAGTTAGAGTATCTGCAATCCTGAAGCTCATATTAATGGGCCCCTGTTTTAATTTTTCTTTTAGTTATTTATTTTAATTGGAGGCTAATTACTTTACAGTATTGTGGTGATTTTTGCCATACATTGACATGAATCAGCCATGGGTGTACATGTGTCCCCCATCCTGAACCACTCTCCCACCTCCCTCCCCATGCCATCCCTCAGGGTTGTCCCAGTGCACCAGCTTTGAGTGCCCTGTTTCATACATTGAACTTGGACTGGTGATCTGTTTCACATATGGTAATATACATGTTTCAATGCTATTCTCTCAAATCATCCCACCCTCGCCTTCTCCCACAGAGTCCAAAAGTCTGTTCTTTATATCTGTGTCTCTTTTGCTATCTCACATATAGGATCATCATTGCCATCTTTCTAAATCTATCTATCTATCTATCTATATATATGCATTAACATACTGTATTGGTGTTTTTCTTTCTGACTTTCTTCACTCTGTATAATAGGCTCTAATTTCATCCACCTCATTAGAACTGATTCAAATGTGTTCTTTTTAATAGCTGAGTAATATTCTATTGTGTATATATATCACAGCTTTCTTATGCATTCATCTGCTGATGGAAATCTAGGTTGCTTCCATGTCCTAACTATTGTAAACAGTGCCGTGATGAACATGGGGATACACATGTCTCTTTCGATTCTGGTTTCCTCAGTGTGTATGCCCAGCAGTGGGATTGCTGGGTCATATGGCAGTTCTATTTACAGTTTTTAAAGGAATCTCCACACTGTTCTCCATAGTGGCTGTACTAGTTTGCATTGCCACCAACAGTGTAAGAGGATTCCCTTTTCTTCGCACCCTCTGTAGCATTTATTGTTTGTAGACTTTTGGATAGCAGCCATTCTGACCCGTGTGAGATGGTACTCATTGTAGTTTTGATTTGCGTTTTTCTGATAATGAGTGATGTTGTGAATCTTTTCATGTGTTTGTTAGCCATCTGTATGTCTTCTTTGGAGAAATGTCTGTTTAGTTCTTTGGCCCATTTTTTGCTTGGGTCATTTATTTTTCTGGTATTGAGCTGCATTAGCTCCTTGTGTATTTTTGAGATTAATTATTTGTCAGTTGCTTCGTTTACTATTATTTTCTCCCATTCTGAAGGCTTTTTCACCTTGCTTATAGTTTCCTGCATTGTGCAAAAGCTTTTAAGTTTAATTAAGTCCCATTTGTTTATTTTTGCTTTTATTTCCATTACTCGGGGAAGTGGGTCATAGAGCATCCTCCTGTGGTTTATGTCAGAGAGTGCTTTGCCTATGTTTTCCTCTACGAGTTTTATAGTTTCTGGTCTTACATTTAGATCTTTAATCCATTTTGAGTTTATTTTTGTGTATGGTGTTAGAAAGTGTTCTAATGTCATTCTTTTACATATGGGTGACCAGTTTTCCCAGCACCACTTGTTAAAGAGATTGTCTTTTCTCCACTATATATTCTTGCCACCTTGTCACAGATAAGGTGTCCATAGGTGCGTTGATATATCTCTGGGCTTTCTATTTTGTTCCATTGATCTATATTTCTGGCTTTGTGCCAGTACCATACTGTCTTGATGACTGTAGTGTTGTAGTATAGCTTGAAGTCAGGCAGGTTGATGCCTCCAGTTCCATTCTTCTTTATCAAGATTGCTTTAGCTATTCTAGGTTTTTTGTATTTCCATACAAATTGTGAAATTATTAGTTCTAGTTCTTTTGAAAATACTGTCAGTAGTTTGATAGGGATTGCATTGAATCTATAGATTGCTTTGGGTAGTATACTCATTTTCACTATATTGATTCTTCCAATCCATGAACATGGTTTATTTCTCCATCTATCTGTGTCACCTTTAATTACTTTCATCAGTGTTTTATAGTTTTCTATACATAGGTCTTTTGTTTCTTTAGGTAGACTTATTCCTAAGTATTGTATTCTTTTCATTGAAATAGTGAATGGAATTGTTTCCTTAATTTCTCTTTCTGTTTTCTCATTGTTAGTGTATAGAAATGCAAGATATTTCTGTGTATTAATTTTATATCCTGCAACTTTACTATATTTGTTGATTCAGTTCAGTTCAGTCGCTCAGTCGTGTCTGATTCTTTGCGACCCCATGAACCACAGCACGCCAGGCCTCCCTGTCCATCACTAATTCCTGAAGTCCACCCAAACCCATGTCCATTGAGTCAATGATGCCATCCAATCATCTCATCCTCTCTCATCCCCTGCTGCTCCTGCCCTCAATCTTTCCTAGCATCAGGGTCTTTTCCAATGAGTCAGCTCTTTGCATCAGGTGGCCAAAGTATTGTATTTTCAGCTTCAACATCAGTCCTTCCAATGAGCACCCAGGACTGATATTTGTTGATTAGCTCTAGTAATTTTCTGGTGGTTTCTTTAGGGTTTTCTATGTAGAGGATCATGTCATCTGCAAACACCGCAAGTTTTACTTCTTCTTTTCCAATCTGGATTTCTTTTATTTCTTTTTATTCTCTGATTGCTATGGCTAAAACTTCTAAAAGTAGTTTTAATAGTAATGGTGAGAGTGGGCACCCTTGTCTTGTTCCTGACTTTAGGGAAAATGTATTCAATTTTTCACCATTGAGGACACACTTATGGCAGAAAGTGAAGAAGAACTAAGTAAAGAGCCTCTTCATGAAAGTGAAAGAAGAGAGTGAAAAAGTTGGCTTAAAGTTCAACATTCAGAAAACTAAGATCATGGCGTCTGGTCCCATCACTTCATGGCAGATAGATGGGGAAACACTGGAAACAATGGCTGACTTTATTCTTCTGGGCTCCAAAATCACTGCAGATGGTGACTGCAGCCATGAAATTAAAAGGTGCTTACTCCTTGGAAGGAAAATTATGACCAACCTAGATGGCATATTAAAAAGCAGAGACATTACTTTGCCAACAAATGTCTGTCTAGTCAAGGCTATGGTTTTTCCAGTGGTCATGTATGGATTTGAGAGTTGGACTCTATAAAGAAAGCTGAGTGCTGAAGAATTGATGCTTTTGAACTGTGGTGTTGGAGAAGACTCTTGAGAGTCTCTTGGACTGCAAGTAGATCCAACCAGTCCATCCTAATGGAGATCAGTCCTGAGTGTTCATTGGAAGGACTGATGTTGAAGCCGAAACCCCAGTACTTTGGCAACCTGATGCGAAGAGCTGACTCATTAGAAAAGACCCTGATGCTGGGAGGGATTGGGGGCAGGAGGAAAAGGGGACAACAGAGGATGAGATAGTTGGATGGCATCATCGACTCAATGGACATGGGTTTGGGTGGAATTTAGGAGTTGGTGATGGGCAGGGAGGCCTGGCATGCTGTGGTTCATGGGGTCGCAAAGAGTCGGACGCAACTGAGCGACTGAACTGAGGATAATATTTGCTGTGGATTTATCATACATGGCTTTTACTATGTTGAAGTATGTTCCTTCTATATCTGCTTTCTGGACAGTTTTATCATAAATGGATGTTGGATTTTGTCAAAGGCTTTCTCTGCATCTGTTGAGATAATTATATGGTTTTTCTTTCAATTTGTTAATGTGGTATATCACATTGTTTGATTTGCAAAATTTGAAGAATCCTGCATCCCTGGGATAAAACTCACTTGGTCATGATATATGATCTTTTGAATATGTTGTTGCATCCTGTTTGCTAGAATTTGTTGAGGATTTTTATATCTGTTAATCAGTAATATTGGTCTGTAGCTTTCTTTTTTTATGGCATCTTTGTCTGGTTTTGGTATTAGGGTGATGGTGGCCTCATAGAATGATTTTGGCAGTTTACCTTCCTCTGTTATTTTCTGGAAGAGTTTGAGTAGGATAGGTGTTAGGTCCTCTCTAAATTTTTGGTAGAATTCACCTGTGAAGCCATCTGTGCACCCCCGTTTTTAAATTTACAAAAATCGCACAGACTGGAGACTAAATTATATGAACAAGACTATCTCTTGGTCACAATACAAATGGTCATTACTCAGGCCTTGTTCTCGCTGATACTTGATTGGGCATGTGTGTATAGCGATTTTGACCATAGGCTTTGACATAGTGCTCTGACCTAGTTCTCTTGTGTAGGAGATGTCTGACCCTAAGCAACTTCGTTAATCATTCTGATTCTTAGTTTCTTCATCTGTAAAAAGAAACTAATAATAATGGAGTTGCATTGTATCAACCAGAAAATTATTGAAAGTATGTTGTTCAGGGCCTGGCACAGAGTTAGCAGGAGGTCAGACCAGTTCTTACTGTATCTTCCTTGTTGATTCTAACTCAGAATTCCATACGGTGTCTTCTTATCTAGGATAAAGTTTCTTGAGATTCATCTGTCCTCTCAGTGTTTACTGACAGCACACTCACTGTGGTTGCCGTGTTTAGGGTTTCTGTATTTGACATTACAGTAGTGCCTTATTATTAAGCTGTGGGCTGAGCAGCCTGACCTCATGCATCCATAATCTCAGCTCTATCACTTAATAGCTGGATTTACTTGGAGAAGTCATTTTAATTATTGTTGTTTTGACTACTATAATTATAAAATGAGGTTTATAATGATAATTAACTTCAAAGGTGTGACCTACTTCAAAGCAGTTATTGTAAAGATTCAGTGAGTTAGGCGTGTACCAGGTGCTTAGCATAGTACTTGGAACAGAGCAAGGAACCATAGAATGTTGGCTATTATTATCTTCAGGCACTAGATTAGATATTTTGGCCCTGCATTCATTCCTCCCTCTATCCTTCACATATATAAGAATTTATTCTTAGTCCTATGCATTTGTCCTTTCTGGAACCATTGCAAATCTTCCCCTTACCTTCACATCACCCTTACCCTAGTTCAGACTTTTATTCCTTTTTGTCCCCCCAAATGAAGAAGTAACAATTCTGTCATTTTAAATATAGATATTATGTAGGAGACTTGTTTTAATTTACTTAGAATGGAAATTATGCCAGGTACAAAGTCTACACAGAGAAACAAGAAATAGAAATAGATAAGTGCAGCTCCACAAGCCCAGCAGCTCTTTCTGTCAGGGTTACAAGTGGCCTATGGGTGTCTGTATGTTTGTCATCCCAACATATGGAAATGGAGGAGGACTAAATTCATTGGGTAACTGCTCTAATATGGAAAATTTGCAGATGTCAAGTAGCTCCATCTGACTTAAACACGACAGACAAAAGTAAATCATTCCATAGGCTGAAAACATATTCCTTCTTTCTTATCTAGTATAGTAACTTCATCAGTATTTTTCCTGCCCACAACCTGCCCTCCTTCCATCTACTGTCTTTAGTAAATGAGTTGAATTTTCCTGAATCACATTTCTGATCATATGTTTCTTTGATAGTAAGAAATCCTCTGATGATTCCCCCATTGTCTACTGGTTAAATTTCAAACTCTTAATTCCTGCTACCCAAGTTCTTCCTCTCTTATCTTTCAAACATTGTTTCTCTTTTGTACATATTTCTGCACCCAGTGGCCCAGCCAAAAGGACTAATTCCCTCCTCCTCATGTCTGACTGAACTACCTCATTGTAGACATTGTTTTCATCGTTCCATCCATCTCAGTATTCTCCCTTCTTTAAATGCCCAATTAATGCCCTCCTTTGAAGTTCAACTCAGATGTCATCTTCACTTTGACTGCCCTCTACCCCTAAAATGGAAGGATTTGCTTCATCCCACGTATTCCTCTGAGATACTGTCTTCCTCTTTCCAGTAGGAGCAACACGTTCTACCTTGTTTTCTGTCTGAATACAGTTATTTTCCCCACAACATCAGCATTTACAAATGCTTAGTCTTCTTGTCTCTTTGTCCTTTATCATAAGTATCATCATCCAGTATCTGTCATCCGTTATCGTCAGCTTGCATCAGCATGCCAGGTAGGGAAGTGGTGGGGGCAGCTTGATTTAATTAATCCCATTCTTTGCCGGAACTGAAACTTCTGTGGAGGTCACTGCAAAAACCATAAACAGCTCTAATCCTGCCTTGCAGAAATGTAAAACTGAATGGAGGAGAAAGAGCGCACACACTTGAAAATGACTTAAGAACATTCTCAAAGCAGAACATAAACAGGTGCATTAATGAAATGCCCATGGAGTTGATCAGTGCTGAGAGGAAGCAGAACAGGGATTTCTCATCAGCCTTGCAGCAAAATGTGTGAAGGATGTGCAGAGAAGGGGCATTTTATAGAGAGAAAGGAAAGAGGAAAGGCAGAAGTATTGTCCGAAAAGAAAGGGACAGTTATTCTGGTGTGCAGGATGTCTATTTTCTCTAGTGTGTGAGGAGCAATCCTGGTTCTATATTGGAAAAGTTTAGACCCAAATTACCCATGTTCTCAGGCCCCAACTTAGAACACTGAGGAGTTCAGTCCTTCATGTTTAGTAGTAAGAAGATACACTTCGGAGTCAGGTATGATGGGTTAGACCTTTTTTTACTTATCAAGCATATGATTCTGGGCCCATCACTTACCCTCTTTAAGCTTCAATTTAAGCCCAGAAGTCTTCGGTACAACTTGAGGTGCAGAACACAGGATCTAGCAGTAGATTAAAATCTACCTTTTGAGTACTGCCTGTGTGACCTTGGAAAATTCTCTTAACATCTCTGAGCTTCCTCAGCCTGATGGGATATCCATGAGGGTAATTGAAATAGTGTACATAAGAGTCTGCAATATCAGAAAAGATCAATGCAGTTTAGATGATATTATCGGCATTATTTGTTACATTCTTAGGTTCAGTATCCTTATCTTAAAATGGGAAAATTAATAATCATTTGCTGCCTAAGACTAACCAGAAAGATGTAGCATCACTGTATTTAATCAGTTGTATAATATTGTGGTTAACATTTATCTTCCATGCTAGAATGAAAGAATTCAGAGCTTTGTCTGTCTTATCAACCACTGGATGCCTGGTATTGAACACCATTTCTAATACAGTGTGAACTAATATACAGACGAACAGGAGGGACTGAGGAGAAAAAGTTTTAGTGGTAATTATGAGACAGGCACAGCTGGTAGATGGTAGATGTCTATGGACTAATGAATTGTGCAAATTATTTCCAGAGTTGTTGGGAATGAGGCCATTTGCATTAAATATGCAGAGTATTAGTAATTAAGCTGTAGATTTTTTCTCCAGTGTATGTTCTTCTGTTTTATTTTTGCCTGATTTGCAATAAATTCATGCTCTTGCCCCCATATTCTCAAACTTTGTCCATTGATGCTTGTAATTTTCTCTTATGGATTTTATTATTATTGAAAGACTTATGAGCAAAGAATCATCTTGGTTTTAAGAAAGTACTTACTGTTAGAATCTAAGTCATGATGTGTCTTCTGACAATTATTATAATTATTGAATAACCTTAATTAGATTGGATAAGTTCCACAAATGTGGGGGGTAAAGGGAGGAGAGAAGGAGGAAAAAAGATAGAAGGAAAGAAAGGAAAAAGCAAAGGGAAAGATAGTCATTAATCAGCTTAGACTTGACTTTTTCAACTTGAAATCTTGAAAGTGGCTAATAACTTCATTTGCTATGTTACTAAGTGTTTACTATATGCAATGCTGTGAAGTGTAGTATTAGGTAGCGTGGATATCAGAGAGAAGAACAGGGCACAGTCTCTGCTTTCATGTTCTTCTATCTTAGTTGTGGAGAGAAATATAAATCAGTAAAACTTGAGTAAGTCTCTGGAACACCTTGATTTTAGTTCAGAGATGTAGGCCAGTGTATTGAAGGAGTTTAGAAACAACTCGTATGAGGAATGATGAAAAGACCTCAGAGATGCCATCTTAGAGAGGTTAAGTAGAAGCAGAGTAGGAGTTTCAATGACTAATGGAGTTACATAGAGGAATGCCAGATTAATTTCATGTGGCTCCAAGGGCAAGTGTTAAGATTGATCTATTTATCATTTCATTCATTTACTTATTTATTAAATAATATGCATACCTAGTCACTTCAGTTGTGTCCGACTCTTTGCAACATTATGGACTGTAGCCTGTCAGGCTCCTCTGTTCATGGCATGCTCCAGGCAAGAATACTCGAGTGGGTCATCATGCCCTTCTCCAGGGGATCTTCCCGACCCAGGGATCAAACCCATATATCTTATGTTTCTTGCATTGGCAGGTAACTTCTTTACCACTAGTGCCATCTGGGAAGCCCTATACAGAACACCAATTAAGTTCCAGACATTTTTGTAAATGCCACAGAGAAAAGAATGCACAAAAATCTACACCTTAATGGAGAGTAATGCCCTAAAGTAAGATACAGAAAAGACCAGCATCAGGAGATGGAGTTCTTCAAGACCAGAGCTTTTAAAAAATGAATCATCTGTAGATAGAGTCAAAAATCTCTCATAGAACTTTCTAATTGTTAATACGCAGAAAGCATTGACATATCCACTTAACCAATGTATTCAACAAATATTACTATTTACTATAACCTATGAAACATGCTACATACATGTGGCAAACACAAGGTTAAATAAAACGGACTAGATCTCTGTCTTCATGGAGTTTATATTCTAGATAGAAGGAGAAGCACAACAAGCAATTACTCAACTAAACAGGACAGTTTCAGGTAATGATATACATAAAAATATATAATGGTGATAAGGAGAGTCTGAATGGGATTTTTTTAATTTATTTTTTGAATTGAAGGATAATTGCTTTACAGAATTTTGTGGTTTTCTGTCATACATCAACAGGAATTAGCCATAGGTACAACCATGTCCCTTCTCTCCCAAACCTCCCTCCCATTTTCCTCCCCATCCCATCCTTCTAGATTGTCACAGAGAACTGTTTGAGTTTCCTGAGTCATACAGCAATTTCTGAATGGGATATTTTAAATTGTATAATCACCTAGCAGTTCAGTTTCCTCTTTAGTGATTGCCTTCAGGTAAAAACTGCCTCACCCAAGGCCACGTTTCCTTCCAGGGGGCCATTGAGGGAGTTTGCATGTCATGAATCATCAAGTAAGCAGACAAAGACCTGGCTACCTCATCCTAATAAAAGACAGCCTTAATGGCCTTCCTAGCTCTAAAATTCCCCACACGTTGGCTGAGACTTTGACTAAAATCGCAACACATTTCTACTTCTCCTTCCCCAAAACTTCCTTCTTCACTCCCTCACAGAGTTGGATCCAGAGAAGAACACTTGCCAGTAAGCTTCTGGCACACAAATCTCTGTTGTGAAGTCAGCTTGCGGGAATCTGCTTTCACGTGACCTGTCACAGACATCATTGATAAGGAGTTGACCATGTAAAAATACATCACATCTACCCAGCCATTAGCATAAACTTATACAATTGATGGCAGTATGGTACCATTATTGAAACAAGGCAGACCCGGAAGATATGATTCCTAAACAAATATGATCCAAACCAGCTGTCTTCTCATGGGTGTTCTCTCCTGACTAGATTGCCTTAATATTCCCTTCAGCTTGACTAATGTTGAGACAAGTCTACTTTTGACCATAGTTCCCTTACTTCCAATTTTCTTAGGGCATTTATTAATACTTTAGAAAACCTGGAATTACAAATATTTTTTACCACATTGAGATATAAATCTTCTCCTAGCCCTTGCCAGTTTTATAACCCAGGAGTGTCTTTCTTAAAAGACAGAGGAACTATTCCTTTAAATATCAAGAAAGCAGCCTAATTTCACAGTCTCTTTGACAGAGTAGGAGACTAATTTTGCTGAGCACCAATTAGCAAACAGAGCTGGTCTAATCACGTTGATCAGATCCCTCTCTAAAGCCATCCAGGATCTCACCAGGTCCTAAAAACTCTCTTGCCTTTTATTTTAGCACAGTTGAGCTCATTCTGCCTCTCCTTTTACAATAGTCTTGAATAAAATCTCTGTTGCCAGTTAAACTCGGTATAGTGCAATTTTTATTTGACACCCCCTTTTGTCTATTAGACTCTTTGGCAAGCTGGGTGGCTGGCAGGGGAAAACTGGAATTTACCAGAGCTTGATTCTGCCAGCTGTAAACTCATGTTCTGGATTATTCTTCTGCGTTCCTCCTGGTTAGTACCCTAGGAGACTGTAAGAGTCCCCTTAGTTAGACCTCTGAAGGACAGTAACAATATATCTGCTGATATCTCAGAAACACAATTTGATAATGAGATGGCAAAGAGATGGTCTGGGAGAGCCAAGCATGGGAGCCAAGCCTGGGCTCTGGCTTGGCCTCAATGAGCAACTGAGATTTCAGACATTCAGATCTGCATTAGCAAGCTCTAAAATTGGTACTGAGTGTCTTAGAGTATGATTAATCTGGCTATTTCTAAAGACTGTCCCTGCTATGATTTCACATCAACTTCTCTGAGAATCTACATGGGCTTCAGAGTGCTTATTTGTTATGATTATGTAATGGTCTTGGAGAAAGAAATGGCAACCCACTCCAGTATTCTTGAATCCCGTGGACAGAGGAGCCTGGTGGGCCGCTATCTATGGGGTCACACAGAGTCAGACATGACTAAAGTGACTTAACAGCAGCAGCAGGAGCACTATATAATGGTCTATAGAGTTGACTCATTGAAATTTACAAACTCCTATTGTTACCTGGTTTTGCTATCTTTTTTGCTTTGCTATTATTTTTTCATTAGGATGAATTCCCAGCACTGAGGTATCTAGGTCAAAGTGCATACCATTTTTATGGCTCTTGTTACCTGTTCAGATTATTGCCTTTTTGAACGGTGGAAGAGCTTATTTTGCTGCCAGCACTGGCTGAATGCATGGATATTTCAGTCTTGACATTTTTTTTTTTACTATTTTTTTTTGTTATTAGGTGATTATTTTTATATAATTGCATGTATTTAATTGTGATCTAGTTTATTTGTTCCTTCTAGGTAGCATGACAAAGATTCTGGAGATGTGTCTGTCCCTGGCCCAATCTTCCCATTGAGTCTTTTCATGGATTTATCACAACTCTCTCTAGGTTTATTTATTTATTTTTGTAAATATAAATTTATTTATTTTAATTGGAGACTAATTACTTTACAATATTGAGATGGTTTTTGCCATACACTGACATGAATCCGTCACAGTGTACATGTGTTCCCCATCCTGAACCCTCCTCCCACCTCCCTCCCCATCCCATCCCTCTGGGTCATCCCAGTGTACCAGCCCCGAGCACCCTGTCTCAGGCATTCTGCATCATTTAAATACTGTGGTGTGAAAAGTGGTAAAGGTAACATCTCAGTGGAACAAGTGCCAAGCATGATGGTATCTAGAGCAGGACTCATTCCTAGACTGTGAGAAAGGGTTCCTTTAGGCTTGGAGAGATGCATGTTGAGCCCACTTTCAGAATTCATTACATCATAACCCAAGCAACTATGAGGTATTATATCAAACCAACTAAGAATAGCTCAAAAAGGTAAGAAACTTCCTAGGGGTTGCTTTAGTATAAGACAACCAGAAAGACAGAAAGTGTCTTGACTGGTGGTTCACAGATTAGCTGGATATGGAAATGGCAGCCCACTCCAGTATTCTTGCCTGGAAAATCCCATGGACAGCGGAGCCTGGTAGGCTGCTGTCCATGGGGTCACAAAGACTCGGACATGACTGAGCGACTTCACTACTTCTTATGAGATTTATGTAATTATATACACACTGTAATGAGTTCAATATTTTGCCAAAAGGTTACACATATTTTGAAAAAACTTGAAATAATATACAAAAGTATAAATTTGTAAATGATGGTTATTTTTCATTTCCAATTTTGGGAAGCACATTGTGTTAAGGTTTTAGGTATTTATATAGATTTTAAAATATTATTTGAAATAGTGTCATGAGATATTATGAGCATACAAGAAACTAGTGAATACTGTACTGAACATCTCTTTACCTAATACTAGCCATCTTTATCAAATTTATCAAATTCCCATTTTTCAGATTTTTAACATATCTGTTATTTCTATGCTTGTACACATTACTAGATTGGCAATTGTTTCATTCTTTCTTTCTTTTTAATATAATCCATCTGGGTACAGTTCTTCTCCCTGCACTGACATTTTCTGAAGTCAGTAATTCTAGGATAGTAGTTTGTAAAATATTATAATCATGTGGAGAACTTTTAAAGAATATCTCTATTATCTATGTCAAGATGTTTGAAAATGTCATTTAGGACTATTATGTCCTTGCTGGGTATCTCATAGCCTCAAATTACGTTCTCCAAATTCCTCAGTTATAAAAAAGAAGAAAAGAATGTATTCATAGTGAAGAAAACTATACTCCACCTTAATCCTGTTATCAAAGCTAACATAACCAATATTGGGACAAAAATTTATCAGTATGCACTGAAAGCAAATAACACCCCACTTCTGGCATTCTTACAGAAAAAGGCATAAACTGGATCTAATTATGAGGACAGCTAAGACAAACTTAGCTGTTGAAGGACATTTTATAAAATTAAAATGAAAGAAATACAAACCTTTCTTCCCATTTAGAGCTCTCATACAGTGTGTACTGAACTGAAGCTAGTTCAGTAAGGTTGAAACTGGTCTCCAGTTGGTCTATGTTGTTGTTGTTAAGTTGCAGAATTATGTCTGACTCATTGAGACCCCTGATAGACAGAGTGCCTGAAGAACTATGGACAGAGGTTCGTGACATTGTACTGGAGACAGGGATCAAGACCATCCCCAAGAAAAGGAAATGCAAAAAAAGCAAAAAGGCTGTCTGAGGAGGTCTTACAAACAGCTATGAAAAGAAAAGTGAAAAGTAAAAGAAAAATGGAAAGATATACCCTTTTGAATGCAGAATTCCAAATAATAGCAAGGAGAGATAAGAAAGCCTCCCTCAGTCAAATGCAAAGAAATAGAGGAAAACAATAGAATGGAAAAGACTGGGGAACACTTCAAGAAAATTAGAGATACCAAGGGAATATTTCATGCAAAGATGGGCACAATAAAGGACAGAAATGGTATGGACCTAACAGAAGCAGAAGATATTATGAAGAGGTGGCAAGAATACACAGAAGAACTGTACAACAAAGATCTTCATGACCCAGATAATCATGATGGAATGATCACTCACATAGAGCCAGACAGTCTGGACTGTGAAGTCAAGTGGGCCTTAGAAAACATCACAATAAGCAAAGCTAGTGGAAGTGATGGAATTCCAATTGAGCTATTTCAAATCCTAAAAGATGATGCTGTGAAAGTTCTACACTCAATATGCCAGCAAATCTGGGAAACTGAGCAGTGGCCACAGGACTGGAAAAGGTCAGTTTTCATTCCAATCCCAAAGAAAGGCAATGCCAAAGAATGCTCAAACTACCACACAACTACACTCATCTCACAGGATAGTAAACTAATGCTCAAAATTCTCACAAGTGAGGCTTCAACAGTTTGCAAACTGTGAACTTCCAGATGTTCAAGCTGTATTTAGAAAAGGCAGAAGAACCAGGTATCAATTTGCTAGCATCCGTTGGATCATCAAAAAAGCAAGAGAGATCCAGAAATATCTACTTCTGCTTTACTGACTATGCCAAAGCCTTTGACTGTGTGGATCACAACAAACTGTGGAAAATTCTTCAAGATATGGGAATACCAGACCACCTGTCCTGACTCTTGAGAAACCTGTATGCAGGTCAGGAAGCAAGAGTTAGAACTGGACATGGAACAACAGACTGGTTCCAAATAGGAAAGGAATATGTCAAGGCTGTATATTGTCACCCTGCTTATTTAACTTATATGCAGAGTACATCATGAGAAATGCTGGACTGGACAAAGCACAAGCTGGAATCAAGATTGCCAGGAGAAATATCAATAACATTAGATATGCAGACCATGTATCATATAAAGATAGAATGGAAAAGACTGGAGAACACTTCAAGAAAATTAGAGATACCAAGGGAACATTTCATTCAAAGATGGGCACAATAAAGGACAGAAATGGTATGGACCTAACAGAAGCAGAAGATATTAAGAAGAGGTGGCAAGAATACACTGTATTCTTCTATTCACTGCCACAAGAAGAACTGTACAAAAAAGATCTGTCATATCAGATATGATACCACCCTTATGGCAGAAAGTGAAGAACTAAATAGCCTCTTGATGAAAGTGAAAGAGGAGAGTGGAAAATTTGGCTTAAAACTCAACATTCAGAAGACTAAGATCATGGCATCTGGTCCCATCACTTCATGCCAAATAGATGGGGAAACAGTGGAAAATCACTGTAGATGGTGACTGCAGCCATGGAATTAAAAGACGCTTGCAACCTAGCCAGTATATTAAAAATCAGAGACATTACTTTGCCAACAAAGGTCTGTCTAATCAAAGCTGTGGTTTTTCCATTAGTCATGTATGGATGTGAGTGTTGGACTATAAAGAAAGCTGAGTGCTGGAGAATTGATTTCTTTTGAACTGTAGTGTTGGAGAAGACTCTTGAGAGTCCATTGGACAGCAAGGAAATCCAGCCAGTCCATCCTAAAGAAAATCAGTCCTGAATATTCACTGGAAGGACTGATGTTGAAGCTGAAACTCCAATACTTTGGCCACCTGATGTGAAGAACCAAGTTATTTGAAATGGCCCTGATGCTGGGGTCACAAAGAGTCGGACACAACTGAGCGACTGAACGGAACTTGCAACCCCATGGACTGCAGCACGCCAGGCTTCCCTGTCTTTCACCATGTCCCAGAGTTTGCCCAAATTCATGTCTATTGATTCAATGATGCCACCCATTCAGCCATCTCATCCTCTGTTTCCCTTCTCCTCCTGCCCTCAATCTCTCCCAACATAGGGGTCTTTTCCAATATGCCACCTCTTTACATCAGGTGGCCAAAATATTGGAGCTTCAGCTTCAGTATCAGTCCTTCCAATGAATATTCAGGATTGATTTCCTTCAGGATTGATAGGTTTCATCTCCTTGCTCTTCAAGGAACTCTCAAGAGTCTTCTCCAGCTCCACAGTTCAAAAGCATTAATTCTTCAGAATTCAGGCTTCTTTGTGGTCCACCCTTCACATCTGTACATTCAGCTCCATTCAGTGGGCTTTTTGCGACCTCATGGACTGCAGCATACCAGGCTTCCCTGTCCATCACCAACTCCCAGAGCTTACTCAAACTCATGTCCATCGAGTCCATGATGCCATCCAATCATCTCATCCTCTGTCGTCCCCTTCTTCTCCCACCTTTAATCTTTCCCAGGATCAGGGATTTTTTTCCAGTGTGTCAGTTCTTTGCATTAGGTGGCCAAAGTATTGGAGTTTCAGCTTCAGCATGAGTCCTTCCAATGAATTTTCAGGACTGATTTCCTTTAGGAGTGACTGGTTGGATCTCCTTGCAATCCAAGGGACTCTAACGAATCTTCTCCAACACCACAGTTCAAATGCATCAATTCTTCAGTGGAAAAACCATAGCTTTGACTATATGGACCTTTGTCAGCAAAGTGATGTCTCTGCTTTTTAATATACTGTCTTGGTTTTCACAGCTCTTCATCCAAGGATCGAGCTGCTTGTTGATATTTAGGACTAGAGGGTTTAGTATGGGCCTTGGACTGTAGGACCACATGCTGTCAGTCTATATTATTTCATACATCTTTTCTTTCATTCAGTATTTACTAAGCAAGTTCATGTACCTCCAATTGCCAGACTATTTTATTTTATTTTATTTTTTTTTGGTGAAGATATAATAGTATACAAGACAATTACAGTCCTTGTTTTCATGTAATTTATTATCTGTATGGCTTATCCTATCTGGATTCCTCAAATCATGTACTTTCCCTTAAAACTCTCCAGACAAAGTCACGAGAAAGTATCCTCTCTGAACTATTTATGTGCCTTTTGTCTTTACCATAATTATTTAAAGAGTCTGCTCAGACTTCCATGTTCACTTCAGTTCAGTTATTTAGTCGTGTCTGACTCTTTGCAACCCCATGAACCGCAGCATTCCAGGCCTCTCTGTCCATCACCAACTCCCAGAGTCCACTGAAACCCATGTCCATTGAGTCGGTGATGCCATCCAACCATCTCATCCTCTGTCGTCCCCTTCTCCTCCTGCCCTCAATCTTTCCCAGCATCAGGGTCTTTTTCACTGAGTCAGCTCTTCGCATCAGGTGGCCAAAGTATTGGAGTTTCAGCTTCAACATCAGTCCTTCTAATGAACACAAAACTAGTGGAGGTGATGGAATTCCAGGTGAGCTATTTTAAATCCTAAAAGATGATGCTGTGAAAGAGCTGCACTCAATATTCAGCAAATTTGGAAAACTCAGCAGTGGCCACAGGACTGGAAAAGGTCAGTTTTCATTCCAATCCCAAAGAAAGGCAATGCCAAAAAATGCTC
Source organism: Bubalus bubalis (assembly GCF_019923935.1). NCBI lineage: Eukaryota > Metazoa > Chordata > Mammalia > Artiodactyla > Bovidae > Bubalus > Bubalus bubalis. The sequence goes on along the minus strand of NC_059179.1, from coordinate 28,717,194 downwards.
AAACTACTGCACAATTACTCATTTCACATGCTAGTAAAGTAATGCTCAAAATTCTCCAATGCAGGCTTCAGCAATTAGTGAACCATGAACTTCCAGATGTTCAAGCTGGATTTAGAAAAGGCAGAAGAACCAGAGATCAAATTGCCAACATCCGCTGGATCATCGAAAAAGCAAGAGAGTTCCAGAAAAACGTCTATTTCTGCTTTATTGACTATGCCAAAGCCTTTGACTGTGTGGATCACAATAAACTGTGGAATATTCTGAAAGAGATAGGAATACCAGACCACCTGACCCACCTCTTGAGAAACCTATATGCAGGTCAGGAAGCAACAGTTAGAACTGGACATGAAACAACAGACTGCGTCCAAATAGGGAAAGGAGTACCTCAAGGCTGTATACTGTCACCTTCTTATTTAACTTATATGCAAACTACCATGACAAATACCATATCTTGGGTGGCTCAAATAGAATAAATTTATTTTTTCACAGTTCTAGAACCTGAGGAATCCAAGATCAGTTTGCCTTCATGGTTGGTTCTGGTGAGGGCTCTTTCTGGCTTACAGACAGTTGTCTTCTCCCTGTGTGCTCAGAGAGCAGAGAAAGAGAATGGGGTGGGGGGAAAGAGAGAGAGCAGCTCTGTGGTTTATCTTCCTATAAGGAAGTAATTCTTTCAAGAACTTTTCACTCTCATAATCTCATCTAAGCCTAGTTTTCTCTCAAATTCATCATATCAAATATAATCACATTGGGAGTTGGGGCTTCAACATATGAATTTTGGGGAGATATACTTCAACCAATAGCAGGTATAAAGTGAAATATTTAATCTTCAAAATGGGCATACAAAGCTTTTCTGTGCACAATACAAAGAATTATTGTAAAACAAAATTTCACTCGAAGATTTTCAGGTTAACCCACATAGGTCAAGGTGTCATGAAACTTTAAAATATTGTCATTAAGTCTCATTTCTGCACCTGCTTTATTTGAACAAATGGAGTGCTTTCCCCCAAGAATGTTAAAGCCTCCTTGAACACCAGGGTAATTTTTTCTCCATAGTATCCTTCACAACACATAACACAATGAAGGGACCTGTTTCTAGAAAATGCAGAAAGGAGGAGGGGGGAAAGCCTTCTAAGGTCCTTAATCAGTGGGTCTCACTGTGCTGGTAGAGTCCAGCACTGTTCATCTTCTTACCATTCATTATTATGATTTAATTTTTCTGAAGAATTAATGCAAACATTTTTAAAATCCCAAAGTTCAAAAATACCACCAAGATAGAGCACACTCTTACTTCAAAAACATAATAAACAGAAGATAAGCAAACTAAATTTTAAACAATTTGATAGATACACTCAATATCTAATACTAATCACTTTAAATGCACATTTCAAACATGTCCCATGGCAAAATGACTAAATTATGCATATTCTAAAGCTTCAAAAGTCATTCTCTAGTGGTCAAGGTTAAATGAGTGTAAGACTGCCACTACCTATTAAGTTGTCTTAAGCAACGGCTATGAAATGCCTAGTTTCCTTTTCTGAGTTTCCATGATTACTGGTGAGAACTATTTGTAGTGTGGCACCACCTAGGTCAGTCTCTTACCTGAGGGAGGATCTTCTGCTATATTCTCTAATGATGATTTAGCCTCCAGTTTGAAACTTCCTACTTTATAAGGTACTGCACTCCTTTGTTGGATGTTCCTATACTTAGAAAACTCTTTATTTTATTGAGACAAAATTTGCTTACCTCACATCTTTGCCCTTTCGTCTTAGTTCAGCCACACATACAATCATTTATATTCAGTGATAAAGCTTTTATTTCCAAACCAAGAGAAGTCTTTTAAAAGTCTTTAAAAACTTTATAAGCACACATTATAAACAAATGTAAAAGGAATATAGTGGAATATATTGGGCATAATTTCACTCTTGAAACATAATTACTTTTAACTTTTCAGTATATGTTCTTGCACATTTAAGAAGTAATTTGGCCTTTAAAAATATTATTATACTATAATACTCTTCTGTGGTACCCCTCCCACATATACACATCAGTACAGTATCATGATTTGGGTTATGAGTACATTTTCTTCTAAATGTGGTTATCAAATGTTTCATTGTATGGTTGTATCATAATTACCTGAAATAACTCACACAGGGCTTATTAAATAATAAAAAATATTTTATGAAATGCTATTCTATTTTGGGTATCTTATATTTCAATGACATTTGTTTAATTTTTGTTTTAGGATAAAATACTAGAATTGGAATTACTCATCTAAAATAATTTTTTTATTGATCATTTTTCAATCATTAGGGCATGTCACCTAAAGTGAAAGTGAAGTCGATCAGTTGTGTCCGGCTCTTTACAACCCCATGGACTATAGCCTACCAGGCTTCTTTGTCCATGGTATTTTCCAGGCAAGAGTACCAGAGTGGGTTGCCATTTCCTTCTCCAGGAGATCTTCCTGACTCAGGGATCGAACCTGGGTCTCCTACATTGCAGGCAGATGCTTTACCCTCATTTTGTATTATCTCTAAATAAGATAAATTATTCTTTTGTGCAGTTATCTAAGTCTGTAAAAAATGAACTAAATGGATCCAAGTAAAAATATCTGGCAGAATTCTAGATATGAATATCTGGATTGACCCGTTGAACAACTGAGAGCATCCTCCAAGTGTGTATATATCAAATGGTGTCCTTAACTGTTATTTATATTCTTTCAAGGAGACGATTTTTTTACAAAGAGTTTCTATTAGATTCAACAACTAGTAGGGAGGAGCCAAGATGGCGGAGGAGTAGGACGGGGAGAACACTTTCTCCCCCACAAATTCATCAAAAAAGCATTTAAACGTCGAGTAAATTCCACAAAACAACTTCTGAATGCCGGCAGAGGACATCAGGCACCCAGAAAAGCAACCCAACTCTTCAAAAGGAGGTAGGAAAAAATATAAAAGACAAAAAAAGAGACAAAAGAGGGAGGGACGGAGTTCCGTCCCGGGAAGGGAGCCTTAAAAAGAGAGAAGTTTCCAAACACCAGGAAACCTTCTCACTGCCAAATCTGTGCCGAGCTTTGGAAGCACAGAGGGCAACATAAAAGGGAGAAAAAAAAAAAATAAACAATTAAAAATCGCAGATTGTGAGCCCTACGGTAACTCCCCCAGCGGAGAAGCAGCGCAGACGCCTGCACACGGCATTAGCAAGCGGGGGCTGGGCAGGGAAGCGCGGCGCGGGCTGTGTCCCTTAGAGTAAGAATCGGCCCGAATGTCCTGAGCGATATCTGAGTGAAATAATTTGGGCTAGCAAACCAGACTGTGGGATATCTACCACGCGAAAAGCCAGCCCTAACCTAAGACACTGCCAGGCCTGTGCACAGAACAAAGGACTGAACAGAGATAGCCGGTTGCAGACCTTCCCCCTCCGGTGACAGGCAGCCAGAGCCGTAAGGGGGCAATCTCAGCCCAAGAGAGACACTATCTATAAAACTGGAAGCAGGCTTCTTTGCTAACTAAAACTTCTTGGGGGTCTGGACGGTCAACATCTGCCTGAGAAGGTGCTCCGGTTTTACACCCAGATAACCGAGTGGCGGGGAGGCGATAGGTCGCAGCATTGGCGCCCACCAAACACCTCACCTGAGCTGCTCGGATCTGGGAAGAGCACAAAACGCAGGCCCAACCGAGTCTGCGCCTCTGAGGACTACCCAAGTTCCTGAACCTGAGCGGCTTGGACCTGGGAGCTCAGCCCAGGGCCATCCTCTGATTGTTCCCGGCGGAACAACCTAGAGCCCGAGCAGTTTGGGCAGGGAGGCTACACGCTCCGTGAGCGGGGGCAGACCCAGTGTGGCTGAGGCACTGCGAGCGCACGCCAGTGTTATCTGTTTGCAGCATCCCTCCCTCCCTCCCCACAGCGCAGCTGAACAAGTGAGCCTAAATAAAATAAAAAAAATAGTGTCCTCCGCCGTCCCCTTTGTGTCAGGGCAGGAACCAGACACTGAAGAGACCAGCAAACAGAAGAAGCTATAACAGAGGGAAACGCCTTGGAAGCTACAGGCCATAGATTAAAACCCTGTGGTTACTACGGACTACATAGGAAGGGGCCTATAGATCTTGAGAAATATAAGTCAGACCAAGGAACTAGCCATAAATGAACTGAACCCACAATACTCACAACAAAACCAGAGAAAGACCTAGATAGATTTTTACTATTTTTACGATCAATCTTTCTTTCTTTTCTTTTTTTTTAATTAAAAAAAATTTTAAGTCCTCTGTTGTCCTTTAATTTTCACTTTTATAACTATTACTTTGTAAAAAAAAAAAAAAAGACCCTATTTTTTTTTCTTCTTCAGCAAACTTCATATATATATTTTATAATTTTTTGACCATGTTTTGTTTTGTTTTGTTTTGTTTTTTCTTTTGCTTCTTTTCTTTAACATTGTATTTTTGAAATTCCAAACTCTACTCTAGATTTTTAATTTTAGCCTTTTGGTATATGTTAATTTTGTACCTATAGTTTTTTTCATAATTTCTGTGACTTTTTTTTTTTCCCTCTGTTTCTTTCTCTTCTTCTTTTGTATAACATTCTATATCTGCAATTCCAAACTCTACTCAAGATTTTTAATATATGCTTTTTGGTATTTGATATCAATTTTGTACCTGTATTTTCTTTATAATTTTTGCAACATTGTTTTTGTTGGTTTGTTTGTTTTCTCTCTTTATTTTTCTTCTTTGTTTTAACATTGTATTTTTGAAATTCCAAACTCTACTCTAGATTTTTAACTTTTGCTTTTTGGTATTAGTTATCAATTTTCTACCTGTAGTTTCTTTATAATTTTCACGACCTTGTTTGTTTTTCTTTGTTCATTTTTTCTCTCTTTCTTTTCCTTCTTCTTTTCTTTAACATCATATTTTTGAAATTCCAAACTCTACTCTAGATTTTTAATTTTAGCCTTTTGGTATATGTTATCAATTTTGTACATATAGGTTTTTTTTTTTATAATTTCTGTGACTTCTTTTTTCTTTTTTTTCCCTTCTGTTTCTTTCTCTTCTTCTTTTATATAACATCATATATCTGCAATTCCAAACTCGACTCAAGATTTTTAATTTATGCTTTTTGGTATTTGATATCAATTTTGTACCTGTATTTTCTTTATAATTTTTGCGACATTGTTTTTGTTGGTTTCTTTGTTTTCTCTCTTTATTTTTCTTCTTCTTCTTCTTCTTTTTTTTAACATTGTATTTTTGAAATTCCAAACTCTACTCTAGATTTTTAATTTTTGCTTTTATGTATTTGTTACCAATTTTGTACCTTTAAAAAACCCAATCCTCAGGATCCATTTTTCACTAGGGAACGAGATTACTGGCTTGACTGCTCTCTCCCCCTTTGAACTCTCCGTTTTCTCCACCAGGTCGCCTGTATCTCCTCCCTAACCCCTCTCTACTCTACCCAACTCTGTGAATTTCTGTGTGTTCCAGACGGTGGAGAACACTTAGGGAACTGATTACTGGCTGGATCTGTCTCCCTCCTTTTCATTTCCCCCTTTTATCCTTCTGGCCACCTCTGTCTCCTGCCTCCTTCTTCTCTTCTCTGTATAACTCCGTGAACATCTCTGAGTGGTCCAGTTGTGGAGTGCACATAAGGAAGTGACTACTGGCTAGCCCACTCTCTCCACTGTTGATTCCACCTCATCTCATTTGGGTCACCTCTAACTCCCTCCTCCCACTTCTCTTCTCCATGTAATGCTGTGAACCTCTCTGAGTGACCCTCACAGTAGAGAAACTTTTCATCGTTAACGTAGATGTTTTATCAATGGTGCTGTATAGAAGGAGAAGTTTTGAAACTACTGTAAAAATAAGACCGTTAACTGGAAGTAGGAGGCTTAAGTCCAAACCCTGACTCCAGGGAACTCCTGACTCCAAGGAACAGTAATTGCCAGGAGCTCATCAAACGCCTCCATACCAACACTGAAACCAAGCACCACACAAGGGCCAACAAGTTCCAGGGCAAGACATACCAAGCAAATTCTCCAGCAACAAAGGAACACAGCCCTGAGCTTCAAGATACAGGCTGCCCAAAGTCACCCCAGAACCATAGACATCTCATAACTCATTACTGGACAGTTCATTACACTCCAGAGAGAAGAAATATAGCTCCATCCACCAGAACATCGACGCAAGCTTCCCTAACCAGGAAACCTTGACAAGCCACCTGTACAAACCCACACACAGTGAGGAAACGCCACAATAAAGAGAACTCCACAAACTGCCAGAATACAGAAAGGACACCCCAAACTCAGCAATTTAAACAAGATGAAGAGACAGAGGAATACCCAGCAGATAAAGGAACAGGATAAATGCCCACCAAACCAAACAAAAGAGGAAGAGATAGGGAATCTACCTGATAAAGAATTCTGAATAATGATAGTGAAATTGATCCAAAATCTTGATATTAAAATGGAATCAAAGATAAATAGCCTGGAGGCAAGGATTGAGAAGATGCAAGAAAGGTTTAACAAGGACTTAGAAGAAATAAAAAGAGTCAATATATAATGAATAATGCAATAAGTGAAATTAAAAACACTCTGGAGGCAACAAAGAGTAGAATAACAGAGGCAGAAGATAGGATTAGTGAATTAGAAGATAGAATGGTAAAAATAAATGAATCAGAGAGGATAAAAGAAAAACGAATTAAAAGAAATGAGGACAATCTCAGAGACCTCCAGGACAATATTAAATGCTACAACATTCGAATCATAGGGGTCCCAGAAGAAGAAGACAAAAAGAAAGACCATGAGAAAATACTTGAGGAGATAATAGTTGAAAACTTCCCTAAAATGGGGAAGGAAATAATCACCCAAGCCCAAGAAACCCAGAGAGTCCCAAACAGGATAAACCCAAGGTGAAACACCCCAAGACACATATTAATCAAATTAACAAAGATCAAACACAAAGAACAAATATTAAAAGCAGCAAGGGAAAAACAACAAATAACACACAAGGGTATACCCATAAGGATAACAGCTGATCTTTCCATAGAAACTCTTCAAGCCAGGAGGGAATGGCAAGACATACTTAAAGTGATGAAAGAAAATAACCTACAGCCCAGATTATTGTACCCAGCAAGGATCTCATTCAAGTATGAAGGAGAAATCAAAAGCTTTTAAGACAAGCAAAAGCTGAGAGAATTCTGCACCACCAAACCAGCTCTCCAACAAATACTAAAGGATATTCCTAGACAGGAAACACAAAAACAGTGTATAAATTCGAACCCCAAACAATAAAGTAAATGGCAACAGGATCATACTTATCAGTAATTACCTTAAAGGTAAATGGGTTGAATGCCCCAACCAAAAGACAAAGACTGGCTGAATGGATACAAAAACAAGAACCCTATATATGTTGTCTACAAGACACCCACCCCAAAACAGGGGACACATACAGACTGAAAGTGAAGGGCTGGAAAAAGATTTTCCATGCAAATAGGGACCAAAAGAAAGCAGGAGTAGCAATACTCATATCAGATAAAATAGACTTTAAAACAAAGACTGTGAAAAGAGAGAAAGATGATCACTACATAATGATCAAAGGATCAATCCAAGAAGAAGATATAACAATTATAAATATATATGCACCCAACACGGGAGCACCGCAGTATGTAAGACAAATGCTAACAAGTATGAAAGGGGAAATTAACAATAACACAATAATAGTGGGAGACTTTAATACCCCACTCACACCTATGGATAGATCAACTAAACAGAAAATTAACAAGGAAACACAAACTTTAAACGATACAATAGACCAGTTAGACCTAATTGATATCTATAGGACATTTCATCCCAAAACAATGAATTTCACCTTTTTCTCAAGCACACATGGAACCTTCTCCAGGATAGATCACATCCTGGGCCATAAAGCTAGCCTTGGTAAATTCAAAAAAAATAGAAATTATTCCAAGTATCTTTTCTGACCACAATGCAGTAAGATTAGATCTCAATTACAAGAGAAAAACTATTAAAAATTCCAACATATGGAGGCTGAACAACACGCTGCTGAATAACCAACAAATCACAGAAGAAATCAAAAAAGAAATCAAAATTTGCATAGAAACGAATGAAAATGAAAACACAACAACCCAAAACCTGTGGGACACGGTAAAAGCAGTCCTAAGGGAAAAGTTCATACCAATACAGGCATACCTCAAGAAACAAGAAAAAAGTCAAATAAATAACCTAACTCTACACCTAAAGCAACTAGAAAAGGAAGAAATGAAGAACCCCAGGGTTAGTAGAAGGAAAGAAATCTTAAAACTTAGAGCAGAAATAAATGCAAAAGAAACAAAAGAGATCATAGCAAAAATCAACAAAACCAAAAGTTGATTCTTTGAAAGGATAAATAAAATTGACAAACCATTAGCCAGACTCATCAAGAAACAAAGGGAGAAAAATCAAATCAATAAAATTAGAAATGAAAATGGAGAGATCACAACAGACAACACAGAAATACAAAGGATCATAAGAGACTACGATCAACAATTATATGCCAATAAAATGGACAACGTGGAAGAAATGGACAAATTCTTAGAAAAGTACAACTGTCCAAAACTCGATCAGGAAGAAATAGAAAATCTTAACAGACCCATCACAAGCACGGAAATTGAAACCGTAATCAAAAATCTTCCAGCAAACAAAAGCCCAGGTCCAGACGGCTTCACAGCTGAATTCTACCAAAAATTTAGAGAAGAGCTAACACCTATTCTGCTCAAAGTCTTCCAGAAAATTGCAGAGGATGGTAAACTTCCAAACTCATTCTCTGAGGCCACCATCACCCTAATACCAAAACCTGACAAAGATCCCACAAAAAAAGAAAACTACAGGCCAATATCACTGATGAACATAGATGCAAAAATCCTTAACAAAATTCTAGCAATCAGAATCCAACAACACATTAAAAAGATCATACACCATGACCAAGTGGGCTTTATCCCAGGGATGCAAGGATTCTTCAATATCTGCAAGTCAATCAATGTAAAACACCACATTAACAAATAGAAAAATAAAAACCATATGATTATCTCAATAGATGCAGAGAAAGCCTTTGATAAAATTCAACATCCATTTATGATAAAAACTCTCCAGAAAGCAGGAATAGAAGGAACATACCTCAACATAATCAAAGCTATATATGACAAACCCACAGCAAACATTATCCTCAATGGTGAAAAATTGAAAGCATTTCCTCTAAAGTCAGGAACAAGACAAGGGTGCCCACTTTCACCACTACTATTCAACATAGTTTTGGAAGTTTTGGCCACAGCAATCAGAGCAGAAAAAGAAATAAAAGGAATCCAAATTGGAAAAGAAGAAGTAAAACTCTCACTGTTTGCAGATGACATGATCCTCTACATAGAAAACCCTAAAGACTCCACCAGAAAATTACTAGAACTAATCAATGACTATAGTAAAGTTGCAGGATATAAAATCACCACACAGAAATCCCTTGCATTCCTATACACTAATAATGAGAAAACAGAAAGAGAAATTAAGGAAACAATTCCATTCACCATTGCAACGGAAAGGATAAAATACTTAGGAATATATCTACCTAAAGAAACTAAAGACCTATATATCAAAAACTATAAAACACTGGTGAAAGAAGTCAAAGAGGACACTAATAGATGGAAAAATATACCATGTTCATGGATTGGAAGAAATCAATATAGTGAAAATGAGTATACTACCCAAAGCAATCTATAGATTCAATGCAATCCCTATCAAGCTACCAACAGCATTCTTCACAGAGCTAGAACAAATAATTTCACAATTTGTATGGAAATACAAAAAACCTCGAATAGCCAAAGCGATCTTGAGAAAGAAGAATGGAACTGGAGGAATCAACCTACCTGACTTCAGGCTCTACTACAAAGCCACAGTTATCAAGACAGTATGGTACTGGCACAAAGACAGAAATATAGATCAATGGAACAAAATAGAAAGCCCAGAGATAAATCCACGCACATATGGACACCTTATCTTTGACAAAGGAGGCAAGAATATACAATGGATTAAAGACAATCTCTTTAACAAGTGGTGCTGGGAAATCTGGTCAACCACTTGTAAAAGAATGAAACTAGAACACTTTCTAACACCTTACACAAAAATAAACTGAAAATGGATTAAAGATCTCAACGTAAGACCAGAAACTATAAAACTCCTAGAGGAGAACATAGGCAAAACACTCTCCGACATACATCACAGCAGGATCCTCTATGACCCACCTCCCAGAATATTGGAAATAAAAGCAAAAATAAACAAATGGGACCTAATTAACCTTAAAAGCTTCTGCACATCAAAGGAAACTATTAGCAAGGTGAAAAGACAGCCTTCAGAATGGGAGAAGATAATAGCAAATGAAGCAACTGACAAACAGCTAATCTCTAGAATATACAAGCAACTCCTACAGCTCAACTCCAGAAAAATAAATGACCCAATCAAAAAATGGGCCAAAGAACTAAATAGACATTTCTCCAAAGAAGACATACAGATGGATAACAAACACATGAAAAGATGCTCAACATCACTCATTATCAGAGAAATGCAAATCAAAACCACTCTGAGGTACCATTTCACACCAGTCCGAATGGCTGCGATCCAAAAGTCTACAAGTAATAAATGCTGGAGAGGGTTTGGAGAAAAGGGAACCCTCTTACACTGTTGGTGGGAATGCAAACTAGTACAGCCACTATGGAGAACAGTGTGGAGATTCCTTAAAAAACTGGAAATAGAACTGCCTTATGATCCAGCAATCCCACTGCTGGGCATACACACTGAGGAAACCAGAAGGGAAAGAGACACGTGTACCCCAATGTTCATCGCAGCACTGTTTATAATAGCCAGGACATGGAACCAACCTAGATGTCCATCAGCAGATGAATGGATAAGAAAGCAGTGGTACATATACACAACGGAGTATTACTCAGCCATTAAAAAGAATACATTTTAATCAGTTCTAATGAGGTGGATGAAACTGGAGCCTATTATACAGAGTGAAGTAAGCCAGAAAGAAAAACACCAATACAGTATGCTAACGCATATATATGGAATTTAGAAAGATGGTAACAATAACCCTGTGTACGAGACAGCAAAGGAGACACTGATGTATAGAACAGTCTTATGGACTCTGTGAGAGAGGGAGAGGGTGGGAAGATTTGGGAGAATGGCATTGAAACATGTAAAGTATCATGTATGAAACGAGTTGCCAGTCCAGGTTCTATGCACGATACTGGATGCTTGGGGCTGGTGCACTGGGACGATCCAGAGGGATGGAATGGGGAGGGAGGAGGAAGGAGGGAGGAGGGTTCAGGATGGGGAACACATGTATACCTGTGGTGGATTCATTTTGATATTTGGCAAAACTAATACAATTATGTAAAGTTTAAAAATAAAGTTAAAAAAAAAAAGATTCAACAACTAATAATTTCTGTAGTGGATTTTTTTCCTATATTCTAAAATTATTACAACAGCAACATATTTTGAAATGCTAATACAAGAATACATAGTTCATTCCCCTACTTGACTCTTCTTTCCTGTTGAGTGCATTTCAAAATCATGTGGTTGCACAATATCGGGTGACAGACAAAGAGAAGGACAGCTTTTCATTTTAACAGTATAATTCATGCTGGCTCCTAAAGATCGTATCTCATCTTTCTCCTTCCCTCCTTGAACTTTCCTAGTTCCTTCCTTCTTTCCTTTCTTCCTCTTTCTTTTCTCCTTTCCTCTTATCCTTCTCTCCTCCTTTCCTTCATTCCAGGGACTTGCAAACTATCATCTTAATAATTAGCTGTGGAATTTTGAGAACTGTTTTTGAAATGTACTAGGTGAAATAAGTCCATGTTTTATTATTAGAATTAGCTGATAATCGTGTGTATTCATTTGCATTCTTGACTTGTATTTGTTTACTTGTTTTGGTTCATGTTTAATAAAACATTGGATATCCATACTCTTTCATAGGAGCAGAACCAAAATCATAGACCATCAATTTGAAAGATGTTATAAAGCATCTCATCAAATATTTGAGTTTTTATTTACTATGGAGCCCAGGATTGGACTGTGGTTTGAGTAATGTCACAGGTCAGCCAGTGGTAGAGCCTGGACCAGATTCCAGGTCATTTTGATGCTGAGCTTAATGCTCTTTTTCCACCCTCCCTCCCCCCACCTTACTTTTTTTCTTAATTACTCTTGATTAAGTCAAAAATTATTAATCTTTTATTTCATCTTCTAAGGTGTCTTTCTATTTCCTTTGTTTCTTTTAATTTCTCCTTTTGTCTTTACTTCACTGCAAAAACTTAGAAGGATCCAAAGAAGGCCTCAGATTCTTCCATAACAAAACCTGTCTTAATCCTGTTCCCTTAGGATTATACACACACTACTGTGTATAATAACCAAGAAGCCCTTGTGCCCTTGTGTGCATGCTTAATTGTGTCCAACTCTGCAACTACGTAGACTGTACCCTGCCAGGTTCCTCTGTCCATGGGGTTTCCAGGCAAGAATATTGGAGTGAGTTGCCATTTCCTTCTCCAGGGGATCTTCCCAACTGGGAGAATCCAGGTTGCCTGCATTGCAGGTGGATTCTTTACCATCTGAGCTACCAAAGAAGCCCCAAACAAGAAGAACTAATGTGTGTCCTAGGAATGTACATCCTCTCCAAAGCATTTTCTCACTGCATGTCAGACCCTGTACTAAGTTACATCTTCATGCATTGTATCCTTTAATGCAATTTTTATAATGAACCTATTAAAGAGATGGTGCATGTGTGTATGCTAAGTCACTTCAGTCATGTCCGACTCTTTGTGACCCTCTGGGCTGTAGCCTGTCAGGCCCTTCTGTGCATGGGATTCTCCAGGCAAGAATACTGGAGTGGGTCACCATCCCCTCCTCCAGGGGCTCTTCCTAACCCAGGGATGGAACATGCATGTCTTATGTTTCTGGCATTAACATGTGGGTTCTCTACCACTAGCACTACCTGGGAAGCCCTAAAGAGATGGTATTATACCTATTTTATAAATGTGGAAAACTGAATCTCAGAGAGGAAAAAATATTTAAATTTTACAGATAATGCATCATGGACCTAAAATCTGAGGAGCAACCTGTCAGACTCAGTCAGCTTGATTTCTTCTCTCTGGAGTTTGGGGTGTGTGTGTGTGTGTGTGTGTGTGTGTGTAGGTGTGTGTGTTTATGCATGTATGCCTGAATATGTGTGTGAATACGTGTCTGAGTCCACATGTATGTAATCTTTATGTCTAGGATGCTTTCATGTGTGCATCCGTATACACACCTAAATAGCGTTAGGATGAGGGAAAGGTGATCTTGTTATTTCAAGGGATGTGGCTACTGATAAAAAAGAAAGTGCCTTTAAATAGTCCGAGCACCTCTCAACGCAAGTACAGTAATGCCTATTTTCAGTCTTTTCCAGAGGAGGAATGGCCTCTCATTTCATTTTTTATAGAAACATCTATCCCTAGCCTGCAGTTTATGAGAAACGTTCTGTCAGTGGGCAGCAGCATGGGCTCACTGTAATTAATCTCTTTCTTACCCTACTCTTCTGAGAATGAGAAATGAAAGGGCATTAAAGGGAGTGTAGTTACAACCCAAGAAGGGACCACATAAAATGTTACCTTTTAACTCAACACATTACTCCCTTCATGAGTCCTCCTTCTGAGTTCCCATCTCAGCAGAGCAGGCAGGGTGTGTTGCTGGCTGAGACTCACTCTTCATGATTAGTAGGGGTATTAGCTAAAACTTTGTGCAAAGTTAAGATTTTGTTCCAAATGTTTTTCCTTACCCAATATGTGTTACAGGTAAGATGAATAAAGGCAAAGAAAAGAGATAGGTTATTGGTGGAATTTAAAGGCATCAGAGAGTTATTGCCATGTAATAGAGTAACGTTAAGTCACTTAACCTTTCTGGGCTCAGTTCCCCCATTTGTGGCATAAGCATCATGACACATGTCTCCTGAGTTTGGGGGAAGTGAATAAGTTAGATGTATGTGCTGCTTAACATAGTACTTGTCACATAGGTGAGGTAGGGACATTAAATCCTTATCAATTATGAAGGATCAGTCCCATGAAGGGTGACATGAGATCAAATCACAAAGACAACTAACCTCATCTGGAGCAACAAAGATAAGTTCTCAAAATAAGGGCCATTTAAGTTGAGATGAGACGAGTAAGTAGTGGGTTGGCAAGGTGATGGATCTCAGAGTAAGCACTGGGAAACTTTGAGGGTTTGCAGGTTCCACGGACAGAAAGATTTTAAGTTTATAATAAATGTATCGGTTTCACTGTGTCAAACATGAAACAATAAAAATATTAATAAAACCAATCACAAGGGTTCTTTTCATAACTGTTTGCAGTAGTTCCCTAGTGAGAAACCGAGGTCCTTAGTCCCACAGCCTGGGAGGAACTCGATGCTCACAAAGACCATGCAAGTGAGACTGGGAGGGGATCTGCCCCCAGTGAACCTTGGGGTGACTGTAGCCCCAGCCTGAAGCTCGATTGAAACCTAGGAAAGGTCTTGAACCAAAGGATCCCCAATAAACCACATCCATATTCTTGTTCCATAGAAACTTTGGGAAAATTACTTACTGCTCTTTTATGTTGCTGGCTGGAGGGGATATTTGTTATGTAGCAGTTGATACTTAATAATTGCTCAGATCAAATGAACTTATTTACAAAACAGAAAGAGATTCAAAGACTTAGAGAACAAGCTTCTGGCCAGACTAATTTTTTAGATGTCTTCTCTTGAAGTTTTTGTACAAAGCTTTGAAAAGAGGGTCATGAAATTTCACCTCATAATTTTTCTTAGCAAAGATGGATATAAAAAAAAATTAACCATACAACTTGAGACTGGGGATTTTCACATTCATAGATATCTGAATGGATTGATTGGCAAGGAAGCATCCAGTTATTAAGAAATAATGGTTTAACAGTGGTAGTGGCTCATGTTCAAACAAGGCCCACGAGGGTTCTCAGGCATGTGATATGCTGCATTTTAAGCTAAAGAAAATGAGCAGGAGATCAGAAGCTACCTCTAGGAAGAGAGCAGAAGATGCTGTCATATTAATCTCCACACAGCCTTTTCTACCACTGTGACTCCAGAAAGCATCTTTGGATATGACACATTATTCCCAGTGAGTTTGTTTTCCTGATTTCCTTTTGTCCTAGGGTTCCAAAAGAACACAGAGGAAACTTGTAATCTCTTGGAAGCCTGTTGCAACTTTTATGTTAGTAACTAATGAGACCCTCATTCCCTTGGGGATTTATAATTCTTCTCATGCCCTCTGCCTCCCAATTTTATAAGGGGAAAACATTACTGCTCTTAGGTTCTACAGGTTTTCCTTAAATAGCAACAAAAAGATTTATTTGCCACAAATAACCCAGTCCCTATCACTTCACTACTGCATTGGAGTAGAAAAGAGTGGCGTGCAGGGGGTGGGAGTGAGTAGAGAGTATAGATTTAAATAAATGAGCTGATCATTGTTAAGGATGAGTTAAGGTACAGGAGAAATATCAATAACCTCAGATATGCAGATGACACCACTCTTATGGCAGAAAGTGAAGAGGAACTAAAAAGCCTCCTGATGAAAGTGAAAGAGGAGAGTGAAAAAGTTGGCTTAAAACTCAATATTCAGAAAACTAAAATCATGGCATCCGGTCCCATCACTTCATGGCAGATAGATGGGGAAACAGTGGAAACAATGGCTGACTTTATTTTTCTGGGCTCCAAAAATCACTGCAGAAGGTGACTGCAGCCATGAAATTAAAAGATGCTTACTCCTTGGAAGGAAAGTTATGACCAACCTAGACAGCATATTCAAAAGCAGAGACATTACTTTGCCATCAAAGTTCTGCCTAGTCAAGGCTATGGTTTTTCCAGTAGTCATGTATGGATGTGAGAGTTGGATTGTGAAGAAGGCTGAGCATTGAAGAATTGATGCTTTTGAACTGTGATGTGGGAGAAGACTCTTGAGAGTCCCTTGGACTGCAAGGAGATCCAACCAGTCCATTCTAAAGGAGATCAGTCCTGGGTGTTCTTTGGAAGGAATGACGCTAAAGCTGAAACTCCAGTACTTTGGCCACCTCATGAGAAGAGTTGACTCATTGGAAAAGACTGATGCTGGGAGGGATAGGGGGCAGGAGGAGAAGAGGATGACAGAGGATGAGATGGTTGGATGGCATCACTGACTCGATGGACGTGGGTCTGAGTGAACTGCAGGAGTTGGTGATGGACAGGGAGGCCTGGTGTGCTGCAATTCACGGGGTCGCAAAGAGTTGGACACCCACTGAACGACTGAACTGAACTGAACTGAACTGAAGGTACACGTAAGTTCATGATTACTCTCTTCTTTTCTGAATAACTTTGAAGTATCCCATAATTAAAATATTACAAAGAAAGCAAAACTCTTGTTATGTAGCCTTAATGGACTGTGGGAGAAGCAGGATATTTGCATAGGCTTGATTTTTTTTCTCTCAACATACATTTCATATGCTTTTGTGTAGAAATAGCCTATCCTCATTGCCTTCATTTCTCCCAGGACATGTTCCTGGATATGCATTTTTAAAAGCAGCTCTAAGAATATGCTCGGCAGTAATATTTTCCCCTTAGAGAATACTTCCTATTAGAGTCAACAGTGGATGTGCACTGTGGATTATTTTTTTCAATTTCCAAGTATGCATATGTGTGTGTGTGCATGCACGAATGTGTGTATGTGTAAACACATGCACATAGTATATTCTTTTGGTATCTTTTCTAATAGCATGATCTGAGCTGAATCCATAGGTACTAAGTTAATATGACTTTGCCTAGATCTTCTGCTTGTTAAGCATTGCCTTACTGAAACTTCACAATAATGCTCTGAAGACAGTACTATTATTAACTCCATTTTATAAATGTAGGTACTGGTATGGTGAAATGAAGTCACTTGCCCATAATTTAAAAGTCAGTCTATCAAAAAAATGGTCAGTACAGTTTAACAAATAATTGTGCCATTTCCTCAAAAGGGATGAGTTTTCCTAAAATAAGTTTGTTGTTTGTTTTCCATGCATAAGAAAGCAGGATGAGCTTTCCTTTTCAACTCCTTTCTGAAATAGGAAAGTGAAATGCCCAAGGGCATGACAGTGATCAGTTCAGGACATCCATCTGAAATAATGGGGAATAAATATAGGGAAAAACAGTTTATTTCAGTTCCAGTCAGAATAAGAGCAAGTGGATCAGTGTTTACCAAAGGAAACTTGTCTAAAATAGCACTTATTTCCTAAGCTCCATAGGTATTACAAACTAAAACAGGAAATGAAAAGCTATTAAAATAAATGATCCAATAGTGTTCTTTAAACAACTATCAGCACTTTGGCAAAAAGGAAACTTATACCCTCCCTTTCTTTTATATTCCCTAAGTTTAAATTCATGTGTCTAATTTGATAGGTCAGCACTAAATTTGGGTAATGCCTGCTAAGTCCTAGACATTACTACTTAAAAGAGAGTAGAAGTTAAAAAGAAAAAGAATTTTCACTGTATGTTAAGCTTGTAGGTAACCTGCTATTGGACCTAAAGGCAGTTGAAAATGTGGCTCTTGAAAAATATGGGTCAAGTATTACATTTTAAGTATATGTGCTGGATAGAAATGATTAAGTCAGATTTCCAGAATGCCTCTGTCCCATTTCCCCATGAACTTTAAAGGAGATATTGCACTTCTCAATCTTTTTTTCTTTCTCATGCTTCATGAAAGTATCTGTACAAAGGGCAAGGGGAGGAGGACAGTAGTAAAGTAGAAAAAATAAAGAAGTGTTTTCTTTTTCCAAAATGATTTGTCAGTGGTACATGGAGTTAAAATTTCTATTTAAGTTTTATAGGGCTTGGGGCTTTTAAAATGGGTTTTAAGAAGACAAAGCAAAGGTTACAGTAGTAAGTGTTTTAAAAGTATGTGAATACACTCTTGCATTTGTATCACATTTTATTTATTCATCTGTTGATAGATGGATGCTTAGGTTGTTTCCAGGTCTTGACTTTTGTGAATAGTGCTGTGTGAATACTGTGTTGCTAATATCTCTTTATGACTGTGATTTCAATTCTTCTGGGTAAATACCCGTAAGTGGATTGGTGGATCATAAGGTAATTCTATTTCTAATTTTTAAAAACCTCCATATTTTTTCCCATAGTGGCTATACCAATTTGTATTTTCACCAACAGTGTATAAGGGTTCTGATTTCTCCACATCTTCACCAGCACTTACTATCTTTTGTTTGTTTTTGATGATAAACATTCTGACAGGTGTAACATGAAATCTCATTGTGGTTTTGATTTACATTTTCTGAAAATGAGTTACTAACCCATAGGCATAAAGTTTCCCTTATATAAGATTACTAAATTCTAGACAACTGCTGTATAACATTGTACCTACAGCTAACAGTATTGTATGGCACAGATGAAAATTGATTAAGACGGTTGATCTCATGATAAATGTTCTCAACACAGTAAAAAAAAAAAAAAAAAGAAAGAAAAGTACATGAATAGATCTGAATCATTTTGTAATTACTTTTATATGTCTGGAGTATGCATCTTTAGTTAAGGGTTGCGTTAAAGTGTTCCAGGCCTGAACCGCGTGTGTCACAACTTTTACAAGCAATACATCCAGTCTGTAGGAAGAGGTAAGCTACGTTTTTCCTCTGCATTCTTTCTTTCTCTGCTTACTTTTGCGGGCAGTAGGAAAGGTTGATTTAAATGCTTGGTGCAACAGAGAAGTCCTGAATATACTAAAAGTAAAATTTGATAAATTAATGTCAAGAGGGACTAACAATTTTGAAGAACTGGCTTCAGTTTTCAAAGTTGTGATTGTGTTTTCTGCAATTAAATTCCCAGATTAAGGTCTTCTTTCATCCTCTCAATTTTCTCTCTCTCTAAGGGGGCTCAAAGTAGATTATTTCCTCAAATATCTTGTCTGATTTACTCTCAGATAGGCTCATTCGCAAGCACCAGGACTTACTCAAGAAGTATTCAGTATATCTGCAGATTATTTGACATTCAAGCTTTTGTTTTTGACTAAGTTCTAAGTGGTTGTGGAAGAGTTCAGCAGAAGTGGTTGTGGCCCCGGAAGGAGGCAGGCATTGCACTTCAGCAATATTGATTGAGAACAGAAAGTGCTGCTTTCTAACACATCACTTCTATTAATTTACATCAACACACATGTGTAGTTTTCATACCAGACTGAATGTTATTCTCATCATGAATTTCCCACTCACATGTGCTTTTAAGAATGTGGTTGGCTTAAGAATTCACATGTTGACTGCTAAGCAGGATCCATTTACCCAAATGTGATCACAGTGTAGTGGAGAACCAGATATAACAGTCAGAAATTAGAAAGGCTGCTTACAAAATTTAAAAAAAAAATTGTTTCCCAGAACTTTAACTTACGTGAAACCTCTCATTTAGGGACTTCTCTCTAAATAATTATTGCTAATTATATTCTCTATTATCTTGCAAAATTAGCTACAGACCTAAATGAGCTGAAACAGAATTCCCTCACTTACTATGCATACATGTGTGTGTGTGTATGTGTATGAGTGTGTTTGTGTCTGTGTGTGTATCCAAATAGGTTGATTTGAGACGATCTATCAAGTATATGTCAGTGTGGGAATTGTTACTGCTACTAGAAGACCCGACTTTAAATCATTATAATCACACTGTATATTGTTAGCCTCTCTTTGTAAGAGAATTTCTATTTGCTAAAGCTCAATTTCTATAAGTAGCTTTCTTAAGAATATAGCTAGATTGTGAAATGCATTAGGCACATTACAATGTATCAAGCAGAAACTTTGTTGAAATAGTACATAGATCATCTCTAAGCCTTAAGCTGCCTTGGTGGTGTTAAAAGAAAAAAAAAAAAAGGTCATCTGTTTTTCTCAAGACAAGACAGTTTACTTTTCTTTGGCAGAATAAACTGATTTGTTAAAGAAAAATAGACATCATGCTGCGGGCTGTGTGAATGATTCTTCATAAATATACAAATACCTGATGTTGGTGACATGTTGGTACCTTTTAGATTGTTGATGTTCTGCAGTGCACAGCTTGCACAGTGTATACAGTCATTCAGTGATTTGAGGAGTGGTTGTGGAGAGCTCATGAGAAGGCCTTTCTGTTTCTACTGTCTTTAGTCCTGCACTTGAGATTTTGGAGTTGTTGAATATTTGAGGTAGCATGGGTGACATGGGTGATGTTCAGATATCATCACCAGGCTGAGGTAGAGTTGCTGGAGGTTACAGAAGCCTCTACAGAATGTACTGGAATATTGCTACAAGTATAAAACATTTCAGGCTACATCAGATATCATCTTATATTGGATCCAAATTTAGCAAGTTCAATCAAGCTTTAAGAATTAAATACTTGTGAAAGAAAGGTTTAACCTTGAGAAAAATAATTAACCCAATAATTTAGTTTCCTTATGACAGTTGGGTTAAAGTGTTCCTTTTTAGGGCATCCCAGGTGGCACCAGTGGTAAAGAACTCCCCAAATTGGGAAAGGAGTATGTCAAAAGTGTATATTGTCACCCTAATTATTTAACTTGTATGCAGAGTTTATCATGTGAAATGCCAGGCTGCATGAAGCACAAGCTGGAATCAAGATTGCTGGGGGAAATATCAATAACCTCAGATATGCAGATGACACCACCCTAATGGCAGAACGTGAAGAACTAAAGAGCTTCTTGATGAAAGTGAAAGAGAAAGAGTGAAAAAGTTGGCTTAAAACTCAACATTCGAAAACTAAGATTATAGCATCTGATTCCATCACTTCATGACAAATAGATGGGGAAACAATGGAAACAGTGACAGACTTATTAGATGGTGACTGCAGCCATGAAATTAAAATACCCTTGCTCCTTGGAAGAAAAGCTATGACCAACCTAGACGACATATTAAAAAGCAGAGACATTACTTTGCCAAAAAAGGTCCATGTAGTCAAAGCTATGGTTTATCCAGTAGTCATGTATGGATCTGAGACTTGGACTACAAAGAAAGCTGAGCATCGAAGAATTGATGCTTTTAAACTGAAATGTTGGAAAAGACTCTTGAGAGTCCCTTGGATTGCAAGGAGATCCAGCCAGTCCATCCTAAAGGAAATCAGTCCTGAATATTCATTGGAAGGACTGATACTGAAGCTGAAGCTCCAATACTATGGCCATTTGATGCAAAGAACTGACTCATTGGAGAAGACCCTGATGCTGGGAAAGATTGAAGGCAGGAGGAGAAGGGGATGACAGAGGCTGAGATGGTTGGATGGCATCACGGACTCAATGGACATGAGTTTGAGTAAGCTCCAGGATGGACATGGAAGCCTGCCATGCTGCATGCAGTCCATGGGGTTGCAAGGGTCAGACACAACTAAGCAGCTGAACTGAACAATACAGGAGAGGAGATGCAAGAGATGCAGTTCTGATCTCTGGGTCGTAAAGATTCCTAGGGGCAGGAAATGACAACACACTCCAGTATTCTTGCCTGGAAAATTCCATGGGCAGAGAAGCCTGGTGGGCTGAAGTCCATAAGGCTGCAAAGAGTCAGACATGACTGAGCAACTAAGCACGCACAGCCCCTTTTTAAATGCTATCAGCAGAATATCTGTCAAGTTTCCACATGAATGGAGGTTGATAACCTCCTCTCTCCTCTGAGGCAAGGTCAAAATATTGGCATTTGACTTAGCCAGGAGCTCCAGTCCCACCATAGGAAGAAATCAAAAAACTAAAATTAATTGTAATTGTCCCCTGGGGCTGTCCAGATAAAATATTTTTCTTCTTTTGGGGGAGATATAGGATTGTACTAGAAATCAGGTATAGCCATTCAACTTATTTGCCCAGTGAAATGGAAATAGAAGTAACGTGTGCTGGAGAAAGCCCTACATCTTAGGCCTACCTTGAGGTTGACCTCAAGCAGAGCTTCCAGATAATGCATAGATGGTGAAAGATGAATGAGTGTTTTAAGCCACTGAAATCTGAGTGGCTTCTCAAATGTCAGTGTTCTTCAGAATCACCCAGAGGGCTTTTTGAGCAGATTGCTGAGCCCTCCTCCAGAGTTTCTGATTCACCTGGTTGGTATGGGATCTGAGGATCTCTGATAAGCTACAAGGTGATGCCTATGCTGTGAGTCCAGCATCTACATCTTGAAAATCACTGCCTTATATTTTCCTGACCTAGACAGAGAGGGAGAGATTCAGGGAGATGGGGGGTGGGGGAAGGAGTAAAGGCAGAGAACATGTACTCATTTACTTAACCAAACATCAGTAATGAACATGGATTGGTCTTTTATATAGTAGATGTTCTATTTTTTAATAACAACCCTAAGAACTATGTTGCACAAATGTTATCCATTTTACAGATGGAAAATCCCAGACTTGTAAAACCTAAACTGTTTCCCATGCTCTTTTTGATAGTAATTGTCAGAATTGTGGAATCTAAGTCTAAGGATGTGTGATATTAAAGATTGTGATGTGATTATTCTATTTTCTATGGTTCAGACTATTAAGGTGATGTTTAATCACTGAAATGATGCTAGTTATCACAGTACTTACTTTGAACATAGTCTCATTTAGTAAGATTATATTGAATTACTTCTATTTCAAAATAATTATATTTCAATATAATTAGACTCTTTCTAGAGGCCATGAAGATGAATATACTTAAAGGTGTTTTCATGGAATTTGTAGTGTGTTAGAGTCTAAAGGAAGGCAGATTATAAATGTTATACAACAAGAATAAGCAAAGGGAGGCTTCCCTGTTATCTCAGATGGTAAAGAATCTGCCTGCAATGTGAGAAACTGGGTTCGATTCCTGAATTGTGAAGATCCCCTGAAAAAGGAACTGACAACCCACTCCAGTATTCTTTCCTGGAGAATCCCATGGAAGAGCCTGCCAGACCATGGTGTCAGAAGGAGTCAGACACAACTGAATGACTAGATGATGACTGGGAGTCTAGAGGAGGGAGGGAGTCCTTTTAGAGAGTGGAAGAGATCTTGTGAGCTGGACTATACCTTGTGGATTCTGCAGAAAATTAAAAAGGAAACAGTATACTTTGAATTGTGTTGTTGTTGTGCTCAGTTGCTCAGTCGTGTCTGACTCTTGGTGACCCATGAACTGGAGCCTTCCAGGCTTCTCTGTCCATGGGACTGTTTGGGCAAGCATACTGGAGTGGGTTGCTGTTTCCTACTCCAGGGGATCTTTGCTACCCAGGGATCAAACCAGTATCTCCTGCATTTCAGGTGAATTCTTTACCACTGTGCCACCTGGGAAGCCCATACTTGGAATACTGAGCTATAATTCACCACTGAGAAAAGCAGTTTGATTCATACCTTTTTTTTTTTTTTTTTTTTTTTTTTTTTTAGGCTCTGGGAAGCTCTTTAATTCTAATTTGATAGGAATTGGGAAGGTTTCAAAGAGAAAGAAACAGTTTAGCAAGCCGTCAGGTAAGAATAACATGTCAATAAGAAGAGAAGGGAGTGACAGTGAGAAAATGCATTTGAGCCAAAGGGAAATGAGTATTTTAAATCATTGAATCTTTTTTTTTTTTTTAATTTTATTTTATTTTTAAACTTTACATAACTGTATTAGATTTGCCAAATATCAAAATGAATCCGCCACAGGTTTACATATGTTCCCCATCCTGAACCCTCCTCCCTCCTCCCTCCCCATTCCATCCCTCTGGGTCGTCCCAGTGCACCAGCCCCAAGCATCCAGTATCGTGCATCGAACCTGGACTGGCAACTCATTTCATACATGATATTTTACATGTTTCAATGCCATTCTCCCAAATCTTCCCACCCTCTCCCTCTCCCACAGAGTCCATAAGACTGTTCTATACATCAGTGTCTCTTTTGCTGTCTCGTACACAGGGTTATTGTTACCATCTTTCTAAATTCCATATATATGCGCTAGTATACTGTATTGGTGTTTTTCTTTCTGGCTTACTTCACTCTGTATAATAGGCTCCAGTTTCATCCACCTCATTAGAACTGATTCAAATGTATTCTTTTAATGGCTGAGTAATACTCCATTGTGTATATGTACCACAGCTTTCTTATCCATTCGTCTGCTGATGGACATCTAGGTTGCTTCCATGTCCTGGCTATTATAAACAGTGCTGCGATGAACATTGGGGTACTCGTGTCTCTTTCCCTTCTGGTTTTCTCAGTGTGTATGCCCAGCAGTGGGATTGCTGGATCATAAGGCATGTCTATTTCCAGTTTTTTAAGGAATCTCCACACTGTTCTCCATAGTGGCTGTACTAGTTTGCATTCCCACCAACAGTGTAAGAGGGTTCCCTTTTCTCCACACCCTCTCCAGCATTTATTACTTGTAGACTTTTGGATTGCAGCCATTCTGACTGGCGTGAAATGGTACCTCATAGTGGTTTTGATTTGCATTTCTCTGATAATGAGTGATGTTGAGCATCTTTTCATGTGTTTGTTAGCCATCTGTATGTCTTCTTTGGAGAAATGTCTATTTAGTTCTTTGGCCCATTTTTTGATTGGGTCATTTATTTTTCTGGAGTTGAGCTGTAGGAGTTGCTTGTATATTCTGGAGATTAGTTGTTTGTCAGTTGCTTCATTTGCTATTATCTTCTCCCATTCTGAAGGCTGTCTTTTCACCTTGCTAATAGTTTCCTTTGATGTGCAGAAGCTTTTAAGGTTAATTAGGTCCCATTTGTTTATTTTTGCTTTTATTTCCAATATTCTGGGAGGTGGGTCATAGAGGATCCTGCTGTGATGTATGTCAGAGAGTGTTTTGCCTATGTTCTCCTCTAGGAGTTTTATAGTTTCTGGTCTTACGTTTAGATCTTTAATCCATTTTGAGTTTATTTTTGTGTATGGTGTTAGAAAGTGTTCTAGTTTCATTCTTTTACAAGTGGTTGACCAGAGTTCCCAGCACCACTTGTTAAAGAGATTGTCTTTAATCCATTGTATATTTTTGCCTCCTTTGTCGAAGATAAGGTGTCCATATGTGCGTGGATTTATCTCTGGGCTTTCTATTTTGTTCCATTGATCTATATTTCTTTTAATTTAAAAATATCCTTCAGTTCAGTTCAGTTCAGTCACTCAGTCGTGTCTGACTCTTTGCGAGCCCATGAATTGCAGCACACCAGTCCTCCCTGTCCATCACTGTCTCCTGGAGTTCACTCAAACTCACGTCCATTGAGTTGGTGATGCCATCCAGCCATCTCATCCTCTGTCATCCCCTTCTCCTCCTGCCCCCAATCTCTCCCAGCATCAGAGTCTTTTCCAGTGAGTCAACTCTTCGCATGAGGTGGCCAAAGTACTGGAGTTTCAGCTTTAGCATCATTCCTTCCAAAGAACACCCAGGGCTGATCTCCTTTAGAATGGACTGGTTGGATCTCCTTGCAGTCCAAGGGACTCTCAAGAGTCTTCTCCAACACCACAGTTCAAAAGCATCAATTCTTCGGTGCTCAGCCTTCTTCACAGTCCAACTCTCACATCCATACATGACCACTGGAAAAACCATAGCCATATTCTTGGGATACTTTAAATGCTTCTAAAGGTTAATTAACTGATGCATTGAATATTATGATAAGGATTAATTGAGGTGGTGCTGGAGGAATGATGAGGAATTAAAAATATTATGTAAATTATTTGCTATGTCACTTTCTCATGAGACAACTAAATCCAATGGCAGTAACAGTACCAAATTACAAATGATATCTCTAAGTAAATTGTTTAAATCCTCATTCTAACTGTTTTTTTTTAATCTGAAAATGTGATAGCTAATGATTCTAGAGAGTGCATATAGATGAAACAATCTGTATAGGCTGTGATTTAAAATATGTTTGACCTCTAGTTGGCCTGAATAGTAGAGCAGCACCCTCATTTTACTGGGTAAGACAATTAGGTTCAATGAGGGAAAGGAATTTGCTATTTGTTGAAGGCTAGTGGCCCAGCCAGTCTGACTCCAGGTTCAGTGTTCTTTAAACTTAGTCACTCTAAGCAGGAAACGAATTGAGATTTCTCTTCAAGAAGGATTTCCTAGCATCTTGTGCCTTCCATAAAATAGCTGGTCTTTGTTAAAAAGCTAACATTTTCCAGAAATAAATGGAGTTGTATTTGTGATCCTTTATTCATGCAAATATGTCACAGTGATGTCAGTGTGTAAACTGCCTCATAAATTTGACTGGGTTTTGAATCTCTCTTTATAGTGATCACTTGCTTGGGAAATGTCCAAAGTGTTGATTTGGAACTGCCAGTAAAGCCACTAGTTGACATCTATAAAGACATTACTGTGAGGTACCTGGATTATTGGCTTTTTCTTTTCCTCATATCTTCTGCACAATATCCCTCCCTTTGCTTCACCAACACTGCAGTGATTCTAGGCTATGTGAAAGCAGGTGGATTTCACTAAACAGTCTGACCACTAACCCCAGAGTGCTCTCTGTAGGCCCCAGGAACAAAGTGTGGACTCTGCATTTAGACTGCTTGGACCAGGATCTGCAACTCCACCTCCTACTAGGGGAGCAGCATCAGAGAATTATTTCTGTTTGAGGAAATTAAGAACAAGGGTGGACCTTGGAGTCAGACAGTCAGAGGAACCTTTCTTTAAAAATGATCCTTTCTACTTAATAGCAGGGGGCATCCTTGAATGAGTCTCTTAATTTTCCTGTTGCAGTGGAGGACTAGGGGAGATGGGGATGGGAGAGACAGATGCAGAGGACCTGGAATATGGCAGGGATTCCAAGAATATTTGATGCTCCAAAGTTGCATTTGATAACATAAGATTAGAAGGAATGATAGAATTGATGTGGATATTCTGGTGGGGTAGAAGTGGATAAGAAAGTTGGCCATTTCCAGATGAGCATTCCATTAATGGGACTTCTGAGGTGGCTCAGTGGTAAAAGAATCTGCCTGTCAATGCAGGAGATGCAGGAGATGCTGATTCAATCCCTGGGTTGCTGGGAAGATCCTCTGGTGGAGGAAATGGAAACCCACTCCAATATTCTTGCCTGGAGAATCCCACGGGCAGAGGAGCCTGGCGGGCTACAGTCCCTAGGGTCGCAAAGAGTCAGATATGCTTGAGCGAATTAATACACAGCACATATTCCATTAAAGTCTCTGCAAGAATTCTCTTTCTGAAGTGTGTTCACTGGATCTCTCCCAGTCGCCAAGGTTTCCATCCCTGTGTGTGTTCTCCATTATCCTATTGCATAAAGGGTGAGGTTTGAGAGTAATACCCAACAGAGGGAAAGAGCAACCTTCCAAAGCAAGAAAAGCACATGTGTGTATATTAATATAGAAATATTAACTGTGAAACTTAGCTCTGTGTGTCTTTTATTGCAGTCAGAATTTATAGTAAAATGCAGCTAGGTCTTAAGTCTTTGACTTTCCTAACAGGCAGTTGGTTTGTGTGTAATATTTGTGGAAAGAAGTTTACCAGTCATGGTAACGAATTCTGGTTACTTTGGTGTGTATTATTAAAACCTATCATTTATAGATTATTCATCAGATATCAAAGTCATATCTTCTAAAGAGTCTTCGAAGTACAAGGGGATTTTTTTAGTGGTGTGTTAATTCTTAACATTTTCTAATTTTCACTTCTGAACTAAGCATTCGTTTAACTTAACTGGCTTGATTGTGATTGTTTCTGTGTCAGCAAATAACTGTATTACCCCTCTCCCACGCCTTGCATTGTTGTGTTAGAATATTCAGAAGAGTACACATATAATGTCCACTATCACACATGTTATGAGAATTGGGGTCAATATTACTGAGCCCTAAGGCATAGCCCATCTTAGTTTTCAGACTCTGATTTATCTGGGGTTTGCCTGTTGTAGGACACTGAACAGTAAGATTTGGAGAGGAAGGGAAGTGGGGGAAAGGCATGAAATTAAATACTGTTGTAGATCCTCTGAGTCTAGCCTTCCCGCTTTTCTTAAAACAGAGCTAGAGTATATAAAAATAGTCATGTATAAAGTGAGCTAAATGCAATTTTTATTTTAATAATCACAGCATATAATTGTCCATTTCTACTTTTTCATAATCTCTTAAATGTCATCACATAGTGTTTATTTTCCCATATTATAATTCAAGATGTCATATTTTAACATATTTGGTTGACTTGCTAAGACCTATCTGGTTCTTCATAGACTTGTTAACTGAAGAAGAATAAGACTTACTCAATCCAACTTGATCCAATTGCTTGAACTGAAAAAATAAAGAAAAACACAAATAATTTTGACAAACAGCACTGTTAGCAATGAGTTGAAATATCAGTGGATTTTTTGAAATATCCTTGGTAGAGAAATTTTGTCTATAGAAAATAAGGGTTAGGTTTCCAATCTTATGAGAGAATGCTTATCAATATTGTTCAAATTAACTCTAAATGATGGTTGTATTTATTGCAAAAGTATTTTTGTGATTTGAGAAACATTGTATTCAGCATATTTAATGTTAGCATATTTTACATAAATATTCTTATCAGAATATTTTACATAAAACTGTACATTAATGTATATTATCATATGGGAAGTGGATTGAATGATGAAGATTGCAAAATGAAGTTTGATTCATGAGACAGGGTGCTCAGGGCTGGTGCCCTGGGATGACCCTGGGGGATGGGATGGGGAGGGAAATGGGAGTGGGGTTCTGGATGGAGAATACATGTGCACCGGTGGCTGATTCATGTCAGTGTTTGACAAAAATCACTACAATATTGTAAATTAATTAGCCTCCAATTAAAATAAATAAATTAATTAATTTAAAAAACCTGTATGTTAAGAATTTCCAGTGTATTTGACTGCCCTGGCATTTCTGGGCTTGTGGTCACATCTTTGCCTCTATGTTCATATCACCCTCTCCTTCACCCGTCCTCTCTTCTATGTGTCTATCTTATAAGAATATATGTTATTGCATTTAGGGCCCAGCTAAACAATCCAAGGTAAATTTCTCTTCTCAAAATTCTTAATCACATCTTTGCGATAGAAGGTAGTCCTCAGAGGGACTAGATATCAGAGCATGGACATATATTTGGGGTAGAGGCGCACAAGATGAGTAGTTTCCTAGTGAAATTGTGTGCCTCACTAGTAGTAGTTGCTATTTTCTCTCCCAGATCTCTCTGTGCCACAAGGGACCTCTTCTTAGGACTCTACAACCTTCATGTGAGCACCTGTTGAGACTACTATAGAGAAACTCAAAAAGCATGTTGACTCTTCCAATTATACTCATCCTCAGGGGCTTTCTCATCCATGCACATTTGTTCTCCACCAATTTTCCAATTAAACTCTCATTACTAGCATCCACTTGTGTTTGTACAACATAAGCCAGTGTTTGCATCTTGTCTTTCCTTGAAGATATCTTGTATATGTATAATATATGTTATATCTCATATTATTTTATAAATATAGATATATATGTATTTCTTTTACCAGTTTGTTACCTTGAAATCCCAGCTTTCTGATAGAATCAAGAAAAGTTGTGAGCCTGCGCAGGTTATCATCATTGAGAAACATGTTCTGCTAATTTACCCTTTATAAAATGACATCTCTCTGCTTTAATTTGCAAATCTCTGATTACTAGTGACAATGAGGTTGTTTCATGTTTATTTAAATAGCTGGGAATCCCACTCAAATGTTTCTGCAAAAGAAGTATCGTAAGGACATTTAAAGTAGGAATGAACTATTGAACAAGGCCATACATGTAACATTTCAGCAGTTATTTAAACACAGGCTAAACAAATATCTGGTGGAATATGTCAAAGACAAAGAGTAATTTTTTTCCCATTTATTTATTTATTTTTGGTCACATCATGCAGCTTACCAGATCTCAGTCCCCTGGTCAGGGATTGAACCTGGGCTTCAGCAGTGAAAGCACAGAATTCTGACCAGTAGGCGACCAGGGGACTCCCAAAAGAGTATTATTCAGAATAAAGAGCATTCAAGTCTCTTTGAATCCTGACAGTATAGTTGTGAATAAAAGACTACATAGAAATGAACTGTATCTCAAAGTGCTAAGTTCAGAGTAGACATGTTTTTGAGGAATTTTTCCTCTCTTTTTATGTTTCCTGTTTCCTCATTTTCACTCTACTGTTTGTTTATCTTTCCTCTCAGGAGCAAGACATTTGTATCATTTATCTAATAGACTCTTTCATATTAGTATCTACTACAACATGCTGTTTTAGCCTAAAATTTGCTGTCTCTCATCTCCATTGTCTTAAGACCCTATCTTTTTCTTTCCAAAGGACATTTCTCATCAATAAGTTGAAACTCATTATGTTTTAAAGTGAAGTACCTAAAAGTAGTGTCAAGGAGAAAGGAACTGTTGTGTATAAGAGGTAACAGAATACTTGTGAGGGAAAAAAAAAAAAAAAGCTGGGTCTAATTGAAAATAGAATCAATTTAGCAAATTCTGATTTAAAAGACTGCATTATATTGCATAAAAATTCTCAAGTTTTGGTTGTTTCTGGGAAGCTTTGGGGAAACTACAATTAGAAAAACCTTTTTGTTTGCTTTTTTGTTTTTATTTTTGTTGAAGACTATGATTCAGAGACTTGTTGTTGTTAACATAAGGGTAAATACCCCTGCCAATATTCCAGGAGTCTGTCACTCTGTCAGAAGCCAAAATAATGGCCGGCACCATCCCTAAGGATTCATTTTAGGAAAATAATTGCATAATACTTGTAACTATTTCCCCTGAATTATAAATGCTAGGGTCTGGAGAAGAGGAGAGTCTTTTTTGGTTTTCATTTTGAGGAAAAAAATTGATCTTTCTGTTAAGAATTTATTTTGGAAATCTCTTGGGGCTGTTTCAGTCTAGTCAGAGATCAGTAAGGCTTATAAATCTGTCTTCCTACCTCTGAAATGTTTTAAGATTAAACATCTAAAATCATCAAAAGATCTGCAGTTAGGGGGTTGACCAGGCTGAATTCTGATCTTAGTTTTATCACTCTTCCAGTTTTTTTACTGGAAAAATTTCTCCATGTCTATGGGCATCAGGTTCCTCAACCACAAAATGACAGAAACAGAACTGAACAGTCACGAGGATAACTATGAGGATAAGTATGCAATTCTATGGGGCAGGCATCTTTCCTGCCTTTAAAATTGTCAAATAAAACAATATCATCTTTTGCACAAGAAGATATTTCTAAACTTGTGGGGACAATATATGCCTGTGCTATGCCTAAACGTCTTCAGTTCAGTTCAGTTAAGTCGCTCAGTCGTGTCTGACTTTTTGTGACCCCATGAATTGCAGCACGCCAGGCCTCCCTGTCCATCACCAACTCCCGGAGTTTACTCAAACTAATATCCATCGAGTCGGTGATGCCATCCAGCCATCTCATCCTCTGTCCCCTTTTCCTCCTGCCCCCAATCCCTCAAAGCATCAGGGTCTTTTCCAATGAGTCAACTCTTCGCATGAGGTGGCCAAAGTATTGGAATTTCAGCTTTAGCATCAGTCCTTCCAATGAACACCCAGGACTGATCTCCTTTAGAATGGACTGGTTGGATCTCCTTGCAGTTCAAGGGACTCTCAAGAGTCTTGTCCAACACCACAGTTCAAAAGCATCAATTTTTTGGTGCTCAGCTTTCTTCACAGTCCAACTCTCACATCCATACATGACCACTGGAAAAACCGTAGCCTTGACTAGACAAACTTTTGTTGGCAAAGTAATGACTCTGCTTTTGAATATGCTATCTAGGTTGGTCATAACTTTCCTTCCAAGGAGTAAGCATCTTTTAATTTTATGGCTGCAATCACCATCTGCAGTGATTTTGGAGCCCCCCAAAATAAAGTCTGACACTCTTTCCACTGTTTCCCCATCTATATCCAATGAAGTGATGGGACCAGATGCCATGATCTTAGTTTTCTGAAAGTTGAGCTTTAAGCCAACTTTTTCACTCTCCTCTTTCACTTTCAACAAGAAGCATTTTAGTTCCTCTTCACTTTCTGCCATAAGGGTGGTGTCATCTGCATATCTGAGGTTACTGATATTTCTCCCAGCAATCCTGATTCCAGCTTGTGCTTCTTCCAGCCCAGCGTTTCTCATGATGTACTCTGCATATAAGTTAAATAAGCAGGATGACAATATACAGCCTTGACATACTCCTTTTCCTATTTGGAACCAGTCTGTTGTTCCATGTCCAGTTCTAACTGTTGCTTCCTGACCTGCATATAGGTTTCTCAAGAGGCAGGTCAGGTGGTCTGATATTCCCATCTCTTTCAGAATTTTCCATAGTTTATTGTGGTCCACACAGTCAAAGGCTTTGGCATAGTCAATAAAGCAGAAATAGATG
Organism: Bubalus bubalis; assembly: GCF_019923935.1. Classification (NCBI taxonomy): domain Eukaryota; kingdom Metazoa; phylum Chordata; class Mammalia; order Artiodactyla; family Bovidae; genus Bubalus; species Bubalus bubalis. The sequence continues at coordinate 28,684,884 of NC_059179.1, read as the reverse complement.
TTTTTCTGGAACTCTCTTGCTTTTTCTATGATCCAGCGGATGTTGGCAATTTGATCTCTGGTTCCTCTGCCTTTTCTAAAACCAGCTTGAACATCTGGGTGTTGGATATAGCATTTAATGAACATGAATCATATACATTCAAAGTAGCCCCAATTCAAGCTCCTTTACCATTTTCAATAATTGTATTGCTAGTCAAGACTTCAGTGGATGTGAGAATGGTTGGTAGCTGGTATTGCTGTGATCAAGAATTGGCAAATCCAATAGGATAGTAGTTAATCATATGGGTTCTGTAGTCAATGATCTGATTTAGAAGTCTAGATTCTCTCCTACTAGTCATGTGAACTTTGGCAACTTATTAACCTATTGAGACTTACATTTCTCACCTGTAATTTTTTGACTATACTAAACTGACCTACTGAAGTAAATGAGAATATGAAATGAGACCTTCTCTGTAACTTATGATGCTTGTACATAATTTTAGCTCTTGTTTTAACCCATCCAAACACTTTTAACTGAGTTATGATCTATAAAGTAGTATATTAAGCTATTTTTCCTACTTGATTTTCCTTTTAAGAGTGAAATGACTCTAATTCTATACTTATATCTTTGTCCTATTAGGTTTTGTTTTTTAGAAATACTTTACTTCACATAATATTTCCCCTATGAGAAATTTAGAGACCTAGGAGAGTATTCTTACTGATTATTTGCTTTCCACTCTGTTGAAAAGGGGGACCTCGGTAGCCTATTCAGATCTATTAGGTTGTCAAACCCAGACCTCTCATTTATTTATTCTTGAGATGGTTATTGAGCACTTACTGTGTGTTGTAAACTTCTTGTTGCAGTAGCGAATAGTGAGAATATTAGGGAGTCTAACTTACCTCTAGCCTTGATGAATGAAAGTCTGCTGCCTACCTGAATTCATCACTATGAGTGCCAGAATTAAGGTTCTCAGGACCTGAAAAGCTCTCCTGGAGCTTTTCACCTTTCCTGCTTTTTGGATCCTCCCTCTCTTTTAAGTTTAGATCACTAATCTGCATCACTCTTTGCATTTTCTTTTACCTCTTTCCATGAAAGAAATGTTGCAAAACATAAATTAAAAAAAAAAAGATACTGTTTACTATACTAATAAATTCTCTTTGGGTTTGCCAGATACTCTCAGTAGGTCTGGAAAATTTATATGGAAATTAGGCAACATAAAGACTGCAGGTGGAAGGAGAAGGGGATGACAGAGGATGAAATGGTTGGATGGCATCACTGACTCAATGGACTTGAGTCTGAGTAAGCTCTGGGAGTTGGTGATGGACAGGGAAGCCTGTCATGCTGCAGTCCATGGGATCACAAAGAGTCAGACACGACTGAGTGATAGACAGATGTACTCATACAAGGAGACTGATGTCTGCTGGGATGTGAGCAGGACTGAGCAGGAGGGAAACCCCTCCTCAGCTGTTTTCCTAGGTTAATTTAGGGGCTGTATTGTACAAACTCCAAACTCTCTTGGGGCACTTCCTTGCTCCAAAGGAGAGGGGAGGATATCTTCTTTTTCACATTCAGTAAAGTACTCGTTAATCTCCCTCCCCACTGTGACATAATTAATGTCAAATTTAAGAAAAACAGGTTTCAGATTTTCCAAAGAATGGCAGGGACCTACCTACTTGACTGTGTAGAGGTTCTATACCCTGGTTGCATGCTAGAATCACCTGGGGAACTTTTACAAGTTCTTATGACTAGGGCCAAGCCAAAGACCAATCACCAGGCATTCAGCATCCTTTCAAATTCAATTTAAAGAGTAGGGTATTGATCTCAGTGTGATAAATATTAGAATTTAAAGCCATTGGCATATGTTTGCTACCATGCCTGTTTGAATAATTTAGTAATGTTAATGGACCAAATTGAAGTTGTTCCACTTTCCGTTTTGTAACATAAATGCTCATACAACTGCTTAGACCTGATATAGACTCACACAACACACAACATAAACCAGGCACAAAGACAAATCCTAACATGTTTAGAAATGGCATGACATTGACACACACTCAGGCATCCAGACTCATTTCTATAACCTCACAAACAGGCTCATAGACATATACACTCAGGTATAAGCAGGCTCAGAGATCCCACAGGAAAGTGATCCACTACACATGTTCACAAAGATGTAGGTAGTGGTACACAGAGACAGAAAAAGATACAAACACATAAATATTTGGGATGCATTCAGAAGGATTTGGGTATAAAATTAGCCCCTGTATATACACAGGAAGACCATCAGAAATTCTCAAAAGGAAATCAAGAAAAATCACAGGATTAAACTCATAGTTTGTAAATTTTGTCTCAATAAAGCTATTGAAAGATTAAGAGAATCCACTGAGATGTGCATAGACATCCAGCAGGCAAAGATATAAGAGGAGACACTCATGCAGAAATTCTCCTTTAGTAGTGTTTTGGTCTATCTTACTTGTGTGTTTTTATTCTGGTTCTTGGAGTGCTGTTGTGATGTTACTTGCTGTCTCTTGGAAGATGTGCTTTTGCTGGGCTCACTAGCAAGCTCCCTGGCCCTTTGCCTGGGTGGGTCTTGTGGAAGGCATGGTTGGAATTATAAACTCCAAAGAGAGAAGTATACACATTTTGCTGTAAAAGGAGATGTTACTGAATACATTGCTCTCATGGGAACCTGAAAATTGGAGAAGCAAGTAAACTCAGGTTTGGATGCTGACAGAGACCCAGAGAGTAGAACAAACAGCCTGTAATTATGATAACTAAAATAATATCTCCGTGGCCTTTTATAATATAGTGTGTTCTTTTGGTTTTATAGTATAGTATGTTCTTTTGAACATACTATATTATATGTATGTTCTCCCTCCTGCAGAGGCACAGATCAGCAGTGGCCTGCCACGGGCACAGGGACTTTGGCTGCAGCAGACCTGGGAGGCACTGTGTGAGCCCCACCATAGCAGACAACCCACAAACTGGAGAACAATTATACCAAAGAAGTTCTCTCACTGTTGCAAAAGTTCTAGAGCCCACACCAGATTTACCAACCTGGGGATCCAGCAAAGGGACTGAGAACTGAAACGGAATTTGATTTTGAAGGCCAGTAGGATTTGATTTGGAGAAGGCAATGGCACGCCACTCCAGCACTCTTGCCTGGAAAATCCCATAGACAGAGGAGCCTGGTGGGCCGTAGTCCATGGGGTCGTGAAGAGTCGGACACGACTGAGCGACTTCACTTTCACTTTTCACTTTCATGCACTGGAGAAGGAAATGGCAACCCACTCCAGTGTTCTTGCCTGGAGAATCCCAGGGACAGGGGAGCCTCATGGGCTGCCTTCTATGGGGTCACACAGAGTTGGACATGACTGAAGCGACTTAGCAGTAGCAGGATTTGATTACAGAACTTAGGACTGGGGAAACAGACTCTTGGAGGGCACAAACAAAACCTTGTGCACACTAGGACCAAGGAGAAAGGAGCAGTGACCCACAAAAGACTGAGCTAGACTTGCCTGTGAGTGTCCAGGAGTCTCCAAGGGAGGTGTGGGTCGACAGTAGCCTGTAGTGGGGTAAGGAGCACTGAATACAACAGTCCTGGCATAAGCCCTTTTGAAGGAGGTCATCATTACTGCCATTACCCTTACCATAGTTTGGCCTCAGGCCAAACACATCAACAAAAAATTGCATTAAAAATTTACTGAGCATGTCCCACCTTTCAGAGCAAAACCCAGATTCCTCCACAGCCAGTGCCTCCCATGAGGAAGCTTCCACAAGCCGTTTATCCTTATCCATCAGAGGGCAGACAAGATGGAAACCACAATTACAGAAAACTAACCGAACATATCACTTGGATCAGAACCTTGTCTAACTCAGTGAAACTATGAGCCATGCCATGTAGGGCCACCCAAGATGGACAGGTCATGGTGGAGAGTTATGACAAAATGTGGTCCACTGGGGAAGGGAATGGTCCACCACTTCCATATTCTTGCCTTGAGAACCCCATGAACAGTATGAAAGGCAAAAAGATATGACACTGAAAGATGAACTCTCCAGATCAGCAGGTGCCCAATATGCTACTGGAGAAGAGTAGAGAACTGACTCTAAAAAGAATGAAGAGACAGCGCCAAAGCAAAAACAATGTCCGATTGTGGGTGTGACTTGTAATGGAAGTAAAGTCTGATGATATAAAGAACAATATTGCTTCGGAACCTGGAATGTTAGGTTCATGAATCAAGGTAAATTGGAAGTGATCAAACAGGAGATGGCAAGAGTGAACATCAACATTTTAGGAATCAGTGAAATAAAATGGACTGGAATGGGCAAATTTAATTCAGATGACCATTATATCTGCTACTGTGGGCAAGAATCCCTTAGAAGAAATGGAGTAGCCATCATATTCAATAAAAGTAGTTGACTGTAAATGAAGTAGTTGGGTGCAATCTCAAAAATGATAGAATGATCTCTGTTGATTTCCAAACCATAATATCACAGTAATCCAAGTCTATGCCGCAACCACTAATGCCAAAGAAGCTGAAGTTGAATGGTGCTATGAAGATCTACAGGACCTTCTAGAAATAATACCAAAAAAAGATGCCCTTTCCATTATATGGTACTGGAATGCAAATGTAGGAAGTCAAGAGATACCTGGAGTAAAGGCAAGTTTGGCCTTGGAATACAAAATGAAGCAGGGAAAAGGCTAACAGAGAACAGAGCTTTGCCAAGAGAATGCACTGCTCATAGCAAACACCCTCTTCCAACAACACAAAAGAAGACTTCACACGTGGACATCACCAGATGGTCAATACTGAAATAAGATTGATTATATTCTCTGCAGCTGAAGATAGAGAAGCTCTATACAGTTAAAAAAAAAAAAAAAAAAAAAAAAAAAGACTTGGAGCTGACTGTGTCTCAGATCATGAACCCCTTATTGCCAAAATCAGACTTAAATTGAAGGAAGTAGGGAAAAGCAATGGACCATTTAGGTATGACCTTATGATTATACAGTGGAAGTGACAAATAGCTTCAAGGGATTAGATCTGATAGATAGAATGCCTGAAGAACTATGAGCAGAGGTTGGTGACATTGTATAGAGGCAGTGATCAAGACCATCGCCAAGAGAAAGAAATGCCAAAAGGCAAAATGGTTATCTGAGGCGGCCTTACAAATAGCTGAGAAAAGAAAAGAAGCTAAAGGCAAAGGAGAAAGGAAAAAAATATACCCATCTAAATGCAGAGTTCCAAAGAATAGCAAGGAGAGATAAAAAGCCTTCCTCAGGGATCAATGCAAAGAAATAGAGGAAAGCAATCGAATGGGAAAGACTAGAGATCTCTTAAAAAAAAATTGGAGATACCAAGGGATTTCATGCAAAAATGGGCACAATAAAGGACAGAAACAGTATGGACCTAATAGAAGCAGAAGATATTAAAAAGAGGTTGCAAGAATGCATAGAAGAACAATACAAAAAAAAAGACCTTAATGACCCAGATAACCACAATGGTGTGGTCACTCACCTAGAGCCAGACATCCCAGAATGTGAACTAAGGTGGGCCTTAGGCAGCATCATTACAAAAAATGCTAGTGGAAGTAATGAAATTCCAGCTGAGTTGTTTTAAATCCTAAAAATTGATGCTGATAAAGTGCTGCACTCAATATTCCTGCAAAATTGGAAAACTCAGCAGTGATTACAGGACTGGAAAAGGTCAGTATTCATTCCAATAATTTCATTCATTCATTCCAATCCATTCATTCCAGTTCATTTCCAAAGAAAGGCAATGCCAAAGAATGTTAAAACTACTGCACAATTGCACACCTCTCACACACTAACAAAGTAATACTCAAAATTCTCCAAGTGAGGCTTCAACAGTATGTGAACCAAGAACTTCCAGATGTTCAAGTTGGATTTTAAAAAGGCAGAGCAATCAGAGATCAAATCGACAACATCCATCGGATCCATAGAAAAAGCAAGAGAATTCCAGAAAAACATCTGCTTTATTGAATTGACTACACCAAAGCCTTTGATGTGTGCATCACAACAAACTGTGGAAAATTCTTCAAGAGATGAGAAGACCAGACCACCTTCTGTGCCTCCTGAGAAATCTGTAAGCAGATCAAGAAGCAACAGTTAGAACCAGTCATGGAACTCTGGACTGGTTCCAAATTGGGAAAGGAGTATGTCAAGGCTGTATATTATCACCCTGCTTATTTAACTTATATGCAGAGTACATTATGCAAAATGCCGGGCTGGATGAAGCACAAGCTGGAATCAAGATTTCCAGGAGAAATATCAATAACATCAGATATGCAGATGACACCATCCTTGTGGCAGAAAATGAAGAGAAATGGAAGAGCCTCTTGATGAAAGTGAAAGAGGAGAGTGAAAAAGCTGGCTTAAAACTCAACATTCAGAAAACTAAGATCATGGCAACTGGTCCCATCACTTCATGGCAAATAGATGGGGAAACAGTGACAAGAGTTTATTTTCTTGGGCTCCAAAATCACTGAAGATGGTGACTACAGCCATGAAATTAAAAGACTCCTGCTCCTTGGAAGAAAAGCTATGATGAACCTAGACAGCATGTTAAAAAGCAGAGACATTACTTTACTGACAAATGTCCATCTTGTCAAAGCTATGGTTTTCCAGTAGTCATGGATCATTGTGAGAGTTGGACTATAAAGAAAGCTGAGCACCAAAGAATTGATGCTTTTGAACTGTGGTGTTGGAGAAAACTCTCAAGAGTCCTTTGGATGGCAAGGAGATCAAACCAGTCAATCCTAAACAAAGTCAGTCTTGATAGTCATTGGATGGATTGAGGGTGAAGCTGAAGCTCCAATCCTTTGGCCACCTGATGTGAAGAATGACTCATTGCAAAAGACCCTGATGTTGGAAAAAAATTGAAGGCTGGAGGAGAAGGGGATGACAGAGGATGAGATGGTTGGATGGCATCACCAACTCGATGGGTGATTTGAGCAAGTTCCAGGAGTTAGTGATGGATAAGGAAGCCTGGCTTGCTGCCGTCCATGGGTTGCAAAAAGCTGGACATGGCTGACCAACTGAACTGGACTGAAGTGACATTTCATGCAAAGATGGGTACAATAAAGGACAGAAATGGTATGGACATAACATAAACATAAGATATTAAGAAGAGGTGGCAAGAATACACAGAAGAACTATACAAAAAGGATCTTAATGACCTAGATAAGAAAGATGGTGTGATCACTCACCTAGAGCCAGCCATCTTGGAGTGTGAAGTCAAGTGGGCCTTAGGAAGCATCATTACAAACAAAGCTAGTGGAGGTGACGGAATTCCACCTGAACTCTTTCAAATCCGAAAAGACGATGCTGTGTAAGTGCTGCACTTAATATGCTAGAAAATTTGGAAAATTCAGCAGTGGCCACAGGACTGGAAAAGGTCAGTTTTCATTCCACTCCCAAGGAAAGTCAATGCCAAAGAATGTTCAAATTACCACGCAATTGCACTCAGCTCATACATTCTAGTAAAGTAATGCTCAGAATTCTCCAAGCTAGGCTTCAACAGTACATGAACTGAGAATGTCCAGATGTTCAAGCTGGATTTAGAAAAGGCCAGAGGAACCAGAGATCAAATTGACAGTATCTTCCTTATGGATCATAGAAAAACAAGAGAATTCCAGAGAAACATCTACTTCTGCTTCATTGACTAGGCTAAACCTTTGACTGTGTGCATCACAACAAACTGTGGAAAATTCTTCAAGAGATGGGAATACCAGACCACCTTCCCTGCCTTCTGAGAAATCTGTATGCATGTCAATAAGCAACAGTTAGAACCGGAAATGAAACAATGGACTGGTTCCAAATTGGGAAAGGAGTATGTCAAGGCTGTCTATTGTCACCCTGCTTATTTAAATTATATGCAGAGTACATCATAAGAAATGCCATACTGGATGAAACCCAAGCTGGAATCATGATTGCCAGGAGAAATATCAATAACCTCAGACATGCAGAAGACACCACCCTTATGGCAGATAGCAAAGAGGAAGTGAAGAGCCTCCTGATGAAAGTGAAAGAGGAGAGTGAAAAAGCTGGCTTAAAACTCAGCTTTCAAAAAACTAAGATCATGGCATCTGGTTCCATCACTTCATGGCAAATAGATGTGGAAACAATGGAAACCGTAATAGACTTTATTTTCTTTGACTCCAGAATTACTGCAGGTGGTGAGTACAACCACCAAATTAAGATGTTGGCTCTTTGGAAGAAAAGCTATGACATGCCTAGGCAGCATATTAAAAATCAGAGACATTATTTACTGACAGTGGTCCTTATAGTCAAAGCTGTGGTTTTTCCAGTAGTCATATATGGATGTGAAAGTTAAATCATAAAGAAAGCTGAGCACCAAAGAATTGATGCTTTTGAACCGTGGTATTGGAGAAGACTCTTGAGAGTCACTTGCACAGGAAAAAGATCAAACCAGTCAATCTTAAAGGAAATCAGTCCTGAATATTCATTGGAAGGACTGATGCTGAAGCTCCAATACTTTGGCCACCTGATGTGAAGAACTGACTCATAGGAAAAGACCCTGATGCTCGGACAGACTCAAGGCAGGAGGAGAGGGGACAATACAGGATGAGATGGTTGGATGGCATCACCAACTCTATGGACATGATTGGAGCAAGCTCCGGGAGTTTGTGATGGACAGTGAAACCTAGTGTGTTGCAGTCCATGGGGTCACAAAGAGTTGGATATGGACCAACTGAACTGATGTTCTTTTGAACCTACTAAGTCAGTTATTCATGGCACAAAGTTGCTGCTGCTGCTGCTGCTAAGTCACTTCAGTCATGTCCGACTCTGTGCGACCCCATAGATGGCAGTCCACCAGGCTGCCCCGTCCCTGGGATTCTCCAGGCAAGAACACTGGAGTGGGTTGCCATTTCCTTCTCCAATGCATGAAAGTGAAAAGTGAAAGTGAAGTTGCTCAGTTGTGTCCGACTCTTAGCGGCCCCATGGACTGCAGCCTACCAGGCTCCTCCATCCATGGGATTTTCCAGGCAAGAGTACTGGAGTGGGGTGCCATTGCCTTCTCCGTGGCACAAAGCTATTTAGTGTAATTTTATTTGATCTCCCTGATAGCTCAGCTGGTAAAGAATCTGCCTGCAATGCAGGAAACCTGAGTTCAGTCTCTGGCTTGGGAAGATCCCCTGGAGAAGGGAAACACTATCCACTCCTGTATTCTGCCCTGGAGAATTTGATGGACTCTGTAGTCCATAAGGTCACAAAGAGTTGGACACGACTGAGCCACTTTCACTTTCATTTGACTTCAGAGAAACCAAGTGAATAAGAATCATTATTATAAGCATTCTTGTGGAAATTAAGGCCAAGAAAGGCTGTGTAACATTTTTGAGGCTGGTGTCACTTAAGTTTCTTGCTTGGAATTCAAATCATGTCTGATAGACTGAGACACAGTACTCTTGGCAACCTGGTGGCATAGCCTCTGCAAATACTGAGCTTGAAGTCTATAATATGCTTTTTTGCCTTTGCATATGAGAAAACTGAGGAGGTTAAGTTCTTTACATCAAGCTTCCAGGGGCACACCCAAGACTTAAATCTAGTATTCTGATGCCTATCCCAGGGCTGATTTCAACAGAGGAAAGAGCCTTTGGACCGTTGTATGAACTATATGTGAGCTAGACAAGGTGAAGATACTGAAGCTTAGGAAATGTGACTGAACTGAATGGGCAATGACTGTGCCTTGTACATCCTTCAAAGGAGCCTGGATCCCCCTAGAAGACATTGTGTATGTGTTTGTGCTCAGTTATGTCCAATTCTTTGTAACCCCATGGATTGTAGCCTGCCAGTCTTCTCTGTTCATGGGATTATCCTAGCCATAATACTAGAATGAATTGCCATTTCCTACTCCAGGGATCTTCCTGACCCAGGAACACACATCTATTGTGTCTCCTTCATTGGCAGGCAGATTCTTTGATACTGTACCAAGAAGACAATGGTGACTTTCCAGTTCCTTCTGTGCCCCTTTGTTGCTGCTTTGAGGACTTTGAAACTGCTCTCCCTGATGTTCAGACCAGTGACATCTCAAAAATCTCTTGGAGGAGATTGCATCCTAGCCACAAGAATGGAGGTGTGGCCTTGACTTCAGAAAAAAGCTTTGTCTGTTTGCCATTTTCTCACAGTCTGGGTCTGGCTGTAATGAAATGGGAAGCCGTCTTGACCATATTTTAGAATTTCCTCTTAAATTCTCTCCTCAAAATCTGAATGTGATTATAAAATTCCCTGTTATTCCACAATTATTGAGGATATATCATGTGCTTCACCCTGCGTTATATTCTGTATACGAAGTAAGAGTTCATGTTCCCAATGAACATATGATTAATTGAGGGAAAAGTAATGATTAACTGAAGGAAAAGTGATGATTAGATAATATAAAATGATTAGAAACAACTACACCATTCTTAACAAGGCAAGAGTTGGCTCTTGAGGGGCATAAAATTCTTAGATATTACAATGATTTGTGATCCTTCAGATCTAAACCTTATCTGATAAAATCATATCCCTTAGTATTTAATTTTGTGGGTAAGTGATTAGGAGAAACAAAATGCTTAAGACTCCTTAGGGAGGTGATAATGACACAAAAGTTGAGGAATACAGCATTAGAACATACATCACAGATCAGCATATTATTCATTTAAACATCTAAAATTGTTATGGACTTTAAAGATCAAGAGATTTTATATAGAAATCTAAGGTTCTGGTTTCTTTTAAAAATAAAAATCAGAAGATCTGGCAACTCTGAGCCCATGGTTCCTATAGCAATAATTGGCCCATCCTGTGTAGCCCCTTCATCCATTAGGTAGGCCACATCCGCCACAGTCTCCAGCATTCCTCTCTTAATTATATTCATTCTTATACATTTCATGTATTTGTGTTGGCGTTCTGGATATTGTCAGTATCTGTTTACATTCCCAGGATTCAGAGAAAATTAGTTTCAGTGTCAGAGACAGCTGTTTATCAGTCTAGGGAAAGAGAAGTTAGCAAAGGTTTGAGTGTTCATAGATGGCTTCATAAGGAAAGTGGGAAATAAATGTATTCCAAATTAGGATCGAGTGGGGGAATAAAGGTGGGGAGGCCCTTCAAATATCTGTGTAAAATAATATTTTTTTTGGATATGGATCATTATAAATTCTTAGTTTTTTACCATATTGTTTCTGTTTTTTGTTTTGATTTTTGGCCAGGAGACGTGTGGGATCTAATTCCACAGCTAGGGATCTAACCCACATGTCCTGCACTGGAAAGCAAAGTCTTAACCACTGGATCACCAGGGAAGTTCCACAAAGTAATATTTTAAACATTTTAAACGTTGGGAATAAAATGTAAAACGTTGTGTTTATTATCTTAGGTTTGCAATGAATTTCCTTTTTAAATGACATACAAAACGACACACCATAAAAGTGAAAGTGGGTAAGTTTGAATCAGTTCAATGAAAAACATCTGTTCGCCTAAAGGTATTGTGAGGTAAAAAAAGTAAGCAGCATATTTTAAGAAGCTATTTATGCATAAAACTGAAAAAAGTTAAGTATGCAGAATTTACAGAGAGGTTCTACAAATTGAAATGAAAAATGAAAAAATAACCCACTAAAAATGAGCAAAATATGTGAAATATATTTTGAAAATATATGAAAATATCATTCGTAAAAATAAAAGATGAATGGCTAGTACTTATATGACAGTGTGCTCAATCTGACAAGTTGTCAGGGAAATGCAAATTAAAACAATAATAAAGTAGTATCCCATACCAATGATACTCATATAAATCTGAAGTCAAGTAACTCCAAAAGGCTCGGTAAAGATGTAGCAAATTTAGATATTTCATATAGTGTGGGAGTGGGAGTTGATACATTCTTTTGGAGGGCAATTGATAATATTTAATAAATTGTATTTTTATAGACTTTGTTTTTGCCTTTTCCTTTCCTTTTTTTTTTTAATAACAGAAGTATTTTTTTTCTTTTTGCTTGTGACATCAAATTTTATTGATTTACCAGATGGAAATTTAATCAATATTTTTCTTAAAGCAAGAGCTTCAGGTTATATATATATTCACCTTTGTAAATTCTAATTCCTTTTCTTTTTTTTTTTAAATTTTATTTTATTTTAAACTTTACATAACTGTATTAGTTTTGCCAAATATAATAACAGAAGTATTTTTATTTTATTTTTTTTTTTACTTTACAATATTGTATTGGTTTTGCCATACATCAACATGAATCCGCCACAGGTGTACACGTGTTCCCCATCCTGAACCTCCCTCCCACCTCCCTCCTCGTACCATCCCTCTGGGTTATCCCAGTGCACCAGCCCCAAGCATCCTGTATCCTGCATCGAACCCGGACTGGCGATTCGTTTCTTATATGATACTATACATGTTTCAATGCCATTCTCCCAAATCATCCCATCCTCTCCCTCTCCCACAGAGTCCAAAAGACTGTTCTATACATCTGTGTCTCTTTTGCTGTCTTGCATACAGGGTTATCGTTACCATCTTTCTAAATTCCATATATATGCCTTAGTATACTGTATTGGTGTTTTTCTTTCTAGCTTACTTCACTCTGTGTAATAGGCTCCAGTTTCACCCACCTCATTAGAACTGATTAAAATGTATTCTTTTTAATGGCTGAGTAATACTCAATTGTGTATATGTACCACTGCTTTCTTATCCATTCATCTGCTGATGGACATCTATGTTGCTTCCATGTCCTGGCTATTGTAAACAGTGCTGTGATGAACACTGGGGTACATGTGTCTCTTTCAATTCTGGTTTCCTCAGTGTGTATGCCCAGCAGTGGGATTGCTGGGTCATAAGGCAGTTCTATTTGCAATTTTTTAAGGAATCTCCACACTGTTCTCCATAGTGGCTGTACTAGTTTGCATTCCCACCAACAGTGTAAGAGGGTTCCCTTTTCTCCACACCCTCTCCAGCATTTAATGCTTGTAGACTTTTGGATCGCAGCCATTCTGACTAGTGTGAAATGGTACCTCATTGTGGTTTTGATTTACATTTCTCTGATAATGAGTGATATTGAGCATCTTTTCATGTGTTTGTTAGCTATATGTATGTCTTCTTTGGAGAAATGTCTATTAGTTCTTTGGCCCATTTTTTGATTGTGTCATTTATTTTTCTGGAATTGAACTGTGGGAGTTGCTTGTATATTTTTGAGATTAGTTGTTTGTCAGTTGCTTCATTTGCTATTATTTTCTCCCATTCTGAAGGCTGTCTTTTCACCTTGCTTAGAGTTTCCTTTGTTGTGCAGAAGCTTCTAATTTTAATTAAGTCCCATTTGTTTATTTTTGCTTTTATTTCCAATATTCTGGGAGGTGGGTCATAGAGGATCCTGCTGTGATGTATGTCAGAGAGTGTTTTGCCTATGTTCTCTAGGAGTTTTATAGTTTCTGGTCTTACATTTAGATCTTTAATCCATTTTGAGTTTATTTTTGTGTATGGTGTTAGAAAGTGTTCTAGTTTCATTCTTTTACAAGTGGTTGACCAGATTTCCCAGCACCACTTGTTAAAGAGATTGTCTTTTCTCCATTGTATATTCTTGCCTCCTTTGTCAAAGATAAGGTGTCCATAGGTGCGTGGATTTATCTCTCGGCTTTCTATTTTGTTCCATTGATCTATATTTCTGTCTTTGTGACAGTACCATACTGTCTTGATGACTGTGGCTTTGTAGTAGAGCCTGAAGTCAGGTAGGTTGATTCCTTCAGAACCATTCGTCTTTCTCAAAATTTCTTTAGCTATTTGAGGTTTTTTGTATTTCCATACAAATTGTGAAATTATTTGTTGTAGCTCTGTGAAAAATACTGTTGGTAGCTTGATAGGGATTGCATTGAATCTATAGATTGCTTTGGGTAGTATACTCATTTTCACTATATTGATTCTTCCAATCCATGAACATGGTATATTTCTCCATCTATTAGTATCCTCTTTGATTTCTTTCACCAGTGTTTTATAGTTTTCTATATATAGGTCTTTAGTTTCTTTAGGTAGATATATTCCTAAGTATTTTATTCTTTTCGTTACAATGGTGAATGGAATTGTTTCCTTAATTTCTCTTTCTATTTTCTCATTGTTAGTGTATGGGAATGCAAGGGATTTCTGTGTGTTGACTTTATATCCTGCAACTTTACTATATTCATTGATTAGCTCTAGTAATTTTCTGGTGGAGTCTTTAGGGTTTTCTATGTAGAGGATCATGTCATCTGCAAATAGTGAGAGTTTTACTTCTTCTTTTCCAATTTGGATTCCTTTTATTTCTTTTTCTGCTCTGATTGCTGTGGCCAAAAACTTCCAAAACTATGTTGAATAGTAGTGGTGAGAGTGGGCACCCTTGTCTTGTTCCTGACTTTAGGGAAAATGCTTTCAATTTTTCACCATTGAGGATAATGTTTGCTGTGGGTTTGTCATATATAGCTTTTATTATGTTGAGGTATGGTCCTTCTATTCCTGCTTTCTGGAGAGTTTTTATCATAAATGGATGTTGAATTTTGTCACAGGCTTTCTCTGCATCTATTGAGATAATCATATGGCTTTTATTTTTCAATTTGTTAATGTGGTGTATTACATTGATTGATTTGCGGATATTGAAGAATCCTTGCATCCCTGGGATAAAGCCCACTTGGTCATGGTGTATGATCTTTTTAATGTGTTGTTGGATTCTGATTGCTAGAATTTTGTTAAGGATTTTTGCATCTATGTTCATCAGTGATATTGGCCTGTAGTTTTCTTTTTTTGTGGGATCTTTGTCAGGTTTTGGTATTAGGGTGATGGTGGCCTCATTGAATGAGTTTGGACGTTTACCTTCCTCTGCAATTTTCTGGAAGAGTTTGAGTAGGATAGGTGTTAGCTCTTCTCTGAATTTTTGGTAGAATTCAGCTGTGAATTAGTCTGGACCTGGGCTTTTGTTTGCTGGAAGATTTCTGATTACAGTTTCAGTTTCTGTGCTTGTGATGAGTCTGTTAAGATTTTCTATTTCTTCCTGGTTCAGTTTTGGAAAGTTGTACTTTTCTAAGAATTTTTCTATTTCTTACAAGTTGTCCATTTTATTGGCATATAATTGCTGATCGTAGTCTCTTATGATCCTTTGTATTTCTGTGTTGTCTGTTGTGATCTCTCCATTTTCATTTCTAATTTTATTGATTTGATTTTTCTCCCTTTGTTTCTTGATGAGTCTGGCTAATGGTTTGTCAATTGTATTTATCCTTTCAAAGAACCAGCTTTTGGCTTTGTTGATTTTTGCTATGGTCTCTTTTGTTTCTTTTGCATTTATTTCTGCTCTAAGTTTTAAGATTTCTTTCCTTCTACTAACCCTGGTGTTCTTCATTTCTTCCTTTTCTATTTGCTTTAGGTGTAGAGTTCGGTTATTTATTTGACTTTTTTCTTGTTTCTTGAGGTGTGCCTGTATTGCTATGAACTTTCCCCTTAGCACTGCTTTTACAGCGTCCCACAGGTTTTGGGTTGTTGTGTTTTCATTTTCATTCATTTCTATGCACATTTTGATTTCTTTTTTGATTTCTTCTGTGATTTGTTGGTTATTCAGCAGCGTGTTGTTCATCCTCCATATGTTGGAATTTTTAATAGTTTTTCTCCTGCAATTGAGATCTAATCTTACTGCATTGTGGTTAGAAAAGATGCTTGGAATGATTTCAATTTTTTTGAATTTACCAAGGCTAGCTTTATGGCCCAGGATGTGATCTATCCTGGAGAAGGTTCCATATGCGCTTGAGAAAAAGGTGAAATTCATTGTTTTGGGGTGAAATGTCCTATAGATATCAATTAG
Organism: Bubalus bubalis; assembly: GCF_019923935.1. NCBI lineage: Eukaryota > Metazoa > Chordata > Mammalia > Artiodactyla > Bovidae > Bubalus > Bubalus bubalis. The sequence continues at coordinate 28,669,080 of NC_059179.1, read as the reverse complement.
GTCTAACTGCTCTATTGTATCATTTAAAGTTTGTGTTTCCTTGTTAATTTTCTGTTTAGTTGATCTATCCATAGGTGTGAGTGGGGTATTAAAGTCTCCTACTATTATTGTGTTATTGTTAATTTCCCCTTTCATACTTGTTAGTATTTGTCTTAAATATTGCAGTGCTTAAATATATGTTGGGTGCATATATATTTATAATTGTTATATTTTCTTCTTGGATTGATCCTTTGATCATTATGTAGTGTCCTTCTTTGTCTCTTTTCACAGTCTTTGTTTTAAAGTCTATTTTATCTGATATGAGTATTGCTACTCCTGCTTTCTTTTGGTCTCTATTTGCATGGAATATCTTTTTCCAGCCCTTCACTGTCAGTCTGTATGTGTCCCTTGTTTTGAGGTGGGTCTCTTGTAGACAACATATATAGGGTTCTTGTTTTTGTATCCATTCAGCCGGTCTTTGTCTTTTGGTTGGGGCATTCAACCCATTTACGTTTAAGATAATTATTGATAAGTATGATTCTGTTGCCATTTACTTTATTGTTTTGGTTTTGAGTTTATACACCCTTTTTGTGTTTCCTGTCTAGAGAAGATCCTTTAGCATTTGTTGGAGAGCTGGTTTGGTGATGCTGAATTCTCTCAGCTTTTGCTTGTCTGTAAAGCTTTTGATTTCTTTTCATAGACTTTTTAACCCAGTAATTATTTGCTAGGTACAAACCTTGAAGAAATTTTCACACATGTGAAAAAGAAGATGTATACTTAAATGCCCTTTATATTATTGTATGTGATTGGGAAAAAATTAAAAACATCTAAAAATTAAAAGCACCTTTCCAGCATCAAAGGTAATAAATAAATTGTGATAGAGTCACAAAATAAAAAGCTATATGATTATTAATATAACTGTACTAATACAGCACATATCAAATTAGCTAAGTCTCCAAAACCTTCTAAAATCAAAATGCAGAGAAGTACACACAGTATGATAACTTTTACCAAATACAAAAACGTACAAGATAAAAGAGTGAGTAACATGATTGGTGAGGAACCTGTAGGGAAAAAATGTTTAGGTGAAGGGAGAAACGTTGTCAACATGTGATCCAAGGTACACTGAGGCCCAGAGTAGGGAAGTCTGTATGTGAAAGGGGAAGTATACTGGAGAAGCTTTGAATGTTGCTGTGTTTTCATTGTCTGATCAGGTAACTACTGGCAAGGTTTCTTTTCAAGGCTACTGCCTGAGAGAAAATATCCATCATTTAAGAAACAAGAGTCTTTGCAGTCTGTCCTGAGGAACAGAAACATCAGTTACTGTTCTCTTTGTTATGGACATCCTGTAGAGGGAAAGATGTGGGCGCCCCTTCTAATTTTGGAAAATGCCTTCTGAGAGCAGAAGTTTACTATCTCTGGCAGAGTCTATCACTGTCTTAGGTGCTTATAAAATGTATGCTAAATAAATGTTTCTATTTCATTAATCATTGTTTTTATTGGCTAACATTTATCCAGAACTTATGATATGTCATGCTCTATGTTAAGAATTGCTTATGCATGGTCTTATTTAGTTCTGTGTGTAGCCTGTCAATTAAGGAGTATGATTATTTCCACTTTATAGAAAGGTTTTCAGCAAAAATATTAACTAAAACAACAAGACAAGTTATTATTCTTCAGATTAGAGCTGTTTGGAGAAGCTCTTCCATTTTGAAACCTATAAACTAACCTGCTATTTCCTGTTGATCTAATGAAACAAATCGATAGTGGCCTGGGCTGACATGTTGAGCTATATCAGTTGGGCCTTCCCAAGTCATTGCAACCCATCTGTTATGTGAAAGGTCATTTTATTGGCCTCTGTTCTTTGTCCCTTCCTTGATATTTTTCCTTCTCTCTTTCCTCTCCTTTCCATTTTTGTATTGTATATTTCCACTTCTTTCTGAAAAATGAGGAGTGTATTTTTCATGTCTGTTTGCCTTTGTTCTTGGTATTGTGACCTGTTTTGGTCTATGGAGCATGGGAAGAGGTGAAAGAGTTCCATTTCTAAGTCTAGATCTTAAAAGACCTGGTGTGTTTCCACTTATCCTCTTCTAGTCCTGTCATTTCCTTGAGAATAGTTTTCCCTGGGTATCTCTTACCCCTTCAGTCTGTGCCCAGAATGAACTCCTGTGAATCAGGACTGCCTCAAGTGACTACTCACCAAAGGTTGCAGCACAATGTAGAGTGGCTGCAACCCAAAAAACTTAAAGCTGAGCCATACCATGAGAAATAATGTGTGCTGTTGGTGCTTGTTGCCTATGCAGCAATAAAGTTCAAATGACTACCCTTTTTTTTTTTTTTTTTTTTTTAAATTAGGAGTGGAGGTAGAAGTGTTTGAGGGGCATGGCCATCTCAGGATTTACATTTTCTGTCATTACAGCCTGTTAATACCAAGGCACAGTGTTATTTTCTCCTTTCATTAGGTTTCCTTTCTCAAGCCTTTTTCTTTTGCCTAAATCAGGTTTAATAGGGTTGTTAACGTGAGCCAGCATGGTAAAGCTTTTTTGCAATAAAGCATGTCACATTGTGCTGAAGTAAGCACCAGAAAGAACAACCAAAGCAACAAAACAAAAAGATAGAGCTGAGAGGAAGCCAGTGTGGATTAGAAAGGTTTGATTTGATATCTGAGAATAGATAAGGTGCAGAGAGATTACTTTCATTCATTCCCCACATCAGCTGGCTCTCCTACTGGTTTCAAGTTTAGAGCATAAGAAAGTATTTGTGACAAAGAAAGAGACATTCTAAGGAGCTTGTATGTATAATGCCTAGAACATGTCAAGATCTTACCAGATCTTGGTCAAGTAAATGAACAAGAGAATAAATGCTTCATGATCAAATAAAAGAGCTGATCAATGAATCAATGAATGGGTAGAAAAAAGAATTGTCCAGAGAAAACATTACCAGTGGTAACAACAACAATACCACAAGCAACATGATTTCTTAAACATTTTCAGTGTGGCAGGACCCAAATTCAGTGTTTTTCTTCCTTTTCCCCATCAAATCCTCAGAATGCCCTGATGATGTAAGTGAAATTGAGCCAAAAAATGAGAGCACTGAGGGTTAAGCAATTAGCTCGAAATGAAATAGGTAGTAAATTCTAGGTTTGAGATGCTATTCTCAGTTTCTCTATTCCAAGTAAGTTTCAGATTTACAGAAACCCACTCTTTGAATTGCTTTTATTTTTGTTGACTACTTCCTATTTTATTGGTGAGACAGCTTATGCTTAAAAAGATATGGAAATCTTACATAAGCCCCTTGAATAAGTGACATTGGAGAGTGTGGAGATAGAGAGTACCTAAGATTTGCACGATGGAAATAGCAAACTGGGGGAGAAGAGGTGTGATTCCAAGGCCAAGAATGCCATCATTGAAAACAACACCAGTGCTGCAATCTGAAATCAGATTTTGATAGCCACAGGAAGCTCAGACACTGGCGATCTTTGCTCTGCCATGCTGACTCTTCCTTCTGAAGGCAAGGATCTATCTGTGTTCTGCTGCTTACTTAGGCAGCCTCTCTGGGAGAATGCCATTGTCTTTATACACTGTGATTCTTGTGAAGAAGAGCTTTAATTTCTTCTCAACAAGTATTCTTTCTTAACTCTCCTCACTGCCAATTATGTTGAGAATTATACTGCTTAGTGTTTTATTTCCCTGGTCTGGAATTTCTCAACCCCATCAACCTTGTCTTTACTTACATTTGCACTCATATAGTTCTCTTCTCTTTCCTTGTCTTCTTCCTTCCTTCTCCCCACCCTACCCATCCTTCTTCTTTGGGGAGGTGGTTGCCTTGTGAACTGTAGGATGTTTAACAGATGCACTGGCTACTCCTCAGTGTTGCAAGAACGTCCTACCCACCAATCCCCGTTTGTGACAACAAAAACTGTCTAGCTCAATTAACGGAGAAGGCAATGGCACCCCACTCCAGTACTCTTGCCTGGAAAATCCCATGGGCAGAGGAGCCTGGTAGGCTGCAGTCCTTAGGGTCTTAGTCCTTAGGGACTCTTAGGGTCGCTAAGAGTCCGACACGACTGAGCGACTTCACTTTCACTTTTCACTTTCATGCATTGGAGAAGGAAATGGCATCCCTCTCCAGTGTTCTTGCCTGGAGAATCCCAGGGACGAGGGAGCCTGGTGGGCTGCTGTCTATGGGGTCGCACAGAGTCGGACACGACTGAAGCAGCTTAGCAGCAGCTCAATTAAAATTTTAATTCTCAAGAGTCTAGGGTGCTCATTAAATTAACTTATCAATTATAGTCTTCAGCACATGAGTATCAGATTCCATCTTGAGAACAAATGTTAATGGAATGGTAATTAGAGAAATAGAAATAATGAAAGAACCCTAGGCAGTAAGGGGCAGGGAGGTTTCAGGCATAAAGATATCGACAGCAAAGACTTGAAGTGACAGAGGCTAATTTCTTTCTTTACATTTTCCCTCTGCTTTTCTCTTTATATTCAAATATTCCCTATTGATCTACATGTATGTTTCTATCATGTAATTCTGAGATAGGAATACTAAAATAACCCTCACATTTAATGTCTTTTGAGGAAATATTTAAATAAGACATAGTCCTGCATCTTTGGAACTTACATGCATATTAAGAGACTCAGGTTCTTGTGATCCTTTCATAACCCAAATCTTTTCTTGCTGATGTTGCCTTGTCTTGTTCTGCATCAGACATAAACATATGAAACACTTCTCTTCAAGTATTTCAATACTCAGCCATTCAAGGTCACAATTTAGGTAAAAGGCTAACAACTTTTAACCTAAAAGTGAGCTGTCAACAATTTACTTTCCTTAAAAGAAAGAGTATTCAGCTATTGAAACTCCATTAAGGACTTAATTGTAGGGTGCTAATTGATATGGGAAAGGGAAGGCTTGCCTGCATTAGTTTAATTTGAAAATGAAGATTAAAGTCCTGATTTGTTATGCTACATCAGGCTGTAAGCACCACGGCTCATTTATATAAAACAATAAGGTTCACTGGCTCTCAGACCATCAAGGGCCACTAGGTTTTTTTACTTTTACATTTTTGTTTTATATTGGAGTATAGCTGATTAACAATGTTGTGATAGTTTCAGGTGAATAGTGAAGGGACTCAGCCTTATATATGCATGTATCCATTCTTCCCCAAACGTCCCTCCCATCCAGGCTGCTATGTAACATTGAGCTGAGTTCCCTGTGCCCACAGGGTTTCTTAAGGATCTTGTCTCCCTGGGGCAGTTTCCTTCATCCATCAGTCCCTTCAATCATATGTGTCCACTCAAGAGCAGGATGACTGGTTGCTCCCACTTTCACTGCCAGTTATTTTTCAGGACAGACTTTTTCACATTTCACAGGTTCTGCAGGAGAAAAATGCATTTTGACCATAGAGATATCATTCTTTATCCATATCACATTCACTGATGGTCTGTTAGCCACTGGAAATGATACCAAGGAGTGAAATTCTCTTTAGGAAAAGGAGAAGCTTTCTTGTGATGAATATTCTAAGACATCCCAATGAATAACTCTTTGTGTTCCTCTATATTTATCATCACATCCTCTTACACATTTTTACATTTTCTCTTTCATGTAGAATCATGAGATTTGGTTATCAAGTGTCATATCCATATTACAAGTGAGGAAACTGGAGCTCAGAAGGCTTGAGTAACTTGCCCGGCTCTAGTCACTCACTCCTTCCACTCATCCCCCTAACAACGGCCAGAAGGTTTATATTAGTTCCTAGGGATGTCCTGGTGTAGTACCCAAAGTGCCACGAACTAGGCTACTTATAAAAACTGAAGTATACTGTAAGTCTTTTCCGTCTCTTGTGTTTCCTGCCTAGAGAAGTTCCTTTAGCATTTGTTGTAAAGCTGGTTTGGTGGTGCTGAATACAGAAAATAAACCCAAAACAACTAAAAAAACCTCAATAGGATCATATATATTGATCATTATCTTAAATGCAAATGGATTAAACACACCAACCAAAAGACATAGACTGGCTGAGTGGATGAAAACATGTGCATATATGCACTTCTACTTACCACATCACACTGTTTGACCCCCCATATTTTATGTAATTATTCTATATTGTTAGGTGAATCATGTTCCTGTTATGGCTTGAAATTGTAATTATCTTTTAAATTTTGTCTGGCTATTGATTGTGAAAACTGATAAACATCTTTTACTATTGTACAAAAAACCCTGAAATTTATTGTCTTACAGTTTTAGAGGCTAGAGTCTGAAACCCAACTTTGGCAGGGTTGGTTCCATCTGAGGACTGTTGGGGAAGACCTGTTCTAGATCTTTTTCCTTGGGCTGTCGATGGCTTTATTCATGTTCACATGATGTATACACATGATATAATAATCCCTGTATGTGAGTCTGTTTCTGAATATCCTCTTTCTATAAGGACATTAGTCACATCAGATTTCAGCACACCCTGATAACCTTATTTATAACGTTAACTGTGAAGACACTATCTCCAAAATAGGTCTCATTCTGAGGGTACTAGGGATTAATGAAGAGTCCAACATATGAATTTGGGGGAAAACAATTCAGTCCATAACAGAGAAATTCATTAAAATATATCTGATTAAACCACTCCTCATTGGCTATGGAAAAATACAAGTTTCTTACAATGAGCCACAAGCCACTTCTTGACATGACCCTTGTCTACAGCCTCAGCCTTATATCTCTTTTTTTCCCCTATGTATAGATTTTTTAAAAATTGAAGTGTAATTGATTCACAATGTTGTGCTAGTTTCAGGTATATAGCAAAGTGATTCAGTTATACATATATAGCTTTTTTTTTTTTTCTGATTCTTTTCCCTTAGATGGCTATTACAAAATATTGAGTGTAGTTCCCTATGCTATACAGTAGGTCCTTGGTGATTATCTGTATCTCAACCAAGTAGAGTATATATATACTCATCTTAAACTAATTTATCCCTCCCCTGCTTTCCCTTTTGTCAATCATAAGCTTGTTTTCTGTGTCTGTTTATATTTTGTATATAAGTTCATTTGTATAATTTTTTTTCGATTCCACATATAACGGAAAACATATAATATTTGTCTTTCTTTGTCTGGCTTACTGCACTTAATATGATAATGTCTAGGTCCATCCATGTTGCTGTTGCTTGTTGTTGTTCAGTTGATCAGTCATGTCTGTCTCTTTGAGACCCCATGGACTGCAGGACACCAGGCTTTCCTATCCTCTGCCATCTCCAAGAGCTTGCTCAAACTCAGGTTCATTGAGTTGATGATGCCATCCAACCATCTTGTCATCTGCTGTCCCCTTCTCCTCCTGCCTTCTATCTTTTCCAACATCAGGGTCTTTTCCATTGAGTCACCTCTTCACTTCAGGTGGCCAAAGTATGGGAGCTTCAGCTTTAGCATCAGTCCTTCCAGTGAATATTCAGGACTGATTTCCTTTAGGATTGACTGGTTTGCTCTCCTTGCCGTCAAGGGACTTTCAAGGGTCTTTTTCCTACACCACAGTTTGAAAGCATCAGTTCTTGGGTACTCAGCCTTCTTTGTGGTCCGTCTCTCACACCCATACATGACTACTGGAAAAAACCATAGCTTTGACTGTACAGATCTTTGTTGGCAAAGTAATGGCTCTGCTTTTTAATATGCTGTCTAGGTTTGTCATAGCTTTTCTTCCAAGGAGCAAGTGTCTTTTAATTTCATGGCTGCAGTCACCATCTGCAGTGCCTTCGGAGCCCAAGAAAATAGTCTTTCACTGTTTCCATTGTTTCCCCATCTATATGCCATGAAGTGATGGGACTAGATGCGATGATCTTAGTTTTCTGAATGTTGAGTTTTAAGCCAGCTTTTTCCCTCTCCTCTTTCACCTTCATCAAGAGGCTGTTTAGTTCCTTCTAGCTTTCTGCCATAAGGGTGGTGTCATCTGCATATCTGTGGTTATTGATATTTCTCCCGGCAGTCTTGTTTCCAGCTTGTGATTCATCCAGCCCAGCATTTCACATAATGTACTCTGCATATAAATTAAGTAAACAGGGTGACAAAATATAGCCTTGACGTACTCCTTTCCCAAATCTGAACCAGTCTGTTGCTGTACATTCAGGCTAATCTCTTACTACTGCACAGCAGGAACTCTAGCCACACTGAACTACTTGGTGAAAATCATTTATTTTTATCAAGTGCTTAAGTACTCTGTTAAGTGCTTCATATGTATGCATAATCTAAATATGGTATGCTGATCCTGTTATTACCACCCTATCTTGAATTCATTTATCCATCCATTCATTTATTCAAAATAGTTTTGGGATGTCTGTTATATAATGAAGCAATATTCAAGGTGCTAGAGGTACCATTGCCAATAAAATGGGGAAAAAAATCCTTAGCCTCACAAACTTATATTCTAGTGAAAGAAAATGGATAAGATAATAATAAATTAAAGCTTTAACTATTAAACAGCAGGAAGAAAATGGGACAGAGATGAATGTGCTTCAGAGACAAGATGCAGTTTTTTAAACTGTAAAGTGAAAGTGGCTCAGACAAGTTCAACTCTTTTGTGACCCCACGGATTATACAGACCATGGAATTCTCCAGGCCAGAATACTGGAGTGGAGATCTTCTCCAGGGGATCTTCCCAAGCCAGAGATCTAACCCAGGTCTCCCACATTGCAGGCAGATTCTTTACCAACTGAGCCACAAGGGAAGCCTAAGAATACTGGAGTGGGTAGCTTATCCCTTCTCCAGTAGATCTTCCTGTCCAGGGAATCAAACCAGGATCTCCTGCATTGCAGGTAGATTCTTTACCAACTGAGGTATCAGGGAAGCCATTTAAAATGGCATGAAATAATTTTTACTTATGAGAATGTTGATAAAAATTCTGCATTCAGCATCCACAAATGTTATTCTGAAATAATTTCAAATGTGTAATGAGGTTGCAGAAAAAAATTGCAAAAAAATCATATAAACTCCTTAATCCAGAGCTCGCTATTGTTCATTTGTCAGAATTTGCTCAGGTTTTTCCTTCTCTCTTTCTCTACTTCTAGTTCTGTATTTCAGAAACATATGATACTATAAGTAATATATATTTGTTACTTCAACAAATTAACATTCTTAAGAGTTTTTATTAAGGTAATATTAATCTTATCTCAGCAAGAACGTGGCTATGCTTTTTACCTTATACATCAATATAAAATTCAATTATTTTTTAAATTATTGAGCACTGCACTCTGCTCTTACAAATTGGATGCTAATTAATACTCCTTTAGTTGTTCATTTTTTTAGAATCTTCTTTTTTATTCCTGTCAGGGCCAGTGAAAGTATGTAAATTCCATTAATTGTTTTTACTAACTCACTAAATAGATTGTAGAACAAAGTAGTAATTTTGAAAATTATAGCTATCCAATACCACACTTGAAAAATTGCAGTATTCTAAAGAATATTGTTAAATAGACAGTAATTAAAAATTGCAAGGAGAATGCTTCACAGAAAGATTTGTGATAATTGTAATGAATATCTGAAATAAAATAAACACATCTTTAAAGGATATGTCTAACCTTGAAATTCTATAAAATTACAACCATCGAAATGGTGGAAAGGAAGGGCTATATTATTTAACATGTTTTCTTATGATGAATATTAGAGAATATCTAAAATGTTTGAGCATATTTCAGAAATTTATTGCAATCTAAAGGTGTTCAATTCTAACCTAATTTTAAATTCAACTCTAATCTAAAGTTGTTATATTCCCATTTCATAGATGAGACAGCTGAGCCCTGGGGTTATTCAGTAATTTATGCTCCTCTAATGGGAACATTCTAGACAAAGGGACTCTTGTGAAAATGTGAAGTTAAAGAAATGTGGTGGGAGTGGCACATAACAAACACCTGCCTGGTGTATAAGGATGGAGGGAAAACGGTTTGAGCTGAGGCCGTGAGGTAGGAAGGATGGTGCATGTGGGGTTTTCCTGGAAATGTTAAGGATCTGGGGCATCAGCCATTGTGGTTTGAAGGTATCACTCTTGTCACACAGAATAATTGCATGGAGGAAATGAGTGGGTGAAAAGATGCTAGGACCCTGCAGATGTTTTGAGAGATGATGATGATGGCAATGATAAGGAGGAGGAGGATCATGACAGTGAAACTGATGATAATCATAATGACGGAAATGCTGTGGACCCAAAAAGGGAGAGTTCATTTGTGGGTGATTTAATAGGGAGAGTGACAGAGATCAGTTATCGATTGCCAAGAAGGTTGATGATGAGGGAACGAGAGGTATCAGGATGATTGCCAGGTTTTCAGAACTGCTCAACTGTGTGGAAGTTGGCAGAGGGCACTAGAGAAAGAGAAATGAGCAGGTAATTTTCTGAATTTGTTCTAGGATCTCAAGGGCTGGCCTGAGACATATAGAAAAGGTATTTGAATATACAGTTAAGGAGTTAAGAACAGATGTCTGGACTGTAAGTTTGAAAGCAAAAGTAAGGAACATTTTAAAAATCAAGTATTTCATAAGGAGTCCTTCAGACTACTCATACCAGAAACCCTTGCATATCTATCTCATAACTCAGTAATTTTTCAGGCTTTAAGATGCGTCAGAGTCACCTAGGTACAGTGTAGTAAGGAAGATGGAAGCTCTGAAATTCCCACTATCTTATTTTGAATCAACTTGGACACTTTCTAGAATAAACGAGCAACTTAGCCTCTGTGCTGCACTAATTTTTTTCTCTGTAAAATGGAGATAATGGTTACTGTATTGAATTTCTTGAAGATTACATGAGAAAATGTTGATAAGTTGGTTTATATAAAGTCTTCAGAGCACTTAATGGCACTTAGCAAATGGTCAAAAAAGGGTAAGTTAGTCATTCTTAGAGGAAGGCATGGCAACCTACTCCAGTTGGTGATTGTTGCCTGGAGAATCCCATGGACAGAGGAGCCTGGAGGCTACAATCCAAAGTGTTGCAAAGAGTCAGACACGACTGAAGTGACTTAACATGCACACACACAGCCATTATTATCATCCAGATAATCATTAAAATGCAGATTCATGGATCATCAACTCAGAATTTTGATGTAAATGTCATGTTACTGGCTAGTGTGGTTATTTCATTGTGGATATGGTTGTGTTTTGATTTGGAGGTAGAGGGTGAATTGGAACTCAGTGGTTCTGGCTAGGATACTTCTGGACCCTACCATATTTATTAAAATACAGTGTCTTTGTTCACAGGCCAGGAAATCTATATTTTAAAATCAACACCCAGTGTCTTGGTGATGTTGATCTACAGTCATACTTGAGAGGGATTATATTAGACAGGAGTTTGTGATTCTCATTATGTCAGGGCTGGATGTCTGCCACAGTGTTCAGTCTCCCTTTTATAGCGGAGATTATTTTCTTGGGAAGCGACTGGTCAGCCAGTGAGCACATTGCATGCCATGTATAAATATATAACTAGTACTGACTAATGGATTGTAAATGGAAGTGATGTTGTCAGAACAGGACTGCTTCTAAGAAGAAGTCAAATCTTTTCACTTTGGCTCACCTAGGCAGAGAACAATAAGCCCTAGGTGATGCTAGAGCCATAGAAGAAAGGAATCTAGGGTATTGAGTTGATAAGAAGTTGGCTTGTCATTATATGAATAAGAAAATAAAAAGATTATGCAAATGAGAAAAAAGTTTCTAATATTTTATGTTAGAGAAAATTTAGCAATTACTTCTTACAGTAGTTGGTGTTACTCTACTAATTGCTCTAGAAGGTGAGATTTCTCCACAAAGCCAACATTTATCAAAAGCTCCTTGGTGAACAGTATCATTCCTTCACAATCAGTATGCTAGACTCTTAAGATACAAACACTAAAGAGATCTCTTGTTTGGTTCTTGAAACATAAGTCTGTATGTGAACAACCTTAATGTTTCAGTTATCACTGGTTGCTTTTATTTTTGTTGTTGATTTAGAGTATATTGTTATTAGGAAAATAAGTGTGCATTCAGAGGAAACTTTTACATTTCCTTAGTAGAATTTGAACATAAATTACTAACAATTGGTAACTTTGTGTTTAGTATCACACTGTTCTCTGTGAGCTTGGGAAACCTTCCATGCTGTTGGTTTTTGCCTAAAAGTAGGAGATGGGTTTGCATCTCTTTAGACAACCAATGCTTATTTTAATAAAATAAAACAATGTTGTTTGAATATGGATCATTACTTAAAGCAGTAAAAAAAAAAACATTGCCATGCAGTGTAAACATCAATACTTGTGAGTTATTATTCTTTTAAGAATGTTGGCTAAATTTACATATAGATTAAACTTAGAATTTATGAAATGTGATTTTCTTTCGATGTGATGGCATAATGCCACTGGTGTTTTATGGACAGTGTTCTTGTACAGAATGCGCTTATGTTTTTCCATGGGACTGAGGACATGGAAGACCACATCACTGGCAGAACCCATGGCATTAAATTGCAAACTGAATTTGAGATGGCAGAAAAAAGACTTGGAGAGTGACTGAAAGCTGGAAATTAGAACTACATGGAGCTAACACATGTTCTTAGGGAACTGATAATGAAGCTACTTCTTCATTAAAGGGAATTTACAGAGAGCAGGTTTCATTTTTGATGTTACCTGTTTGCTAGCCGCTTTTGATAAGTACTAAACTTGTTTTGTGTAGATGATGTCAATCTCCTTTCCTAGGGGTATATTACACACAAGCACACACACGCACACACACACACGTGCACACACACTTGGGTTGGGTCCTCTGTCCCACATAGCCTGATTGTGGATAGAAATGAAATCAGACCCTCATGCTTCATCTTGATTGTTAGTGCTTCACACATTTAATGACTTTTACTGCAGCTTTAGTGACAGAATCTAACTTCTTTGGCAGATCCTACAACATTAAATTGCAAATTGATTTTGAGATGCAACAAGAAGATGTGGCAGTTACTGAGGACTGGAAATTAGAATGACATGTAGTTAATACATGTGACCTGAGAAACTGCTCTCTAATGCAGATTTATGAACAGTAAGTTTAATTATGGAGGTCATATGTTGGTTATCAACCTTTGATCAACACTGACTCACCTTGTTCTCTGCATGGAGAATTCACTAATCTCCTTTCCTGATCATTTATTGCACATGCACTCATGTGCACGTGTGCACGCACACACACACACACACACACACACACACACACACACACCTCCCACATAGCCTGTGGTAAAGAGAAACAAAATCTTTATGTTTTCACCTTGATTCTTTCATCTTTTACATCTCAATGGCTTTCCCATTGTGACTTTGGTGACAAAACCTATCTTTTCTGCTTCTTTCTTTCTTATTTTCCAATGATATGTGATTTAACACAGTTTCTGAATAATCATTTTCTCTTGTAACAACCATTGTCACAGAACCAACACATTTTGTGTTCTTCCTACTTCTCCCACTCTGACATTGGCTTTGTCCATTTTTCTTTCCAAAGAGTTTCCTCAGGTGTTAAAAGGGCATCTGCAGTAAATTGGAATGTGGATCTTCTTGAATCATTCAGACAATGAAACAATATCATTATGTCTCTTTTTCTAAGTCTGTGTCTGTTACTTTCACCACTGTCATTTAATTGCTGAGAGAGGCAGGGATGGATTTTTTTGTCTTATGGGGGTCTTTCCCAGTGAACAGCTTAACATCCTTAAGTAAACAGTGAAGATAGGGGTTAGGCTTTGTGGGAGAAAGGAACAGGAAATTAACTAGCAGGTGATGCACAGAATATTAACAAATCAATCAGCAAGTTTTGATTACTATGTGATTTCTCAAAATACAGTTCCCAGCTTAGCAGACTTATCTTGTTAAATATTAAGACTCATAGACTTGACTCCAGACTCATAGCAAAAGGTCTGGAGGTGGTTCTTGGGAAGCCAGTTTAGAAACAAAATTCCCACACGATCCTAGCAATCATGTAATTATGAGAAGCACTGACCTAGTGTATAACTATTGCAGTGGTAGTTTTAAATGGGAATGAAAAAAAAAATCAAATTTTCAAAATAAATGTGTTTTTTTTTTTCATTTTGATATAGTAATGAAAATCCCTTTCCTTTCCCCCTAACCATATCCAGATTTCTCTTTTGCTGGAACTCAACAGAAGTAACTCTCACTCCTCCCCCATTCAGAACCAAGAGTATGGTAAAACATCTCTGCAAGGTATAAAAACAAGTGTGCTTTCAAACATTGAAGATTCCTCTTGTAAGTAGAAAGATATAAATTATTAATAAGTAAATTAGGAAATCAACAAAAACTCAGTAAGCTCTAAAAGGAGTGTTGAGCCTCTATTCTTTAGATCCAAGAGTAGCCATGAAATTGGCAAAGTGAGTCACAGTCGTTGAAACCTGCCACAGAATTATCACCAGCTCCACAGAGTAGGTGTGAAACCAAAGCCTTTCCTGTGGGAGAGTGTTCTCTTTTATCAGTCCCAAGCCAAAAGCTACAGTTAAAACACCTTATTATCTCCACCTTTATATGTGTTTTAACACCTGCATGATGTGATTTTCTTGTACCCCAGGGTTTATGTTCATCAAGTCTGTATTGATTTTTGTTTTTCACTAAATTAGAAACAAGCACTAGTATAATCTATAACTTTATTTTCAATATCCAAGAGTAAAGAGTAAAGTTTTTAGGGGGGGGTGGATGAAAAAAATCCCTTCAAATGTCTTAATTTTTCTGATGATTCTAGACCTCTAGATGGACTATAAGTGAACCAGAGATTAGCTAGTGTACTTCTTGACTAGTATACTCACCTGAGTCATGTTGCTTTTATTTACTCTACATGCATCATATCTATACTGTGTGTTTTGATGTGTATGTTTTTTTACATACACAGCACACACAAACACATATGCACACTCTCACTCACTCCTGAGAATGTATAAACTGGTAGATAATTGTGAGAAAACACAATTTATGTCGGAACTGTCTAATACTTGGTTCTATGAAACAAAAGTCTAAATTCTAATTGTGCAGAACATCAACCTAAGTCTTATTATTTCAGTATCTTTTCCTGAGAGTTAGTCTAAGATTTGTGTTGTTGGTTTTGCTTTGTTTTGCTTCCTTTTGTTTATCTAAAACAAAGAAGGAATGCTTATTAAAATAGAAATAATGAATGGGTAGTTTTGTTTTATTTTTCTATATTTAGTCTCCTGTATCTTTTTTGTGATACTTATCTCCCTTTCTATAAATTATATAAGCTAATGCTTTTTGGACACTTAGTATATTCCATTATATTCCCTGAACTATGTAGCTTTATGCACATAGTACTCGATGCACATGACTACACAGAAGAGGTACCTGAATTTAGGAAAGAAAATAATTTATTTAAGGTAATAAAGCTAGTAAGCTAGTAAATGAACACCTTCATTCATTAATTTCACCAATATTTCAGTTCATTTCAGTTCAGTCGCTCAGTCGTGTCCGACTCTTGACGACCCCATGAATCGCAGCACACCAGGCCTCCCTGTCCATCACCAACTCCTGGAGTTCACTCAGACTCAACGTCCATCAAGTCAGTGATGCCATCCAGCCATCTCATCCTCTGTTGTCCCCTTCTCCTCCTGCCCCCAATCCCTCCTAGCATCAGAGTCTTTTCTAATGAGTCAGCTCTTCGCATGAGGCAGCCAAAGTAGTGGAGTTTCAGCTTTAGCATCATTCCTTCCAAAGAACTCCCAGGGCTGATCTCCTTCAGAATGGACTGGTTGGATCTCCTTGCAGTCCAAGGGACTCTCAAGAGTCTTCTCCAACACCACAGTTCAAAAGCATCCATTCTTCGGCTCTCAGCTTTCTTCCCAGTCCAACTCTCACATCCATACATGACCACAGGAAAAACCGTAGCCTTGACTAGACGGACCTTTGTTGGCAAAGTGATGTCTCTGCTTTTGAATATGCTATCTAGGTTGGTCATAACTTTCCTTCCAAGGAGTAAGCGTCTTTTAATTTCATGGCTGCGGTCACCATCTGCAGTGATTTTGGAGCCCCCAAAAATAAAGTCTGACACTCTTTCCACTGTTTCGCCATCTATTTTCCACCAATATTTATGGCTCACTTATTTTGTGTTGCTGTCCTTGGTCCTGAGATGTGTCAGTGAAATAAAGGGCATAGTCTCTGTCTTTCATTCTAAGGTGGAGAAACACAAATGCATATATAAGGTCTATAAACACTATGAAGAAAAAATAAAACAACATAAAAATTAGAAGCTAGTGAGAGTTACCTGTTTGTGAGAATGTGACTGCGACATTTGAATTAAGGGAACTGAATGATGTGAAGTAATGACTTGTGGGTATTTGGAAGATTTGAAAATCTTAATGAGGGCAATAAGTGAGTAGGATTACTTCCTTACCCTTCCCTGTAATCTCATTTTCCCTCTATTCTATCCTTTATTCTAGGTGTTTCATAATTTCTCTTTGTTTTCAAATGCATTACACATACTCACTCTCTTAATTTAGACTTTTCGCCTGTGCCATACCTTTTATTCTTCCTGTAATTCTGGATGCCCAAGTTTTGTGTGGCTACTTTGTGCTTTCTGTCACAGGATGTATGTCCTGGTGACACAATATTTAACAATTGTCTTTTTTTCAAACAGTTTTATCTGCTTTCTTTTTTGTTGTTGTTGTTAAAGAATATTATGACCCATAAAGGAAATAGATATGTAATCAAAAGGATGGAAAGCAGAATTTCAAACAGATGTTTGTACACCAGCTATCATAGTAGCATTATCACAATAAGCAAAATGTGAAAACAACCTGTACCCCTCCTCCTTCCTTCTTCTTTTTTTGATAACAAGAACAAAAAACTTGAAACTCCGAGCCTCCTATGGGCAGCAACTTAGCTGGAATGTCATCATATAGTTTGTAGTGTTGTTACTCCAGTTGTTAATTTTTTTCTTTTTATTTATTTATTTATTACTTTACAATATTGTATTGACTTTGCCATACATTGACATGAATCTGCCATTCCCACCTCCCTCCCCATCCCATCCCTCTGGGTCTTTTAAAAGTGATACTGGCTTCTCTTAGGTGGTCCTACTAAAATGTTTACTTAAAAAGTATTTAAATAATCCGATTTAAAGAAAATATCAAGAACAGTAATAATACAGATGAATCAAGGATATTTCAAACACCAGGAAGGTGTGATAAGAATGACTGAGGTGAATTAAAAGTCACCCCTAACTCTGGGGCCTCTGAACATCCCTGAGTTTGGGTCTGCCTTTGTCTGCAGCAGTGTGGTTGATAGCTGTCTCTCCCTCTCTATATCCATATCTACCCCTCCTTATGTTTTCTATGCCTTCCTCTCTTTCTTTCTGGCCTCTGCTTTCTTCCAGTGGCCCCATCTTGCCCCTCTGCACATTCCTACATCTCAAACTCTGTCTTTGCATAACTGTCACCCCCATGATGCCAGGAGATAGAAGAAAAGTGGTGCTTTTTCCTGTTCCAGATAGATCTCCTGTGAAAAGTTCATAGTCTCTTGCTTTATTTTTCACCTCTGACTTTGCCCGTGAAAACTCTGGAATTTCTCCCCTCCTTCTTTAATTTCCAGTGTGGATCTCAAGACAGCAGATGCTGACAGAGGTTATGAAAATACAAAGGGGTGACGACCTGCATCAGAGAGGAATGATACTTCGTACTGAAGTACATAGTGTATTTACTAATTTTTTCACCCCCACTGCTCCCAGCACACACGCATGCACACACACATGCGCGCATGCGCACACACACACGCACACACACATACACAGACACTCCATTTTATGTTTTAGAATTAGACCAAACCACAGTTATAGATACCATATCAGGGGAGATGGGCTATTGTAATCTGCTGAATGATTAACTGAGTCCTGCATTGAAAAGAAGTGTCAGATCACTTCACTTAGGGTGGGGACCTTGGAAATGGGACATGAGGGGTGTGTGTGTGTGTGTGTGTGTGTGTGTTTCTGTGTACCATTCTGATAATCAAAATTATTTTTTCTTCCTTTTTTTAACTGCAGAATCATTTCCACAACAGCTCCCCAACTTCCCCCTCCCCTGTATTCAGCAACAGGGTAACAAAGTGGATTGCAGGGGAATGGCTTATCTAAACTCTTATTTCTACTTCCATGTTACTTTTCATCCAAAAAAATCATTCATCATTTTATTTATTTTTAAAAATAAAATTATTTTTAAAAGCATAAGCTGCACAGAGGTTTACAAACCCAGGGCAGAAAAGCACAGAGACAAGATGGGGGTCGGACACAGAGCACACGAGATCTAAACTCTGACTTGCCCACCAAAGACTCATTTCCATTGAGGGAAAGGGAAGGAGGAAGGGAGGGTGAGAGAGAGAGAATAACTAATGCACAGTCATATTCTGAATTAATCTCCAAGGAGAGGCTATTCAAGCATCACTGCAGACAGCTCGATGGAACAGGCTTTACATTTCACAGAAATCATGATAGTCAGAAAAGCTCCGAATGGAATGGATGCCCCTCTTCTCCAGTAAGAAAGCTATGATGAATGATAGGAGAGTGGCCTGGGCTGCTAGGTCCGCCCTGCTGTTTATCTGTTCATGTTCTGGTCTGCATCCTTCTTAATCCTTTCCTCTGGTCCCACTTTAGTAAGAGACATATATTCCTTGGCTCTACTGCTCCCTGAATCTTGGCATTACTGCGCACCTGACTATGGTTCACTAATCCTAATACTCTCCTTCTGTCAGAGATGACAGATGGAACGGCACCCTTACAGCATTAGGACTTGTCCCACTCACGCCTGATGTCTTATCATGTTGTGGCTCAACAGCTCATTTACGCATTATTTTTGAAGAATCTTAGAGAAGTTTCTGATTTTCTTGAAATGTAGAAAAATAGTATTTATAATAAAGTATGCATATACATAAAAAAGTCTTAGAACAATGTTCAATCAGTTTGTATTTTCAATCTGTTTTAAATCTGAGGTCAGTGTTTCTATGGGTAAAAATAGCTTTCTTCTCCTGTTGTTTGCTTTATAGTCATTTGCCTCTCCTACTGGTCTTTGTGAATATACCCTTTGTCGGGTGAGCAGAAGATGGGAAGAATGCTGACCTCTGAGTCAGGAATCTGGGTTTTCTCCTCATCACCAGGTCCTTGACTTATGAGTAATCTTGGAGGATTTTCTCACTGACTTTGAATCTCATTTTTTTTACTTGAAAAATGGAGCAATAAACTTTGACCTTGCTATATTATTATTTTTTTCTCAGTTAGAAAATAAGCATGAATATTTATTATATCGGTTAATTAACCTAGTTCACATTCTATCTAAAATCACTTTTATTTTATAGCCATATTTTATAGTATCTTTAATAATTATACTTGTCAGAGTAAGACATGGCATAGTAAAAAGAAATCTGTGTATTTTTTATCAGAAGCAACAATTTCTCACCCCATTGCTGCTTGTCTGTATCCCTACTCTCTGAAAATATTTAATAATTTATAGATTTTAATTTTAAACATTTAAGTGTTTTTGATCATTAACTCAGGTCTTCAGAAATATTATTATATTTATGTTAATAATATATGTATGTTAATTTGTATGTAATCTTTATGTTAATTTGTTAAATTTAGACATATTTATTTTGTAATATTTTGTAATAGTTTTATTTGCAGCACTATTTACTTCTTTTTCATCATAATTTCTCATCTCATCTTTGCAGAACACTTTTAATTATTTTTCTATCCTAAACTTGTGCCCAAGAGAGTCAAAGACAAAGATAACCTTTGCTTGTTCCTTTCCTACATCTCGAGGCTCTAGAAAATTTTTGTCCCTGGCTAGAGGGAGTCCTGACCTGAGAACAAATGTCAGCCTGGAGGAATCGCAGATGGGTATCAATGGAAACACGATGTCTGTGCATAACAGCTGTTAGTGGATTATTTATTTATTCGATGGTCATACATGGAAAATCATTCAGAATTCCCTTCCTAGTCATTAATTTCCCAAGAACATGGAAAGTAGCTTGGTGCTCTACTCAGGCAAAATTTAATGGTCTTTCAGCTGCAATGAGAGTTGCTTTGACAGTAACATGTCTTTTCCTTTTTGCCAGCTCTGCCTGTAGTTTTAATAGCAGCACAATTGGACTTGGATTCCTGTAACTGTCAAAATGAATGAGAGGAAGCACGAATTCCATTGCTTTATCCTGCTACATTTTCAGTTGGTTTTCTAAAGTAATTATTCACAAGACGTAGCACTTCACTTCGTTTCTTCACAGCGGTGGATGAAGACTCACTATAAATCAATATCCTGTTCTTATCTAGAAGTACAGAGGAAGAAAGCCCTGAAGATGACTGGAGATGTTTGGGAGGCAGTAAAGTTTCTTCAAAGGAAAAGTGAATTTCAGGACTGCTTAGCTTGTAGTGGAAAAGTTTCGGGAGAAATAGTACCAAGGAATATAAATGAAAGACCAGTATGAAGAAAGCCATTAGGATATCCCTGTTTGCCGATGAGTAATAACTGAAAAAATAATGATTTGAGTAAAAGTAAAACATTTTTTGGAGCATAACACTTAATCCATAAGAACTTTGTTCCATTTGGCTAGTTACAAAATTTATTTTTACCAAGTAAATATAATAATAGTGATAAGTAAGAAGATAATGGAAATTGAAAGGTAAATTAGTTGGTTCAAAATGCTCCTCTTCACTTATGAAGTTATAAAACTACTATAATGATAAAGACTCACTTTCTTACTGATTTTAGAAACTATATCAGCAGACAATAGTATATAATAGGATTATAAGGAAGCAAATATAAAATAATAATGCCATAAGTTGTGCTTTTAGATTTTTAATACACTTTGAAATTTTCTCCCCAGTATGAATCTCCAGAAACTCTGAAATAATGTGGCAGGATAGTGTTCTTCTAGTTATTTATTGGGCTGTGCTGGGTCTTGGTTGAGGCATGCAGAATCTTTGACCTTCAAATTGGGATATAGCATTTGGGATCTTTACTTGTGGTGTGTGAGACCTTTAGTTGCGGCATGTGAGGTCTAGTTTCTGACAAAAGAATGAACCTGGTTTCCCTGCAAGGGAAAATGGAGGCAATGGAGTCTTAGTCACTGGACCACCAGGGAAGTCCCAGTAGTATTCTTACTTTATAGATGAGGGGCAGCCTGAGGCTCACAGGGTGTATATGACTTGTTCAAAATCATATGTGGGGTCAGCAGCTGAGCCTGGACTTGACCCTGCTTCTCTTTAACTCTTAGCCTTCTAATTTAACTATAAGAGAAGCAAACCAATTTCTCTTTAAGTTCCATAAAATTTCATTTAGTGTTAAAACTTTGAAAAAAATTTTTTTTAATTTTTTAATTTATTTATTTTAATTGAAGAGTAATTACTTTACAATAGTGTAGTGGTTTTTGCCATACATTGACATGAATCAGCCATGGGTGTACATGTGTTCCTCATCCTGAACCCCCCTCCCACCTCCCTCCCCATCACATCCCTCAGGGTCATCCCAGTGCACCATCCCTGAGCACCCTGTCTAATGCATCGAACCTGGACTGGCAATCTGTTTCACATATGATAATATACATGTTTCAGTGTTATTCTCTCAAATCATCCCACCCTCATCTTCTCCCACAGAGTCCAAAAGACTGTTCTATACATCTGTGTCTCTATTGCTGTCTTGCATATAGGGTCATCGTTACCATCTTTCTAAATTCCATATATATGTGTTAGTATATGGAGAAGGCAATGGCACCCCACTCCAGTACTCTTGCCTGGAAAATCCCATGCACGGAGGAGCCTGGTAGGCTGCAGTCCATGGGGTTGCTAAGAGTCAGACACGACTGAGCAACTTCACTTTCACTTTTCACTTTCATGCATTGGAGAAGGAAATGGCAACCCACTCCAGTGTTCTTGCCTGGAGAATCCCAGGGACGGGGGAGCCTGGTGGGCTGCCGTCTATGGGGTCGCACAGAGTTGGACACGACTGAAGCGACACAGCAGCAGCAGCAGTGTTAGTATACTGTATTGGTGTTTTTCTTTCTGACTTACTTCACTCTATATAAGAGGCTCCAGTTTCATCCACCTCATTAGAACTGATTCAAATGTATTCTTTTTAATGGCTGAGTAATATTCCACTGTACAGCTTTCTTATCCATTAGTCTGCCGATGGACATCTAGGTTGCTTCCATGTCCTGGCTGTTATAAACATTGCTGCAATGAACAAGGGGGTACATGTGTCTCTTTCAATTCTGGTTTCCTCAGTGTGTATGCCCAGCAGTGGGATTGCTGGGTCATACAGCAGTTCTATTTCCAGTTTTTTAAGGAATCTCCAGACTGTTCTCCATAGTGGCTGTACTAGTTTGCATTCCCACCAACAGTGTAAGAGGGTTCCCTCTTTTTCGTACACTCTCTAGCATTTATTGTTTGTAGATTTTTTGATAGCAGCCATTCTGACTGGTGGCAATTCTCTGATAATGAGTTATTTGAGCATCTGTTCATGTGTTTGTTAGCCATCTGTATGTCTTTTTTGGAGAAATGTCTGTTTAGTTCTTTGGCCCATTTTTTGATTAGGTTGTTTATTTTTCTGCAGTTGAGCTGCAGAAGTTGCTTGTACATTTTTGAGATTAATTTTTTGTCAGTTGCTTCGTTTGCTATTATTTTCTCCCATTCTGAAGGCTGTCTTTTCACCTTGCTTATAGTTTCCTTCATTGTGCAAAAGCTTTTAAGTTTAATTAGGTCCCATATTTATTTTTGCTTTTATTTCCATTATTCTGGGAGGTGGGTCATAGAGGATCCTGCTGTGATTTGTGTCAGAGAGTTTTTTGCCTATGTTTTCCTCTAGGAGTTTTATAGTTTCTGATCTTACATTTAGATGTTTAATCCATTTTGAGTTTATTTTTGTGTATGGCATTAGAACATGTTCTAGTTTCATTCTTTTACAAGTGGTTGACCAGTTTTCCCAGCACCACTTGTTAAAGAGACTGTCTTTTCTCCATTGTATATTCTTGCCTCCTTTGTCAGAGATAAGGTGTCCATAGGTGTGTGGATTTATCTCTGGGCTTTCTGTTTTGTTCCATTGATCTATATGTCTGTCTTTATGCCCGTAACATACTCTCTTGATGACTGTAGCTTTGTAGTATAGCCTGAAGTCAGGCAGGTTGATGCCTCCAGGTCCATTCTTCTTTCTCAAGATTGCTTTGGCTAATTGAGGTTTTTTGTATTTCCATACAAATTGTGAAATTATTTGTTCTAGCTCTGTGAAAAATACCATTGGTAGCTTAATAGGGATTGCATTGAATCTACAGATTGCTTTGGATAGTATACTCATTTTCACTATATTGATTCTTCCAATCCATGAACATGGTATATTTCTCCATCTATTTGTGTCCTCTTTGATTTCTTTCATCAGTGTTTTATAGTTTTCTCTATATAGGGTTTTTGTTTCTTTAGGTAAATTTATTCCTAAGTGTTTTATTCTTTTTGTTGCAATGGTGACTGGAATTGTTTCCTTAATTTCTCTTTCTGTTTTCTCATTGTTAGTGTAGAGGAATGCAAGGTATTTCTGTGTGTTAATCTTATATCCTGCAACTTTACTATATTCATTGATTAGCTCTAGTAATTTTCTGGTGGAGTCTTTAGGGTTTTCTATATAGAGGATCATGTCATCTGCAAACAATGAGTTTTACTTCTTCTTTTCCAATCTGGATTCTTTTTATTTCTTTTTCTTCTCTGATTGCTGTGGCTAAAACTTGCCAAGCTGTTGAATAGTAGTGGTGAGAGTGGGCACCCTTGTCTTGTTCCTGACTTTAGAGGAAATGCTTTCAATTTTTCACCATTGAGGATAATGTGTTTTAGTTAAACCTAATTAAGTAGCATTTCTCTGCCATTCTATTTAACCATGTACAATAACTTTCTTCCAAGAAGTCTTTCATCATTCTTATTCTACTCAAATGCTCTATATATTTCACTTCTAGTGTTGATGGGAAGATTCTGGTTGTCCTGAATAAAGCATGCACCATATTAAAAATAGCCCTCTCAGTGGGTTGTAAACATAACCCCATCTCAGATCAAATCTTGCTCTCTAAATTATACATAGATAATCTTCCACTATTACCAAATTGCCTTAACTTCAGTTTCCTTATCTGTAAAATAGTTAACTAAATATACCTCCCTGATGTGGTTATTGGACTTTTTGGGGGGTCTGTCTTCTTCATCAATCAGACCTATTATAGTAAACCTGCTAATCAAAAGATCCTACTTTGGATGTGATAAGCTGATATATGACCTAGGACAAGCCAACCAGACATGCAACCTCTTGGTTGTGGTAATTGGTACAAGGATGGATATGTGATGCTCTTCCTTAGGCCTTCTTTGGTGGTGTAATTATAGAAAGCTGTCCCTTGCAGCTGCATTTGTTTGTATTCTTTATCCTATGGAGGAAACATGTCTATGGGATAGAAAGGTAAAGCTAAAGCCAAAAACGTCAGTAAGGGAGCAAGAATGTACAAGAAGTGGATTTAATAATGCCTCATCCATCCATTTTGGCACAATCTTTACCTGTTAATACTCTTCATTTATTTTAATATCATGATTATATTTCATTTTAGTTTGATATATCTTGAGTTGTTAGACTTTTCTCATAATTTGAAGAGCTCTGATTAAAGGTAACTTGATAGGGTTCTCTGGAGAACCCTGAAACAGATATTAAAGACATTAACATTCTTTGCCTTTACTTTTTTCCCTTTTATATAGAGAAACAAAAGTCTAAGACTCCCATGCAGTTAGATTTGTACATGTGACACAGTTTTTTCTAATATGTTTTAACTGGAAGCCTTTAGATAAAGTTTCCAAGAAAGTGTTTAAGATAAATAGAGTAGGTGATATAATTTTTCAGCTTTTTGCCCATCTCTCTCCTGTCTGGGACACTGATACAGTGCTTGGAGGTACAGCATTCATAATGCAACCATGAACAAGAAAGTCATACACTAAAAATAACAGTAGAAACATGGAAAGTACTTGGGTCCTTGGCATCATACTGGATTGCCATATAAACCTGGAATTACCTTCCTTGGGGCTTCCTTTTACATGAGATAAATATTTAAGCCAGTATTAGTGTTATTTTCCAGTTTTGAAGCCAAATATATACTTGGCTTCTGCAAAGTAAAAGTTTGATAATGTATTCAAAAGTTTAATAGGTAGTTATGATGGAGAAGGCAATGGCACCCCACTCCAGTACTCTTGCCTGGAAAATCCCATGGACGGTAGAGCCTGGTGGGCTGCAGTCCATGCGGTTGTGAAGAGTCGGACACGACTGAGCGACTTCACTTTCACTTTTATGCATTGGAGAAGGAAATGGCAACCCACTCCAGTGTTCTTGCCTGGAGAACCCCAGGGACGGGGGAGCCTGGTGGGCTGCCGTCTATGGGGTTGCACAGAGTCAGACACGACTGAAGTGACTTAGCAGCAGCAGCAGCATGACTTAATAAATCTGGAATATTAAGCAGATTACTATTACCATAAATTGTTTTATCCTCCAACACATAGGGAGAAGCAACTCTAAACCAGATCCAAGACCTGTGTAGTGATGTCTACTAAGGAGAAGCTACGAGTGCTGTGCATAGATGTTCTTTGTCCTAGATTTTACTCTCATTTGAGGCAAGAAGTGGTTTCTAATTTCTAAAGTCGTGGTCCTGATGCCCTTGAGCCTTCTGCCCTGGTAGTACAAATACAAATCAGCCTCCAGCAAGGAGTGAACCAGGGGACACTGTCATAATGGCATATTTCCATTTTGTTTTGATCTTTTGCTATATAGCTTATATCTGATTCCTCATCTGTCGGTTTCTTTGAAAGGGCCTCTGGGAACCCACGCTTGAGCAGAGGCTGCAAGGAATCCTTCAAAAAGGAAAGAGAAACCACCTGCCTATTATCAGAGTATCTGTCTCACAGAAATCACAGACTTGCAGAGCATAAATGTAACTCAGGTCAAAGTTGTATTTTGTTTTACTGACAAAGTATCTAAAGCTTTTAAAAATAGTTTGTACACGTTTTACACTCAGGATATTTTAGTTACTAATTCAAACTCTAGCTTCCTTTAAAATGAGAAAAACTGGGCATCTGTGAGCTTCTGATCCTGTAGAACGTCATATACTCTGGTTTACCATAGTCTTCCTGTTTGATTATACTCAAGCTGCCTCATTCTTTCTTGTTACCTCTAAGTGCTTGAAATCACAACACCTTGTCTTACCTTGTAGGTTTGGATGACTTCAGGGAGGTGGTATTAACCAGAGGAAAAGAACTGACAAGGACTCTAGTCAACTTGTGTTAGGATCAAGTCAGAAATCTGCTAATGACCCTTTTAAATGTCCTGCTTTTTGCACTTAGTCAATGTGTGGAAATAATAGGCTTTTCAGCACCAGTAACAAGTCATCATAGTGGAAAAGAGGAAGGATAAAAATATTAAAGTACTACAAAAATGGTGATTTTTAAATTGAGTCATCTGTGGCTTTCTTATTTGTTTGATCTTGAATTTTCCCTTACTTGGTTGGTATCTACTATTGAAATAATAGAAATATTGTAAGGGTGAAAGAATAAAAGATCCCCTCAAAGGCATGTAGCAGGCAGTCATGCAAATGAGCACTCGGTTTTCACCTGCATCCTCAGATTACTACTTTGAAAGAATGCATGGTCAGTGTGGAAATGTACATAATCAGTCTTTTTTTTCTTTCCCATATTGAGATAAGTAAAGCTGATTTATGATACACAGGAGGGAGAAGATCAACGAGCTTCTGGTGTTGTATCTCATTGTCTTCTCTCTCTACCTTGAGTGGAGGAAGGGAGTGACTATTACACATTTCTTTGTATTTTACAGAAGAAGAAAACCATCTTTGGGTTGGTATGGTTGGGCACAATTGAGATCACAAACAATGCAGGCTTAAAATCGTATAAACTTATAGCATTATGCATATTTCCTGATCACTTTTGATAATTACCAAATGCTCTCTCTGGTCATGTCATAACTGGTTTGTGTATGTGTGTGTGGTGTGTATGTGTGTTTGTATGTTTTATTTTGTCTGTTTGTTTCTTAACATGAGCTTATCTGGCTTCTAAAATTTCCCAAGCAGAACCTAGTGCACCTTCAACTCCTTGAGAGAAGGGATGAGTTTTGTTTTTTTTCTTTGGCTCGAGTTTTCTGCACAAATGTGGGAGGAAGGATATCGCTTGGCATTTTGGTCACAGTAAAAAGTAAACATTAGTAAAAAGAGTAGAGGAAGGTAATTGGAAATAATTTTTAAAAGGGATACATAGTGTCCCTGAAGGATAGTTCTCCTGGGGAGAAACTGATCAGCTATAGAGGAAAAAAAAATCGGTGCTCTGAAAGTGAGCATGCATCCCCAGCTGCAGTAGACCTTTCACCACTTCTTGTTATGTGGACCTAAGGAAGCTTGACCCATAAAACAAGCTTCATCTCAACACATTCAGCTTAGAAAGAGGTTCAGAATGTTGGTCTCTCCTCCACATAAACGTTACTGTGATCTCCAACAGGAATTGCAACATTTAATGGCAGAGTTTCAGAGAAAAATTCCCCTGTTTTTATTGCTGAGGTCCTTGGAAATGTCTGCATTCTGATGCTTTCCAAGAATTGATTATCATTATTTTATTTTTCATGGAAAGACACTATATTTTAAATATAGCAGTATATACATGTCAATCTCAAACTCCCAGTCTATCCTTCCCCCCATACTTCCCTCCCATAACCATAAATTTTTACTCTGAGTCTATGAGTCTGCTTCTGTTGTGTAAATAAATTCATTTGTATCACTGTTTAGGTTCCACTTATAAGTGATATCATATATTTGTCTTTGTCTTTGTTCACTCAGTATGATAATTTTCAGGCCCATCCACATTGTTGCAGTGGCATTATTTCATTCTTTTCAATGGCTCAGTAATATTCCACTGTGTATATGTACCACATCTTTATCCATTCCTCTGTCGATGGATATTCAGCTTGCTTCCATGTCTTGGCCAATTGTAAACAGTGCTTCAGTGAACACTGGGGTGAGTATATCCTTTTGAACCAATTATTTATTAGACCCAAATATCCTTCCCTATTTGTTTAGGATGGTTTCTTTTGTGACCAAAGGAACCTAATGTGTATTCTGCACTCTCCACAGCTTTTGAGCAGCTGCTAGATATTTAAATCCATATCTAATAAACTCCAAGATTTGGAACTATTTCTTTTCACATCCCAAACAGTTTTAATGATACCTAATTCCTTAGTGGAAAATAATATTATGTTAAATACTTGGTTTGAAGAATAACATTGATGCTTTGTTAATTTATTCTTTATTGGTTTCTGTTGCTTTAAATCAAGTATATTCAATTCATTTTTAATTTAATTAAGTTTTAAATGGAAAGACATTCTAATCACTAAAGAATTTTTTGTTTCATTTTCTCCACTGTCTGGTTACCCATAAGCACATAACTAAGCTTAAAGCAGTTTCTTGAGAGTTTGAAGATTGGATGCTTTTCTTTCCTGAGATTTTCTAGAAAAGGTAAAATTATTCACACAGCACAAGTGAGCAAATGTTGTGGTCCCTGCCTTCTATATCATTCAGAATGCAGCTAGTTCTCACACACGATTGGTTACAGTGTGCAGGGATTTCACAAAAGTGACTGATAACACTGGACTTTTTTCTTTTTAAAGATCATTTTACTTTTGGAATTAAAGTCACTGATCCCAGCTCACCAGCACATACCTGCTGTTCATTGATAGCAGCATCAGGCATGCCTAATTCAGCTGTGAAAGCTGCTGTGTAGCTTCCTCCTACAAAATGTTTATTCTGAAATGACATGCTGAAAGTACAGTCCCAATAGTCTAGGTTTGCTGAAATGAACGAACTTATTTGTCTTCTCCCTATTCTTGAATGGACTGTTCTGATGCCTTCACCTGTTTGTGGTTTACTTGTATTTGTTTATTATATTTGAGAAAATACATATTAATGGGCTTGATGAGCAGCTTGAGAATAAATGTGCTTATCAGCATTTTACCTAAAGCTAATGGGCATGTAGTTTATAATCTGAATAATTTATATAGAAGGATGATTATGACAAGGTGGGTTGAGCTGCAGCTATCACGTGACCTTTGAGAGTGCCTCTTAGAGAAGCAGTACCTCTTAATGTATCCAAAAATGTTGCCCATTCAATTAGTAGCTCCTTGAATTATTGATCAAACACTTAAACTTACTGAAGTGTCTTGATGTCTCAGTCGTGTTGAAGGAGCCAAATTAGAGTGGCAGGATAATTAACTATCTATGTGACCTTCAATAAGTCACTTGACCACACCACACTGAGCCTCACTTTCTTCATTGTTAAATAAAATACCTTCCCCATCCTGTTTCTAGATTATTGTTTTTGTACTTAATATCAACAAATATGCAGATATTTGTAAATATTGAACATTTCATAGAAAAATTACCTCATTCCAGGTTATTCTTAGTAAATTACCACCTAAAAAGTAATGTCTTCTGAAGCTTTAAACCCTGTATAATTTGAGCCACATAAATGCTCAAAGTGTTTCTTGGAAAGAACACCATTATGTCAGGGCTGTTGGTCTTGAGTCCCATACCAGTTTATCATCTCAAGGGTAGAAATTATGGTATGCTTTCCTTCTGCATCCCAAGAAAAGAAATATAATCATTTATATGGAAGCATAGCACATATTTTGATTGTTTTATAATCAGGGAAAAAAAGAAAAAAACATCTTTAGTTTTGATGAATGTATTTTAAACTACCAAAATTGCAGTCATAAACTCAAAGCTGGTTTATATAGATACCAAGAACATTGATCATTTGCTTTAAGACTACACAAATTAAAAAAGAAAATATCTGATGTGCTTGTGGAGCCAAACAACTTAACAACTCATTTAAAGGATAAGCATATTTAAGCTGAGGCATTCCATTTGATTCAACACTCTAATGAATAAAGCTGTGTCTAGAAATCTGAGAGTGCCTGGGTCTCCTTTCTGAAAGGATCTGTGAAGAAGCTCAGAACTAGAAACGGGGTTTCTTTAGAATGTGGGGGTGGAGATATAGCTGAAGAGTTTGAGTGAGTGGATCTGAGGATCACAATAGAGAAGTCACAGAAGAATACCTTGTGAGGAATCAGAGGCCATTCATCTCAGGGTCAAGGCAGCAGTGAAGAGCAAGTCTGAGGAGAGCAGAAGTGCAAAGTTCACCCTGAGACCACCATATACATGATCAGTTTCACAGGAAGATAACCTTAATAATGATGCACTGAATTAGGTGAGGGTGGTAGGTGGGAAACTGGATTATATATTTATTTTAATATGTATTTTATTGATGTACAGTTGATTTGCAATGTTTTGTTAATTTCTGTGTGTGTTAGTTGCTCAGTCATGTCCAACTCTTTGTGAGTCCATGGACTGTAGTCCTCCAGGCTCCTCTGTCCATGGAATTCTCCAGGCAACAATATTGGAGTGGGTTGCCATGCCCTTCTCCAGGGGATCTTTCCAACCCAGGGATCGAACCCAGGTTTCCCACATTGCAGGCAGATTCTTTACTGTTTGAGTTACCCAGGTAGCTCAGTTAAACCTGTGTCTCCTATATCACCTGCACTGCAGGCAAATTCTTTACCCACTGAGCCACCTGGGAATCCCCCCATTACTGCCAGGTTATAGTAATAGGGAGATGATAAATATAGGGCTAAGTTAAATGCTTTGGTGTCTCAAATATCCTGTTTTATTGGGAAAGTGGCTTCCCTGATAGCTCAGTTGGTAAAGAATCCGCCTGCAATGCAGGAGACTCCAGTTTGATTCCTGGGTAGGAAAGATCCACTGGAGAAGGGACAGACTACCCACTCCAATATTCTTGAGCTTCCCTTGTGGCTCAGCTGGTAAAATATCTGTCTGCAAGGCAGGAGACCTGGGTTCGATCCCTGGGTTCAATCTCTAGATCCCCTAGAGAAGGGAAAGGCTACCCACTCCAGTATTCTGGCCTGAAGAATTCCATGGACTGTGTAGTCCATGGGGTTGCAGAGAATCAGACATGACTGAACAACTTTCACTTTCACTTTATTTTCTTTCATACAACAAAATGATATATATATATATATACACACACACATATATGTGCAATGCATATACATATTCTTTTTTATATTCTTATATTGAATATAGTTCCTTGTGCTATACAGTAGGACCTTGTCGTTTATCCATCTATATATAATAGTTTGCATTTGCTAATCCCAAACTCCCAATCCATCCCTCTCCAACTCTTCTCCCCTTTGATACCCACAAGTCTGTTCTCTACATCTATGAATCTGTTTTTATTTCATATATAAATTCATTTGTGTCATATTTTAGCTTCCACATATAAATAATATTATATGATCTTTCTCTTTCTGACTTAGTTCATTTAGTATGATAATTTCTGGTTGCATCCAAGTTGCTGTAAATGGCATTATTTTATTATAGTATTCCATTGTATAGAAGTACTACATCTTCTTTATCCATTTATCTGTCAGTGTCTTGACTACTGTGAATAGTGCTGCTATGAGCATAGGGGTGCATGTATTTTTCTGAATTAGAGTTTTATCTAGATATATAGCCAGGAATGGGATTGCTGAATCATACGGCAACTCTTAATTTTTAGTCTTTTGAGGAACCTCTGTATTGTTTTCCATAGTGGCTGCACCAATTTACATTCCCACAAATAGTGTAGGAGGATTACCTTTTCTCCACACCCTCTACAACATTGGTTATTTGTAAAATTTTTAATGATGGCCAACCTAATTACCTTTTTGTAATTTTGATTTGCTTTTCTCCAATAGTTAGTGATGTTGAGTATCATTTCATGTGCCTATTGCCTGTTTGTATATCGTTTCGAAGAAATGTTTATTCAGGTCTTCATATTTTTTGGTTTGGTTGTTTGTTTTTTTGTTGTTCAGTTATAGGAGGTATTTGTATATTTTGGAAATTAAACCCTTGTTGATTGCATCATTTGCAAATATTTTCTTCCATTTCGTAAATTGTCTTTTCATTTTGTCTATAGCTTACTTTGCTTGTAAGCTTGATTAGGTCCCATTTGTTTATTTTTGAAAAGCTGGATTATTAAACTAATACA
Organism: Bubalus bubalis; assembly: GCF_019923935.1. Taxonomy (NCBI): domain Eukaryota; kingdom Metazoa; phylum Chordata; class Mammalia; order Artiodactyla; family Bovidae; genus Bubalus; species Bubalus bubalis. Next base: position 28,636,992 of record NC_059179.1, on the reverse strand, counting down.
GTTATGTAAAGTTTAAAAATAAAATAAAATTAAAAAAAAAGAATCAATGTGGTTAAATGGGAAATTCTACCTGTACTACAGAGTTGCTCATAACAATAAAAAAAATTACATTTCCAGTCACTAAAAAAAAAAAAAAAAAAATTTTCTTCTTTAACTCAGTTTTGATACTGAAATGGAGGTGAGGCTAAATAGACTTGGAGGATAGTAGACCTGAAATTGGTAAATGGAAGAAAAACAACTAAAGGGAAGTAAAGGGAAAAGGATGGCATTGTTGCCCAACTGAACCTCCCATTTCAATGAGGGAGCCTCCACAGTGAGAGAAGGGGCAGGTATGATTTAGAGCAGATGCTGTTGCACAAAATAGAAGCAGAGAGAGAGATTACTGAGCAGCTGGTGTACTCTAGGAAAAATGATAGAGAAGAGAAAGTTATGTGGAATGAGGAACAGAAAATAGTACCATGATTCCTTGAAAGGGCTTGCACTGGAGATGAGCTACAGATGTGCAGGCAGGGCACTGTGAGGCTTAGCAGGGACCTGTTTCTGTGTGATTAAGACTTGAGAAAATTTCCTGAGACTGAGCAGTGTTGGAAAACATTGAAACTGTAGTCAAACCAAATCCCTGAGCACTTCAGGCATTTAACTGATTCTCCAGAAAGACCAAATGAGGGGAAGACTATATTCAGAATAAGGGGGGATGTTTGGGACTAAGAAAAAAAAAAAAAACACCAAAGTGGCAATATACAAGGGAAAAAAGCCTATGAATGACAATATAATTGCTATTAATTGAACTATTTGATAAAAAAAATTAAAACCCTGTAAAGGAAGGCATATTTCTGATTTTCTACAATATATAATATACAACATGTGATATGCAAAAAAGAAAAAATATTAACCCAGAAATAAGCAAGGGTATATGACCCTGATTCAGGGGGAAAATTTGATAATTAGAAAAAGTATCCAAGATAAACCCATACTGGAATTAGAAAACAAAGTCTTTAAAGTAGCCATTAAAAGTAATGTTCAAAGACTCAGAGAAAATGTGACAATAATAAATGAAGTGACAGGAAATCTCATCAAAAAAAAAAATAAAAGCTCTAATTCTCTTCTGAAAAAAAAAAAAAAAGCCAGTTTCTTAAAGGGGGGAAATCATTTCATGGACTTAACAATATATTTTAGACTGCAGTGGAAAGGGTCTGTTAATAGGGGAGATAAATAGAAATTATATACTGCAAGTCAGAGAAAAAATATTTTTAAAATTAGAGATTTAGCAAACTGTCCTGCAATATTAGGGGCTACCCAGGTGGTGCTAGTGGTAAAGAAGCCAACTGCCAATGCAGGAGACATAAGAGACATGAGTTCAGTCTTTGGGTTGGGAAGAGCCCCTGTAGAAGGGCATGGAAAAACAATAGGAATGGAAATATATATGTATATGTATATATATATATATGCTGTGCTGTGCTTAGTTGCTCAGTCATGTCCAACTCTTTGTGACCCCATGGACTGTATGTAGCCTACCATACAGGCACCTCTGTCCATGGGGATTCTCCAGGCAAGAATACTGGAGTGAGTTGGCCATGTGGTCTTCTAGGGAATCTTCCCAAACTAGGGATTGGACCCATGTCTCCCTCATTGTAGGCAGATTTTTTACCATCTGAGCTACCAGGGAAGCCCATAAATGTATGTATATATGTATATATGTACACACAGATGAGTTCTATCAAATATTTAAAGAAGAAATAAAACCCATCTTACACAAAATCTTTTAGAAAATAGAGAACACTTCCCAATTTGTGTTATGAGACCAGAACAGACTATTACCAAACACTGACAAAAATACTTAGAGTACAAATTATTAGCAAGATAAATCCAGTATCATATAAAAAAGATAATATATTATTAGATAAGATTTATTTTAGGAATACAAAAATCAGTCAGTGTAGGTCACCGTAGTAAGAGAATTACAAAAATAGCTATACAATTATCTCAATTCAAGTATCAAAAAATAAAATGGATCTATAATTGGATACATTTATGGATAGATAGGGAGATCTGTGAAAAAGCTCTTATACTGAAGGTAGAAATTACTTACTGTTTACATAATCATTCAAATATTCAATAACTTTAGAAATATTTACAAATGTTTAAAGACATCCCTTGTAAGCATTTTGGAATACAATTCATTTTACTTTAGAATTATTTTCTAAGAATAAACTTCAAGAAATGGGATTACCACATTAAAGGATATGAATAGTAAGCTTTAAGTTGATAGATTTTTTTCCTGTAAATATCCATCTGTAACTCTTACACATGTCTAGTGAACTGCACAGGTCAAACACAACTTTCTTATTTTGTGGTTTAGAAACTGAACCTCCTAAAGGAGATTAACTGACTTTCCCAAGATCCAGTGAACAATATGTATCTGGGACAGACCTAGAGGGAAGATCTCCTAATCTCAAGAATTTTCTATAAACAGAGATGGCAAGGGGAGAGGATATGGTTTCTTTTGTTTTAAACTTACTATTGAGTGTGTCCAATTTTCATAATATTTTTATGGTTAATTATGAGATTTGAGGAATATGTCAAAAGAAAAAGATAAATGCCTTCCTAGGCTTAGATTTACAACAAATGAAATAAATATAAAATGGAATAATAAAATTTTGCTTTTATTTAGCACTAAGATATATGAAGTGATTTCTGAGTTGCATCATTGAATTCTAACTAAAATCATATAGAATGTTCATCACAAGATTTGAGAAGAGGCCTAAAGAAGTACTATAGTGAAAGTGAAAAAAGAGAAAGTTGTTCAGTTGTGTCTGACTCTTTGCGACCCATTGGACTGTATAGTCCATGGAATTCTCCAGGCCAGACTACTGAAGTGGGTAGCCTATCCCTTCTCCAGGGGATCTTCCCAACCCAGGAACTCCTGCGTTATAGGCAGATTCTTTACCAGCTGAGCCACAAGGGAAGCCCAAGAATACTGGAGTGGGTAGCCTATCCCTTCTTCAGCGGATCTCCCCAACCCAGGAATTGAACCAGGGTCTCTTGCATTGCAGGTGGATTCTTTATCAACTGAGCTATCAGGGAAGTCAGTTTCCCAATAAAAGAGGATATTTGAGACACCAAACAAAGCATTTAACTTAGCCCCATATTTAACAGGACTTCCCTTGTAGCTCAGCTGGTAAAGAATCTGCCTGCAAGGTGGGAGACCTGGGTTTGATCCCTGGGTTGGGAAGATCCCCTGGAGAAGGGAAAGGCTACCCATTCCAGTGTCTGGCCTGGAGAATCCCATGGACAGAGAGCCGTGGCAGACTACAGTCCATAGGTTTACACAGAGTCAGACATGACTGAAGTGACTGAGATGAGAATGATCAGTAATGGATTAACAAATTCAAGGATTATTAGTAACATGGTCTGAATTGTGGGTTTAGTTTTCCCTTTGTTTTTTGAACTACATGTGAATAATGAAGTTCAATGTTAGAACAATCGCAATGTCATTTTTCCTTGTAATCCATCTAAGTCCATAGGATGGGTTAATGGCAAGATTTCTAAATTTTAATAAGGATTCTAGTGCCCTGAGAGCTTAAATAACTTGCCCAAGACCTCTAAATGTGGTCACATTCATGCAGGCAGCTGAGCTGTGCTGCTGCTGCTGCTGCTGCTGCATTGCTTCAGTCATGTCCGACTTGGTGCAACCCCATAGACGCCCTCCCGCCAGGCTTCCCCTGGCTCTGTGATAAATGGGCTAAGGGTCCTATGCATGTGGATAGGTAAACAATAGGCAAAGCTGCTCAGACTTTCAGGAGTGTATTACCATAGAACTTTACCATGACTGACAATAAGCAATCAGTATTTCATTTATGTAAAACTGTTCTCTCTCCTTTACTGATAGTGGAGTTTGTATCATCACTGTGTGTGACATACCATCTGACACATGTGACATTATAGTATCAGTTATTTGGAGCAGGATTTTTTTTTCCCATTTCTTCTATTTCCAGATGGCTTTCCTAGTTGGTTTATTAATTTTGCAGATATTGTAGGAAAATTTTAGGGTATAAACCAATAATGGATCACAGCAACTAATGAAAGAAAACTTCTGAACATTTTATTTACTGTGAGAAAACAACTATATTACATATGTTAATGCAGGAAACATGGATCTTGAGCCCAGATTCCCTAATATTTTAAGAACAAATTGATCACCAAGATAGTAAAAGAACTATTATCTTTTGGAAGAGTAGGTCTTATAAGTAGTGAGTTTACTAGCTGAGAATCAGATCTTCCTCTTAACAACCTTATAGAAAAATTTTATAACTATAATCTTTTGTATTTTTATACCATGTTTCCTTTTATAAGTGTTTTGATGACATCCCTAAAGGAAATAAAGAAAAGTAATATTATCCCCATATTTCTGAAGAGTAAGCTGAGGTGATTTTAGGCTCCAGAATCACTGCAGATGGTGACTGCAGCCATGAATTTAAAAGATGCTCCTTGGAAGAAAAGCTATGACAAACCTGCACAGCATATTAAAAAGCAGAGACATTACTTTGCCAACAAAGGTCCGTATAGTCAAAGCTATGGTTTTTCTAGTAGTCAAGTATGGATGTGAGAGTTGGACCATAAAGAAGGCTGAGAGCTGAAGAACTGATACTTTTAACTGGTGTTGGAGAAGACTCTTGACAGTCCACTGGACTGCAAGGAGATCAAACCAGTCAATCCTAAAGAAAATAAATCCTGGATATTCATTGGAAGGACTGATGCTGAAGCTGAAACTCCAATATTTTGGCCATGTGATGTGAAGTGAGGACTCATTAGTAAAGACCCTGATGCTGGGAAAGACTGAAGGCAGGAGGAGAAGAGGACAACAAAGGACAAGATGGTTGGAAGGCATCACTGACTCAATGGACATGAGTTTGAGCAAGCTCTGGGAGATGATGAAGGACAGGGAAGCCTGGTGTGTTGCAGTCCATGGGGTAGAAAAGAGTTAGACATGACGGAGTGGCTGAACAACAACAAATTTGAGGTGATATGACAACCCAAAATCACACAACTCTCTTGTGAAGGAAGAACCAAGGTCTGATAATCTTAAATTTATACATTTTTATAATGTAGCATTATATTTCTTTAAAACAGAACCTCTGAATGATGTGCAAGAGATAGTTGTTTCTCTTCCCTCATAGGGTTGCTTCTAACACAAGGTTTAACAGAAGATCAAAAGTGTTTATTTTTGTAGACTTCTTTTCCTCTCTCTATATCACTTGTAGAGGGAGGATATTAAGTGGGAAAAAATGGAATCTTGTAAGTTAGGAAGAGGAACTATGGGAAGACACTGATGCAGCTGGGGACACTGAGACATGAAACTCTGTTAAGTCTTTGCTAGTGGAAGACTTACCTACCCACTTAAGGAAGGAAACAGCTTCCCCATCACCAGCAGAAATAGTTTCCATACTTCAGATGGTATCAGCCTCTTCACCAGCAGTAGTATTGGCCTTTCCGTGGCCATCTGAGGAAATTAACCCTAAATTCCCAAGGAAACTGTAATCACTACTGAGACAATGCTGGTTCTCCTCAGGATCTACCCTAGACTCCTCTTTGCCTCTAGACCTATAACTATACTCAAGTCCCAGAAGGCCCCTAAAGGTAAGGTATGATGTGAGATAACATGTGTGCAACACTCCAAAGGAACCACTTAAGTGGGTCTTACTTAAAGAGACAAACCTGGGACCTGTAGGAACAAATACTGATAGTATTGTGGGGTAATGATGGTAGGTACATAAAGTTGTATCAGGCCGAATTTATTGATATGAGCTCACTCAACAGAGGTCCTGCATTTAACATTGTTACTCAGGTAGTTAGAAAAATTTTCAATAGTCTAGTGGTTTGGCTAAAGCATGGACCAAAAAGTGGTCCCTGATGAGCAAACTGAAAATGCTGAACATGTGTTGGTTTAATGAAGAGTATGGAATTCAAAGATTCCAGAAGATGGGAATGTTGAAGACCTCAGAAGATGAGGTCTGGAAGATGTATCTTTTACTAACACTGTAAGAAATACATTTGTGAGGGGAGCCCCATTGTCCTTGTTTGTGATCACTGTAGCCTTGGTAATGTTAGTATAATATAAAAGTCCACTTATCCGTGGAAATTACTTATAAAAATGATTAGGAATGATGCAATATGAAGTTTGCCTTGATCTAGAGGAAAGAGCTTGGGAAGAATTTGGATAAAATTCCCCAAAGTAAAGAAAAAAATTGCCAAGTAATAAAAAAATTATATGCATATGTGTGCTAAGAAACTGCTCAATTTTTTTACACATGCTAAATTTCCCAGTGACTTGAGTTATACTCAGGTTGTGACCTAAATATTTTGTTCCTAAGTATTTCTTCACATCGTCTGACAGATGCCATTTCTGCCTGAAAGGAAGCATTAGAGGAAAGGGTTTTATTCAGTTAAAGTCCACAGTTAGTTACAGGCATATCCAATAAACATGTGTTCTTTTTTCATGACTCAGTTTTGAGAACACTTATGTTGAAATTTAGTGCAGAGCAGGTGGTGAGTAATAATTCTCATCCCTTCTTACTCCCTATTGCCTGTCAATGGTGTTTAGAAAATAAGAGTATCAAATAATAAAGTGAAATGTTCTCATAATTCATGCCCTAGATTGAAAACTTATGACATTTTCTTGTTTATTCATCCAATCATTTTTATGTATACTTTACAAAATTGAGTCATACAACATCTGTTATTTAACCTACTTTCTTCCTCAATGATTTGTGACTGTTTTATCTTATAATTAATTATTCCTATGAAACTTGATTTTTATTGGTCCAATATTTTTATCCATCATTTGTAATTACTGATGTTTAGTTGGCCAACACCCTCTTATTGAAATTTTAATTTTTTCAACTTTTTCATAACTCATAATATTTATAAATATTTATGTATTTGTAATTACATATATAAGATAATAAATCTCTATATGGAGAATTGTCAGGCTAAAATACATGAGTAAATTTAGCTTTGATATATTGACAAAGGCTTAAGTCTTTTCTCTACGGGAAAGAGCAGTTATTAGCAAGCACAACATATAGTCATCTACATGTCAAAATTTGAATACACTAAAAGTGACATTTGATCCTGTTTCTTGTGACTACTAGAAATCATAATATTTTATGTTTTAAGTTGACATATGGTTGATTTATAGTATCATGTTACTTTTAGGTGTACAGCTCAGTGATTCGGTTATACACATATATGTATATACGTACATATACATATATATGTTCTTTTCAGATACTTTTTCCTTATAGGTTATAACAAAATATTGAGTATAGTTCGGTGTGTTCTTCAGTAGGTCCTTGGTTGGTTATCTATTTTATATATAATAGTGTGTATATGCTAATCCTATCCTCCTAACTTATCCCCACCCCCTCCTTCCCCTTTGGTAACCATAAGTTTGTATTCTATGTCTGTGGCTCTATTTCTGTTTTGTAAATAAGTTTATTTGTATCTTTTTAAAAAATTCCACATATAAGTGATATCATATGTTATTTGACTTTGTCTGGCTAACTTCACTTAGTAAGATGATTTCTAGGTCCATCCATGTTGCTTCAGATGGTATTATTTCACTCTTTTTATGGCTAAGTAATATTCCATTGTATATATGTACCACACTTCTTTATCTGTTCATCAATTGATGGACATTTAGGTTGTTTTTGTGTCTTCAGTTCAGTTCAATCATTCAGTCTTTGTGACCCCATGGACTGCAGCACACCAGGCTTCCCTGTCCATCACCAACTCCCAGAGCTTCTCAAACTCATGCCATCCAACCATCTGTTCCTCTGTTGTCCCCTTCTCTTCCTGCCATCAATGTTTCCCTGCATGGAAAAGATTCTGTGTCTAAGTTATTGTAAATAGTGTTGCAATAAACATTGGGGTACCTGCATCTTTTGTCACTTAGATCCCTTTATTTACGAAATATATATTTATCCTTAGCAAAAGAGTGAAAAATTGTGACTATGTTGCACACTTATGAATGGCTAACTCAGGATTCATCTTTAATCAATGATAATTTTGGCTGGTACACCTCTGGCCAGAGGCTAGATTCAATTCTGACACAAATTATGTAATTGTTACATAACTTAGGCCAAGTTTTGCTTTTATCTTTGTGCCTTAATTTTGCCATTTGGGGAAAAATAGGGACAAAACTGCATTGTATGCTTTGAATGTCTTTAAGATGGAATAAATAAGATTCTACTCATGACTTTTGCTACTTGTGAAAAGTTAATTTGCACTTTTAAGTTTCATGATCTACTTAATAGTGGTATGAGGACATTTTATTTTATATATAAGACACTCACAGTCTTTAGCTACATTTCCTTAGCTTTCAAGTTATCAGGAAGGAAGTTGTTTAGAAGTGATTAAACACTTATATGCCAGGCAATATTCTAAAAGGGGCTTCGCAGGTGGCACGGTGGTTAAGAATCTACCTATCAGTGCAGGAGATGCAAGAGATGTGGGTTTGATTCCTGGTTCAGGAAGATGCCCTGAATTAGGAAATGGCAAACCACCCCAGTATTCTTGCCTGGAAAATCCCATGGACAGAGGAGCTTGGTGGGCTACAGTCCATGGATTTGCAGAGTCTACACAACTGAACACTGAGCAGAGCATAGTATGCTAAAAACTTCACATGCATGTCCTCATTTAATCTTGACAAAAGTCTTGCATGGTAAGTACTGTATCATCCTATATGTTAGATAAGGAACTGATGCTAATGTAATTTAAATAATCTGCTGAAGAATATGCAGTAAATAAGAATTTAAGGTGAGATTGAGTTCGTGGAAATTTGAATAAAACTACTGTGTGATCTTTACTTATGAGTCTTAGAACAAAAGCATGATTTGAATTCAATATACTATTAACTCTCAAATACACAGAGTAAAATTAATGACAGGTTAAACTGTTTCCATCTAACATAAAAGTCATTTCCACTCTCAGTGAGTTCTCAGAATACATGAAGTACATGTAATATTAGCCTAAATCAACCTTAATTACTGTAAACCAATGATTGAATCCCTGTAAATGCATTATAATGACCAGATGTCAACAAGATTGTAGACCAGGTAGTTACAGCCCCTCCGTCCTCAACAGAAACACAGAGCTAACAATATATAGAAAAGAATACCTCTTTGAGAACTCTAGAGAATGGTTTAAAAGCCACAGCACCCAAGCCATTATAAAACCAAAAAGGGATTCCAGTGTAAGAGGTAGAAAAGTGTGCAGTGTTTGGCATGCCAACCCATGCCTCTGACATTCTGTAGCCCAAGGCAGAGCAATTGGGCAGACCCCAAACCCCCAACTAGGGTGCGCGCTTCAAGATAGAAACAAAAGTGTGAACTGGACAGTGCATCCAAAGTTCTGGCTTGACTGGGAAATGCGCTCAAAACTCTTTATGTTTCACTGAAATCAGAGCACTGACTGGACTGACCCCACAGTTCAGAAGCTGCTGAAAATAGGTGAGCAGTAGTAGAAATGCAGGTCTGCAAACAGACTCCAAGGAGAGCAAGGGATCAGATCAGGTTAAGTACCGTGCTAGAAGGTGAAGGTGGTCTCCTGCTGCAAAGCCACATCTGGAACTGGTCTTCGTAAGGGTTAAACTTGAAACAGATTTCGTGCCGAGCTTCCTGTCTCCATACCCTCTCTTGTGCCTCTTCTTTCTCTCCATGTTGCCTCTCATCTTCCCTTTAGGCTCTCAGGGTCCTGCTTGTCTCTTCTAAGAATTATTTCCTATGTATGCCATCACTTTTGCCAGATGCGGTAAAAAACCCAAACAAATAAACAAAAAAAAACAATTTTTCACTTTTATAAAATGTTTTCCAGAAATCTTTAATACTAGTAGTAATGGTGACATAACTTGGATAGACCAAGCTTCCTGTGAGCACTACTATAAAACCTAGAGGGGGTGAAAAGGAATTTTTGGAGAAAAAAGTAGGGAAAAAGTGGAGATATCAACCCATGATAAACACAGTGTGACGGGTGCAATTTGCAAATTTGAGGCTTTTTCCTGTGAGCTTTACTTGGAAATAAGTATATAGGTATGCAATTACCTTACCCATGACCGCACTTCTCTGTACTCCTCTATAATTTAAAAGGACCCAAAGAAAGCATGGTGCTCCAGTACATTCCAGGAAGAGATTTAGCTAATAAAGAGACTGCATAAAGGAGAAAATGACTCCATTTCTGTTCATTATAATCAGATTCATCTGCTCTGAGAGACATTTTCATATAATCTTAAGCCTAATATGATTTGCCTTAATGTAGTAGAGTGTGTGGTAGGTGGAGTTGATAGTCAAAAATAAAATAAAAACAAAGCTCAATTGCATACTTAAATGGATCCTGATAACCCAGAAAGATATGATATATTTTTTAACAGAACATAGCTAAAAGCCATGTGCCCATAAAGAGCAAAGTGGATTAAAAAATAATAATAACACACTGTTAAAGAGAAAACCACAGCCCCCAATAGTGTTACTGTCCTAAAGTCCATTATACCAAAATTACACTTAGTACTAACCTTGTTGCAATTTCAACTTGCACCAGAAATGTAATCTTTGTTGTTCAGTCTCTAAGTCTTGGCCGACTATTTGCAGCCCCATGAATTGGAGCATGCCAGGCTTCCCTGTACTTTACTATCTCACTCAGTTTGCTCAAACTCATGTCCATTGAATCGATGATGCTATCCAATCCATCTCATCCTCTGTCACCCCCGTTTCCTCTTGCCCTCGGTCTTTCCCAGCATCAAGGTCTTCTACAATGAGTCGGCTCTTCCCATCAGGTGGCCAAAGTATTGGAACTTCAGCTTTAGCATCAGTCCTTCCAAAGAATATTCAGGGTTGATTTCCTTTAGCATTGACTGGTTTAATCTCCTTGCTGTCCAAGGGGACTCTCGAGTCTTCTCCAGCACCACAGTCTGAAAGCATCAAATTTTCAGCTCAGTCTTCTTTATGGTCCAACTTTCACATCCATATATGACTACTGGAAAAAGCATAGCTTTGACTATCTGGACCTTTGTCAGCAAAGTGATGTCTCTGCTTTTTAATACAATGTCTAGGTTTTTCATAGCTTTTCTTCGAAGGGAGAAAGTGTCTAAATTTTGTGGCTGCAATCACCATCTGCATTGATTTAAGTGCCCAGGAAAATGACATTTGATACTGTTTCCAATTTTTTCCCATCTATTTGCCATGAACTGATAGGCCTGGATGCTATGATCTTTGTTTTCTTTTTTGTGTGTGTGTGGATTTATTTATTTATTTATTTTTTTATAGTCCAGGTTCGATGCATGATACTGATCTTTGTTTTCTGAATATTGAGTTTTAAGCCAGCTTTTTCACTCTCCTCTTCACCTTCATCAAGAAGCTCTTTAGTTCCTATTCACTTTCTGCCAATGAAGTGTTATCTGCATATCTGAGGATGTTGATATTTCTCCAGGCAGTCTTGATTCCAGCTTGTAATTCTTCCAGCTCAGCATATCATATGATGTACTCTGCATATAAGTTAAATAAGCATGGTGACAATTGAAGCCTTGATATACTCCTTTCCCAAATTTGAACCAGTCCATTTTTCCCTTGCCAAGTCTTTTGCTTCTTGTCTTGCATACAGGTTTCTCAGGAGGCATGTAATCTTGTCTGGTATTCCCATCTCTTTAAGAATATTCCACAATTTCTTGTGATCCACACAAAGTCTTTTGCAGAGTCAATGAAGCAGAAGTACATGTTTTGTTTTGCTGGAATTCCCTTACATTTTATATGATCCAGCATATGTTGGCAATTTGATCTCTGGTTCCTCTGCATTTTCTAAATCCAGCTTGTGTATCTTGAAGTTCTCGGTTCACATACTATTGAAGATTAGCATGAATGATAACATGTGAAATCAGTGCAATTGTACAGTAATTTGGACATTCTTTGGCATTGACTTTCTTTGGGATTGAAAATAATACTAATCTTTTCCAGTCTTATGGCCACTGCTGAGTTTTCTAAATTTGCAGGCATAATGAGTACAGCACTTTCACAGCATCATCTTTTAGGATTTTAAATAGTTCAGCTGGAATTCCATCACCTCCACTAACTTTTTTCATAGTAATTATTCCTAATGCCCACTTGACTTTATCCTCCAGGATGTCTGGCTCTATGTGAGTGATCACACCATCGTGGCTATCTAGGTCAGTAAGAGCTTTTTTGTACTATTCTATATATTTTTGCCACCTTTTCTGAATTTCTTCTACTTCTATTACATCCTTGCTGTTTTTGTCCTTTATTATTCCTATTTTTGCATGAAATGTTCCCTTGGTATCTCCAATTTTCTTAAAGAGTTCTCTAGTTTTTCCCACTCTATTGTTTTCCTCTATTTCTTTGCATTGATCACTTAAGAAGCTTTTCTTATCTCTCTCTGCTATTCTCTGAAATTCTGCATTCAGTTGGGTATATCTTTCCCTTTTTTCCTTTGCCTTTCACTTCTCTTCTCTTCTTAGCTATTTGTAAGGCCTCCTCAGACAACCACTTTGCCTTCTTGCATTTCTTTTTTCTTGGAAATGGTTTTGGTCACCACCTCCTGCACAATGTTATGAACCTCAGTCCACAGTTCTTCAGGCACTCTCTGTACTAGATCTAATCCCTTGAATGTATTTGTCAACTCCAACTCCCTTTTAGTCGAAAGGGATTTGATTTAGGTCATACCTGAATGGCCTACTTGTTTTCACTACTTTCTTCAGTTTGAGCCTGAGTTTTGCAATAAGAGCTGATGATCTGAGCCACAGTAAGCTCCAGGTCTTGTTTTACTGACTGTATAGAGCTTCTCCATCTTCAGCTGTAAAGAATATGAGCAGTCTGATTTCAGTACTGACCATGTGGCAATGTCCATGTGTAGAGTCGTCTCTTGGATGACTTGGAAGTGAGTGTTTGTTATGACCAATGTGTTCTCTTGGCAAAACTCTGTTAGCCTTTGCCCTGTTTCATTTTGTACTCCTAGGACAAACTTGTCTGTTACTCCAGGTATCTCTTCATTTCCTGTTTTTGTATTCCAGTCCCCTATGATGAGGACCTTTTTTTTTTTTTTTTTTTAGTTAGTTCTAGGAGGTCTTTTAATCTTAGTCAAACATTTATAATTTTCTGGTCAATACCAGAGGCTTCACAGGTGGTGCTAGTGATAAAAACCTGCCTGCCAATGCAGGAGATGTAAGAGATGTGGGTTTGATCTCTGGGTGGGGAAGATTCCCTGGAGAAAGGCATGGCAACTCACTCCAGTATTCCTGCCTGGAGAACCCTGTGGAGAGAGGAGCCTGGTGGGCTACAGTCTATGGGGTCACAAAGAGTCAGACATGACTGAAGTAACCTAGCAGCAGCTGCAGGTCGATCCCAACAAGGTAACCATCACATCCCCTAGAGGAAGACAAGAACATCTGTGTGATAAAGACCCATGCCATTCTCTTGCACTGCAAAAGACTTCTAGGTCCCAAATATCCCTTTTGTTTCTTTGCTAATGACTTCCTGGCTCCACCCTCCTTTCAGTAGATCCCTTTCATTGTATACAGTCCCAGGGAGGACCCTTCCATTTACTAGAGAAGATGCTCCCTGCTTCCTGAATCTTTGAATAAAACATATTAGATCTTCACATTTACTATGTTGAATTTTTTTTTTTCAATATTAATAATCTGCTTTTCAGTTTGGTAAGTGAGGCCTCTCCTCTAAAACATTAGCACCCTCAATATCTTCTCAGTGCACTGCCCCTTTTAGAGGATACAGATACTGTTTTGACAAGAAAACAGTGATAACAAAAAGTGGCTTTCTTAGAGGTGAGTGGAGTGCGTTAAAAGCATAGGCTTTGAGATAATGCAGATCTGGTTATAGAATTAAACAGCAAGGGGATCATGACCCCATTACTTAATACTTGTAGCTCAATTTCTTCATCTTTATAATGAGGATAGTAATTCTCTGATAGGATTGTTATGAGGATTAAGTGGTAGAAATCCTGCATAAAGTGCTAAATAGTGTCTGATGTATAATAAAAATTCACAAACAGAAGGTACTGCTTCAGACACATGCTGAGGCCCTCAATCATTCTGTCTTCTTTCTTCTTCAGTTATATTTCTGGGATAACATGCATCTAGCCAACCTTCAAAAGTTATTTGTCTGTTGTGTATAACTCCAAAATATCCCTATCACTTTTGAAAGGAACCCATGTTTACACTGTGTAGCAGGACAGATTCTGCATTTTTATTCACTTGAAACTTCTTTTGACAGATCAACAGAGATGGGCACTTTACTCCAGCAGTGTTTTAACTCCCCCTGCCCCTAGAAGTTATTATTCAAACTTGTTATGTGTGTACAGACAAACAAGACAGAGTTTCTACATTCCCCTAGATCTCAAATTTATCTATTCTTACACTTCTTTTCCAGGAAAATGCTTCAGGTTCACTGTTTACTCTCCTTTGTGTGGTTTTCATGCATGCTTGCAAATGTGATCCTTACTATAACAATAGCAGCACTAGACAGTTTTCTAAAGTCTTTATTTCCTATTTAAGTTTGTTCTACATTTGCTTACTGTATGACCAAGCTAGACAGCATATTAAAAAACAAAGACATTACTTTGCCAACAAAGGTCCGTCTAGTCAAAGCTATGGTTTTTCCTGTAGTCATGTATGGATGTGAGAGTTGGACTATAAAGAAAGCTGAGCACCAAAGAATTGATGCTTTTGAACTGTGGTGTTGGAGAAGACACTTGAGAGTCCCTTGGACAGCATGGAGATTCAACCAGTCCATCCTAAAGGAAATTAATCCTGAATATTCATTGGAAGGACTGATGCTGAAGCTGAAACTCTAATACTTTGGCCACTTGATGCGAAGAACTGACTTATCTGAAAAGACCCTGATGCTGGGATAGATGGAAGGCAGGAGGAGAAGGAGATGACAGAAGATGAGATGGTTGGATGGCATCACCAACTCTATGCACATGAGTTTGAGTAAACTCCAGGATTTGGTGAGGGACAGGGAGGCCTGGCGTGCTGCAGTCCATGGGGTTGCAAAGAGTTGGACATGACTGAATGACTGAACTGAACTGAGCTTCATTGGGAAACCAGGAGCTTCCTCACCTTATCTTGGGTGGAAATGGTGTGTACTTCATCTTCTCCTTAGAACAAACACTTGTCTGCATGAATCCCAGTGGATGGGAGGAAAGTGACTAATGGTCTTGTAACTGGGAGGAGTCAATTTTGACTCTTCCATGCTAGATCTGTATCTTTAACAGCTTTTGCTATTAAGTTGTTTAGTCACTCAGCCCTGTCCAACTCTTGGTGACCCCATGGACTGCAGCACGCCAGGCTTTCCTATCCTTCCCTGTTTCCTGGAGTTTGCTCAAACTCCCCCATTGAGTCGTTGATCCAAGGGGACATCCCCTGTTTCCCCCTTCTTCTCATGCCTTCCATCTTTCCCAGCATCAGGCTCTTTTCCAATGAGTTGACTCTTGGCATCAGGTGGCCAAGGTATAGGAGCTTCAGCTTCAGCATCGGTCCTTCCCATAAATATTAAGGATTGATTTCCTTTAGGATTGGCTGGTTTGATCTCCTTGCAGTCCAAGGGACTCTCAAGAGTCTTCTCCAACACCACGGTTTGAAAGCATCCATTCTTCAGCACTCCTTCTTTATGGTCCAATTCTCACATCCATTCACAACTACTGGAAAGATCATAGCTTTGACTCTCTGAACCTTTGTCAGCAAAGTGATGTCTCTGCTTTTTAATACACTGTGTAGGTTTGTCATAGCTTTTCTTCCAAGGAGCAAGCATCTTCTAATTTCATGGCTACAGTCACCATCCACAATGATTTTGGAGCGCAAGAAAATAAAGTCTGCCACTTTCCCAATGTATTTGCCATGCCTTAATGGTGATGGACAGGGAGGCCTGGCGTGCTGCGATTCACGGGGTTGCAAAGAGTCGGACACGACTGAGTGACTGATCTGATCTGATCTGAATGGGACCAAATGCCACAATCTTCATTTTTTGAATATTGAGTGTTAACCCAGCTTTTTCACTCTCCTCTTTCACTGTCATCAGTAGGCTCTTTAATTCCTCTTTTGCTTTCTGCTACTAGGGTGTTGTCATCTGCATATCTGAGGTTATTGATATTTCTCCCAGCAATCTTGATTACAGCTTGTGCTTCATTCAGACTGGCATTTCACATGATGTACTTTGCATGTGAGTTAAATAAACAGGATGACAATATACAGCCTTGGTGTACTCCTTTCCCAGTATTCCCCAGTCCTTTGTTCCATGTTTGTTTTTATAATCACATATAATGGCCTGCCTCAGAGAACCCTTCCCCTCTGCCTGACCCCTAAACTTAAGTGCCTCTGTTTAGCTCACAAGCAGATAATGTGACCCTACCCACTTGTGAAAGAAAAAGAAACTAACACCTTCCCCTGCCTGAGGCTTACCTTTCTAGGATAAGCTTCCAAGAATTAAATGGTCTTTTTACTGTATTTCTACACCTCCCCCCACCTCTGATCCATCTAGACCCCAACAAGAGTCCCATCAAGTTCTCAGTGTGAAAATGTGAAAAAAAAAAAAAAAAAAAAGTCTCCTGCTCCGGGCATGAGGTGGGGGAGAGTGGCCTTTCTCTATATATAAAATTAGGGAAAATAATACTATTGTATAGACTTGTACTGAGGGATAAAGGAGATACTACATATGAAAATCTTTTCATAATATTTGAAATACATAAATTGTTCAAGTGAGTTTAGCTAATATTCATGTTTTGAGGGCCTATTCTATCATAGACACTGGGCTAGGCCTGTTCATACATTATTATATTTGACTCAGATGTCATAGTTTTCTTACCCCCATATTACAGCTAAGAAAACTGAATATGCAGAGAATTAGACAACTTTGTCAAGTCATGTACTTAAATAAGGGAAGAACTTGGATTAAGTTTCAGATCTGTCTTATTTCAGCATGTGTTCATCCTCTCCCTCCACTCTACCAATATATGTAATTTTGCATGCAATTTAAAATAAAACTAAAAAAATTAAAAAAAAAATAAAGCTATCTAGATTATACATACAGTTACTCAAATTTGCCTATTTCCAAATTAAAAATAAATAGAAACAGGAGGAACAAGGCAGGGATGTTAGGACTTAATTATTTAAATATGACCATGTTCAAGTGCTATATGTGGAATACTGATTTCAGAATGTATAAACTCTCAAAAAGATTTGATTGGTAAAATGTCTCATATTTATTTCACTCTTTTGCAATCATGTTTCCTCTTAAGAAATAATGAAATCAGAGGGATCCTGAGGCTTCTCTGGTTAGTTTTTATTTTGAGACAAATTCCCATCTACGTCTTAGAACAGTTGCCCCATCCTTTGCTTAGGACTGCATGTTTCCAAATTCTAGACCTCTTGTCTTTTAAAGCAATATTAGAGTCTGAACTGTAATTCTTTGAGACCATGTATAGTGATCTAAACTTTGCGTCTCGTAATTTAGCAGTTTCTAGCATATATAAGATTCCATTATGAATTTGGTGAATGTGTACTAGGAAAAAAAATGTGTATTTGAACATTTCTGTAGTCCCCTCAATTTTTTTTCTGTCAGTTTTATGATCAAGATGATTCTCTCCCTCCTCCTCTCTCTCTTTCCGTCTCCCTCTCTCCATCCCTTCTTTCTTCTCCTTCTGTCTTTTCCTCCTCTAATTTCTAAGAGGCCACTTGTTAAGTTCAGTTCAGTTCAGTTACTTAGTCATGTCCGACTCTTTCCAACCCCATGGACTGCAGCACACCAGACTTCCCTGTCCATCACCAACTCCCGGAACCTGCTCAAACTCATGTCCATTGAGTCGGTGATGCCATCCAACCATCTCATCCTCTGTTGTCCCCTATATATTGGGTGATGTTAAAAATGGTTCACTAATTCATTCCTGATACTTCTTTGCTCTGATGTTAACATCTGATAACTTGTTTGGTGGCTTTAAGAAACTTCCTTGGATAATTGTTTCAGTATCTGTTTACTCTGTTTGTTGGTGCTTGTTAACTCTCATCTTAGCTTATCTTTTTTTTTAAATTTTTTAAAATATAAATTTATTTATTTTAATTGGAGGCTAATTACAATATTGTACTGGTTTTGTTTCACAGCTCAGCTACATTTTTTTGGTTCTCTGTGGTTCTCTTGTAATTTATGTATGTTTTAGGATAATTTGTCTTATAATAAAATTTCATTTCTTCCCTCTTCCTTCCCAAATTTGGAGATTAATGCAGCATCTTCCTTCCCAAGGCTTCTGTTCTTTTAGATCTGCACCATCATAGAAATATTCTTCAAAGATTAGGGAAGGAAAACTATCTTGGCCTCAAAACAAGTTGAAATATATAAAAGTGGTTCATTATCATGGCCTTTTCCACACTAATGGGGTACTTTACTTATATATAAAATAATTTCTCTTTTTAATAAATAAGATATGCCATTGATCTCTATTTTGGAGGAAATATCACATGAGAAACTTACATCTGAGAATGGAAAGAATGGATAAAATTATGTTGGCAAAAATTCCCATTCTTTATTGAACTAGATAAGCTTTTCCAATATTCAATAAGATTTTTTAAATGTATTATGTAAGTTTTCCTTCTGTTTTCATTCATTTCTATTACTCATTGTAGTTCCTTATAGAAGATTTATGTATTTTTGTTTGTTTCTTGGCCCTTTTCTCCAAGTTTGGCCTTTTCTCCTAGTGAACATTTGTTGGCACTTTTCTCCAAGTTGCCATCTCCAAGTGGATGTGAATGAAAATCTTGATAGCAACATGGAATTGACTTTGAGAACCTGTTTTAATGTAAAGGAATACACAAGAGTTCATTTGAATTGTAAAGATCTGCAAAAATTCATATATTTCTGTTATGATTTCTGACCATCTTTTAAAAGATCAGAATATTTTAAGCTGAGTAGAATGATGCAAATATAAGGATCTTGAAAGGTCATGAAGTTGATCAACCTTTGAGGGAAATGACGAATTCATTTTGAGTTAATACTCAGGGGCAAGTACATTAATAATATTTGAAGGTAACCCTTAATTTCACTCAGAGCTAGACTTCTGATGGTAGAATGTTAAAAAAAATACAGGTCTTGATTTATAATGAAAACTGCCATTAAAAGATTAGAGTTAGCAGATTGATATTGATCCATTTAATGGGTAGTAGCAAACTTATTTCTTTTCATCAGGTTTGCATTTGCACATTTATCTGTTTCAGAGGCCAATCCAATAAAGTCTCTTATTTGACATTACCTTCCTGTGTCCTGCAGTGTTTGCTTTAGTTGAATTAAACCCTGATTGGTGCTAGTTTCCTGAGGGCATTGGTATACTTGCCATTGCAGAATGATTTCTTTCACAAGACCTTTTTCTTTGTACCTTTTGAGGTTGATATCCTTTCCACTGTGAAATGACCTGGGTTTCTAAGCAGGAAGATAACCATGGTATCTGATTGTACCACCACCTGATAACACCTGCTATGCTTAAATAACTCTCCAATTATGTGGCCCTATTCAATATTATGATGAGAACTGAATGACATTTTCTCAGTTATCCACTTACAGGTAGAAGTTCTAATTTTTGAATGAATCGCAAAATGAATTTTTTGGTAACAAACACTGAGGCCCCTAATTTTGATAAAGATAATACTGATCTTTGGAAAGGACAAAGACTCCTCACTTCTAATTATGTGTTATAAATCATTAAAATGAAAGCATTATGTTTATGAATATGTATTTATAATTGCCCAAGCTTTGGTGATTTTGCAGCCATAAATTTGCTTGTTTTCTAAAATAAATGTTTGAAAACCTTTTCCATAGCAGAATGAAATGGAATGATTAAATAGCTTAATGCAGCCATATCTTTGCTTTTCTTTGTTCCATTCTGCCTTGTCTACTTCAGCATCATTGAACATATAGTATACATTAGAGAAACAGCACAGCATAAAAGTTCAAGACACTTGAGACAGATAATCTGTATTAAAAACCCCAAAAGATGAAAGTGAAAGTGGCTCAGTTGTGTCTAGCCACCCCATGGACTGTAGCCCACTGGGCTCCTCTATTCATGGAATTCTCCAAGCAAGAATACTAGAGTGGGTTGCCATATGCCCTCCTCCAGGGTATCTTCCAGACCTAGGGACCTGACCCAGGTCTCCTGCATTGCAAATTCTTTACTGGCTGATCCTCCAGTTAAGTCCATTCAAATCCCAAATCCCAAATATGCCTTTAAATGTTCTCTGGCCTTGCATGTAAAATGTGAATACTGGTAGCACTTGCTTATAAGATTATTGTTAAGGTTAAATGAAATAAAATATGTCAAATATTAGTGTCATTTATTATTAATGCCCTGCCATTACCATGTTTGGTACCCACCACAACATCCCACGTCCTTCCTCAGTGATAATTCTTTTAATTTCCTTGGCAAAATCCTCCTTAATGTGATTTTGTAAAATCTGTGCTTGAGGTGCTCTGTCTTGCCCAAGCCAGAGGGTGAGCATGAGACTCTCCTAGCCAATTGGAACATCATTCCAAGTAGTTTAAAAACAAATAAACATGTTTATTGATGAGTTATTAATAAGCAGTAGACTACACAACTATTAAGAGTCCAGACTGGTGAATTTTTACACCCTTATAAACCCATGGAACCACTCAAATAATATTTCCTATACTACAGAAACATGCTTCATGCCATTCCTAGTCACTACTGATAAGGTAACCTGTATTGTGACTTCTATCCACATAGGATAGTTTTGTATATTTTTGAAGTTACTGTTACTGTAATTATAACATATATCATTTTGTTTTTTGGTGTTTAGGTCTTTTTTGGTGACAATATGTCTGAAGTACATCCATATTGTATATGTCTTGTTTTTCATTGCTGTGTATTAACCTGATTTTAGGAAGATATCATATTTGATCCATCCTACTATTGGTAAACATACTGATTTGCTCATTTTAAATAAAGTTGCATGAATGCTGTGGTACATATCTTTTGATGAGACAATGCATTCAGTTCCATTAGTATATAAGTAGGATTTGAGTCACTAGGTCATAGACCATTGTGTACAGAAAATTATCTTTTTAATAAACGCTTCCAAAGAATTTTCCCAAGAAGTTATATTTCTACCATCTATTAATGAGAATTATAATCGTTCCAAATCCCTGGCAATACTGGGTATTGTTAGGCTTTTTATTGCTGCATATGAGTATAAATTAATGATACCTCATGACTTTACTTTGTTAGTTTTCCTGACTACTTCTTATGTTGAGCTACTTTTAATGATTTTTTGCCATTTGGAATCTTGTTTTATGGAGTATCTGTTCAAGAATGTCCTTCAATTTTTGTTTTTTTGTTTTGTTTTTTTTTCAATCATTGTCTTAATAATTTCTAAGAATTCTTTATATATTCTAGAAATGAGTCTGTTACTGAAATATTCATTGCAGTTATTCTTCCCAAATCATGATTGCATTTTTACTCTTTCATTGTTGTTTTTGAGGAACAGGAATTCTCAGTTTTAATAACATCCATTTTATCTTTTATCCAATTTTTTCACTAATATTTATGTGCTGTTTAAGAAATACCTACTCCCAAAGTCATGATGGTAATTTCTTATGCTGATTTCTTGATTTATTTTTTTACCTCTCACATTTAAATCTAGGCATGCTAAGTCATGTCAGTTGTGTTTGACTGTTTGCGATTCTATGGACCATAGCCCACCAGGCTCCTCTGCCCATGTGATTCTCCAGGCGAGTATACCTGAGTGGGTTGCCATGCCATTCTCCAGAGGATCTTCCTGACCCAGGGATCAAACCCACGTCTCAAATTAAAAATTTTTGTATACTGTGTAAACCAGTATCTCTTATTTAAAAAATTCCTGTTCCCTATTAAATTACAATGGCACCTCTGTCACAAATCAAGTGATGTCATATATTGCTTCTGTATATTGACTTGTGAAAATTATATTAAATTGGAATACTTTGCTATTCTTAGTCCAACGTTTGTATCATCTTAATTACTGAAACTTTATAATGTATATTGTTGTTCAGTAGTTTAAACCCATGATGTTGATTTCTTTATAGGAATGTCTTGGCTATTCTAGTTTGTTCATATTTTCATATAGAATTTAGTATCAATCTCTGAACTTACATAAAAATAAATAACAGAGACCTTGGAACATTTTTTTAAAATTCTCTAGATTAACAAAGAGAAATTTACATAATGAAATATTGAGTCTTGCACCCTATAGACATGGTATATCCCTCTTTCTATTTACCTCTCCTTTATTTTCATTCTACATTTTGTAGTTTTCAGTAGTCTTGCATATATTTTTCTGGATTTATTAATGGTTACATGGTAGTATTTTAAATTACATTTTGTCTTTAACTTTCTATTGTTTATTGCTGCTATATAAAATACTATTGATTTTATATAATGAGTTTGTAGCAAATCTTTAGCTTTTCTGTATGCATATTTCTAAAAATTTACAATCTTTATACTGTTTTCCCTTATATCACATTATAGTGGCTGGCATATTTAAGAAAGTATCAATTAAAACTAGTGTGAGTAAATATGCTTGCAGTGTTACTAACCTCAAGGAGAAAGTAAAAAATTATTTTGTATTTCTAATTTGATGAAATTTTTTGTCATAAAATATTAACCTTTAGGAAGTGTTTTTTGGCAGCTATTCAGATTGTCATATGTTTTCCTCTTTATTTATTTAATGTGTTTTCAGTTAATTTATCTGGTTCACCTAAACTCCCAAAATGATTAGAATAAAACTATTAATATACATCTACACTGTATATTTTGATGTTTGCAGGTTTGAGGCACATCCTTTTTAGTAATAATTTGAATTTTCCCCCTTTTTATTATTCTAACTAAAGGTTTAATAAGTAGAAGAACAAGAACCAATTTTATCTTTGTTGATTTTCCTTATTTCATGTTTTTTTCTATTTCAATAATATTTTAATCCTTTTATTTTTAGTTAATCCTTTTATTCCCTTTTTAATTTTTTAATATCATTTTGAGATAGAATATTAGATACTTAACTTTCAGGCTAATATAATTCTAAACATGTCCCTCTAAACACATTTTTTAACTGTATTCATGGATTTAGATGTCATACTTTTAATTTTGTTGTGAATACTTTCTAATTTTCATAGTGATATCCTTTTTGACCCATGCATTGTTTAGAAGCATGTTTCTTAATTTGCAAGCAGTTTTTTGAGGAATTTTAATCTTGATAAGACTACCACAGGAAAATGGTCAAAGGTGATCACACTAATGAAGCTGTTTTTGAGTCTGCCACCAATATCTTCTTACCTGCCTTCCCCATTCAGTGCTCTCTTGATTTCATGAATTACTCCATAGCCATCCAATTATCTTTTTTTTTTTCACTTATGCTACTTATAGTTGATTTCTGTTTCTTTAATTAAGAACTTACCTGACACTCTATTTACAAAATACTCTGTTCTAGAATTCTTTGTATCCTTCTGTTCAAATTTTGTCCAACAGCCAAGATCCAATTTAAGTCATACTTCATTGGACATAACTCCTATAATCTCTTTTGCAAACTAAAAATACTATTTTTCCCAATTTATTCATTATCAGCCAAAATTGAACTCAGAACAAAACATTACAGGGGATTAAGAGGAGGGTGTATCAAAAATGATAAAATGTTGATGTCAACATAATTATCTTAAATGGGTATGCACCTAACAACAAAACTTCAAAATGTATAAAACAAAAGTAGATAAAAAACTGGAAAGGAAAAAGAGACAGATACAAAATTATATTTGAAAGCTTTAATCTTTAACACTCTTCAATCCTACATGTCCAGTAATTAATAGACCCAGTAAATAGAAAATTAGTAGACTATAGAAGATTTAAATGTCACTGTCAGTGCATGTGAACTAATTGACATTTATAAAACACTTCATTCAATAACAGAAAACTACTCATTTTTTTCAAATGCCCATGGAACACTCACCAAGCTGCACCATATTCTGAGCTAACAGTTATCTTTTTGTATAAAGAGCAAAATAATAAATATTTTAGGCTTTATGATCCATATAATCTCTCTCAGCACAATTCATCTTTGCTGTTGTCGTGCAAAAGTACCTCTAAACAATACAGAAAGAGCTTCACAATTTTTTGTGAAGTCAAGTATCCACTTGCCATTCATTTCAATAATCTCCTTCCTGTCTAGATTTTTGCCCATGTGAAATAAAAATGTATGTTCACACAAAAAATCTGTACTCAAATGTTTTATTTGCTTTATCTATAATCACTAAAACCTGGAAATAATGCAGATGTCCCACAACTAGGGAACAGATTAACAAACTGGTGCATCCACACAATGGAAGAGTACTCAGTTCTACAAAGAGATAAATGGCTGTTACATGCAACTGCATCATGGATGCATCTCACATGCCCTATGCTAAATGAAAGATGCTAGTTTAAAACATGCTATAAACTGTATGATTCAATTTATATAACATCTGAGAAAGACAACACTTTAAGGACTAATGATATATTAATTACTGTTAAAGGATTTAACAGGAGTTTAGGGTAAGGATTAACTGCAAAGTTTTAAGGAGAATATTTTGGGCAGTAGTGGAACTGTTCCATATCTTTATTGACAGTGATTGTGTTGCTTGATGTGTTTTTTTAAAAAACTTAAAAAACTGCACACTGTTTATCGGTAAACTTTACTATATGCCAGTGGCCTTCCCTGACAGCTCTGTTGGTAAAGAATCTGCCTACAATGAAAAAGACCCCATTTCGATTCCTGAGTTGGGAAGATCTGCTGGAGAAGGGATAGGCTACCCACTCCAGTATTCTTGGGCTTTCCTTGTGGCTCATCTGGTAAAGAATCAGCCTGCAATGCAGGAGGCCTGGGTTCGATCCCTGGGTTGGAAAGATCCCCTGAAGAAGGGAAAGGCTACCCACTCCAGTATTCTGGCCTGGAGAATTCCATGGACTGTATAGACCACGGGGTCCTGAAGAGTCAGACAGAACTGAGCCACTTTCACAACACATATTCTTGAAAGTCCCTAAGAATGACATAGGAGTTGACACTGTGAGTGAGGAAACTGTGAAGGGTCTCTTTATCCACTTAAGTACATCTTAATTGAACCTCAGTTTCAAAGAGAAACTCCCTTTGGCTCTATTTTATGAATTAAACTTCTTAAAAAATGTTAAACTTGAATGGCAAAGTATATTTTGTTATGTACAGGTTCTGGTTTATAAGAAAGAAAACATCTCACCATATAGTTCCTGGACTTAGTTACCCTTAAGAATCCAGAGAATTTTCTTAAAGAAGCTACTCCTACTGTGTCTCTGTCATTTCTTGCATAGACTATTACATGACCTCCTCCTTCCCTGCATTTGCCAATGTTACTTGTGGGCACAGTCAGGGAGGGAGAGAATGGGATGAATGGAGAACATAGCATCAGTATATATGCACTATCAGCTGTAGGATGGATAGCTGGTGAGAAGTTGCTGTGTGGCACAGGAAGCCCAATCTTGTTCTCCCTTAAATCCATTCCACGTAAACGACAGTATATGGGAAGGTAAATTGATCAGTAAATATGGAGAATAGGGAATTAAAAAAAAAATGGGACTAAACCTACCATATGACCCAGCAATCCCACTATTGGGCATATACCCTTAGAAAACCATAATCAGAAAAGACAAATGTACCCCAATGTTCATAGCAGCACTAATTACAATAGCCAGGACATGGAAGCAACCTAGATGTCCACTGACAGATGAATGGTTAAAGCAGATATGGTACATATATACAATGGAATATTACTCCGTCATAAAAAGAATGAATGAGTCAGTTCTAGTGAGGTGGATGAACCTAGAGCCTGTTATACAGAGTGAAGTAAATCAGAGAAAAGAATATATTAATACATATGAACAGAATCTAAAAAAAAAATGATATTGAAACAATTTGCAGGGAAGGAATGGAGATGCAGATATATAGAATGGTCTTGTGGACACAATGGGGGAGGGAAAGAATGGAGAAAGTAGCATCAACATATATACACTATCAGTGTTAGATGGATAGGTGGTGAGAAGTTGATGTGTAGCACAATATGCTGTGAAGCCCAATCTGGTGCTCTGTGATGACCTGGAGGGATGGGATGGAGGGAGGGGAGGGAGGCTGTGGAAGAAGGGGATGTATATATATAATTATGGCTGATTTGCATTTGTTGTATGGCAGAAACCAATACAACGTTGAAAAATTTTAATTAAATAAAAAATAGAAAAATGTAAAATATTCAGAGCTTGATCATATCATTCAGTTCAGTTCAGTAACCCAGTCGTGTTCGACTCTGCAACCCCATGAACTGCAGCACGCCAGGCCTCCCTGTCCATCACCAACTCCCCGAGTTCACTCAAACTCATGTCCATTGAGTCGGTGATGCCATCCAGCCATCTCATTCTCTGTCGTCCCCTTCTCCTCCTGCCCCCAATCCCTCCAAGCATCAGAGTCTTTTCCAATGAGTCAACTCTTCGCATGAGGTGGCCAAAGTACTGGAGTTTCAGCTTTAGCATCATTCCTTCCAAAGAAATCCCAGGGCTCATCTCCTTCAGAATGGACTGGTTGGATCTCCTTGCAGTCCAAGGGACTCTCAAGAGTCTTCTCCAACACCACAGTTCAAAAGCATCAATTCTTCGGCGCTCAGCCTTCTTCACAGTCCAACTCTCACATCTATACATGACCACAGGAAAAACCATAGCCTTGACTAGACGAACCTTTGTTGGCAAAGTAATGTCTCTGCTTTTGAATATGCTATCTAGGTTGGTCATAACTTTCCTTCCAAAGAGTAAGCGTCTTTTAATTTTGTGGCTGCAGTCACCATCTGCAGTGATTTTGGATTGAAAGCCCCTTAACTGACTCCCTCCATGTATGTCACAGTATGCATTTAAAGATTTTTTCAAAGTGTCTTAGAGCCCGCCACTTGGAGTGAGCATAATGTGAAGAATGGCCCCTTCCTTTTTCTAGATACACTAATTTCAACAGAGAAACTTTTTATTAATTAAAATTCTTCCTTGGGTTATTCAAATGAAATAATATATCTTCAGAAATAGTTAAAAACCATAAACTCTTATGATAAAGGATGTTTTCTTTACATGACAAACAAGTCTATGGTGATGTATTCTATTCTTTCCTCTCCAACACATTTACTACTGCTGCCCTACTATTTCCTTAGTGCTACTGAATTTGCTCACTGTGGTTTTATTGCCTGGAATGCCCTTAATCCTTTCCTTTCCTTGGTTAACTTTTACTAATATATTTAGACTCCTTTAAAGAGATATCTGTATGGAACCCAAACTGGGTTAATTATTTCTTTTCATTATTCCATTTTATATATTACTTTGAGCACGTTTTCACATTTTATCAATTGCTTAAGTGAGTCAGGCCTCATCCTTTGGATCTCTTTTGGTCTGTTCTATTTCAATCTACACCCACTTCCTTGGTGATCTCATTCACTTCCATGCCTTTTTATATCATCTATATACTGATGATTCACATAATTATCTTTTTTGACATAGCCATTGAAATAAAGACTTGTATAATGAACTTCTTAAAATTTTCATTTGTATGTGTAGTAAGTAGCTCAACCTTGTTCAAACTGAACTTCTTTACACCCCCAGTATAAATCTTTTCTTTAAGAAATATTTCATTTTTTAGCTAATAGCAATAGTGTTAACCTAGTTGTCAGGCCAAAATCCACAAATACATGCCTGACTCCTTTCTCTTTAACAATCAATATCTGATACATGATAAAATCCCTTTATTATCAACATATACTAATATGTTTCCAGTTATAATATTTCAGTGTATTCCCCTTAAAGGCCACTTCTTCAGCTAATTTACAAATATACCTCTGGACAAAATTTAAAAGGAATTAAATGATATATTGTACAAGCTCGGGGTTTTATTATAACCCTCTAGAGGATGTCGCAGAGAAGGCAATGGTACCCCACTCCAGTACTCTTGCCTGGAAAATCCCATGGACGGAGGAGCCTTGTGGCCTGCAGTCCATGGGGTCACGTAGAGTCAGACACGACTGAGCGACTTCACTTTCACTTTTCACTTTCATGCACTGGAGAAAGGAATGGCAACCCACTCCAGTGTTCTTGCCTGCAGAATCCCAGGGACAGGGAGCCTGGTGGGCTGCCGTCTATAGGGTCGCACAGTCGGATACAACTGAAGCGACTTAGCAGCAGCAGCAGAGGATGTTAATGTTTTTGTCTTAGAAAACAAATTAGTTATGTTCAGACTGGGCAGTTTTTCAGTCACTAAGTCATTTCTGACTCTTTGCAACCCCATGGACAGTAGCCCACCAGGCACCTCAGTCTATGATTTTTCCAGGCAAGAATACTGGAGTGTGTTGCCATTCTCTTCTCCAGGGGATCTTCCCCACCCAGAGACTGAACCTGGGTCTCCTGCATTGCAGGCAGCTTCTATACCAATTGTGTCACCAGTGAAGTCCTCAGACTAGGTAGAGAGGTACAAATCTCACTTTAGTCTTTAAAACCTTGATTCTATGGATTTGCAGCTATCTTTGTTTCCCAGTTTCAGTAATCAGACTGAAATTGTATGGATCCATACATAGAGTTGGGCTTCCCAGGTGGCACTAGTGGTAAAGAATCTACCTGCCAATACAAGAGATGTGTGTTCAATCCCTGCATTCAGGAGATCCCCCAGACTAGGAAGTGGCAACCCACTCCAGTATTCTTGCCTGGAAAATTGCATGGGCAGAGGAACTTGATGGACTGAAGTCCAGGGGACCCCAAAGAGTCGGACAAGCAATACGTAGAATTAGGTGTCATTTTCTCTGACTCCCTCCACCTGCGGTTTCTCTTCATGCAGTGGGTTACATTATCTGCTTTGTATGCTTCTTTTGGCTATAAAGTTGGCTTTGTTGCTAATGGAGTTGTACCTATACTCTGCTCTCCTCTGTTACTGGAGAATACACTTGTGATGAAACTATAAGCAGATGGAAATAAACTCAATTTGGCACTATGCTGATTACTTCCCTGCAGTTTAAATTCCCACCAACACTGCCTGTTTTTAATATTGATTTTGTCTTCTCTGAATTTTTCCCTTTGTTAGTCTTCCTAGATATTTGTCAATTTTTTGAATTTTTCCAAAAAGAAGCTTATTGTTTCATGGATTATCTTTTTTATTATTTGCAATTTAATTGATTTCTGATTTTATCCTTATTATTTATTTCATTCTACTTATTTGGGACTTATTTTACTCTTCTAAATCTTAAGATTGACGCTTAGATTATTGACTCTAGACTTTACCCTTTTCTAATAATGTATGCATTTAGTATTTTAAATTTATTGCCCAACACATTTTGCTATGTCTTACAAATTTGGATATGTTCTATTTCTGTTCATCTCATTGTGTTTTTAATATACAATTTCCCTTGAAACATCCTCATTAATATATGAAATATTCTAAGTATTACTTAGTTTCCAAAGTTTTGGAAATTTTTCTAACTTTTGGTTATTGATCTCTGGCTTAATTCCACTCTGGCCAGAGAACACACTTGATTTCAATTCTTCTGATGACTTTACTGAAGAATGTTTTATGGCCCAAATATGACCTATCCTGATATATTTCAATAGCACCTGAAGAAAACATATACTCTGCTATTTGGTGAAGTATTCTGTAAATATCAATTAGATTTTTTAGTGGATGTTGTGTTATTCTGTTTTTTTATGATTTTCTATGTAGTTTTTCTATCAGTTGGTGAAATGGGACACGCATGTCTCCAAATATGATTATGAATTTTTCTTTTTTCCTTTTAGTTGTATCAGTTTTTGCCTCTCATATATTCTATAGTGCATGCATATTTAAGATTATGTCTCCTTGGTATATTTGTCTTTTTATAAATATGTCCTTTTGTCTTTAGGTATAAATACAGATATAGCTCTGGATTCTACTTTATCAGATATTAATATAGCTACTACTGTTTTCTTTGATTAAAGTTTACATGATATACCCATTTTCTTATACATTCAGTATACTTATATTTCTACATTTGAATTTCATTTCTTATAGGTAGCCTATAGCTAGGTCATATCTTTAAAGCCTATAGGTGGGTCCATTAAGCGTATATACCTGTTAAGACCTAAGTTGGATATTTTACTTTTTATGTGTGTTTTTTTTCTCCTTTTGTTATTTTATTAATTCTTCCCCAGGCTTCTTTTGATTTTCTTGTACTTACAGAATTTCATTTTAATTTACCTATAGTGTTTTTCTGTTTGTTAGTGTATCTTTCTTTTCTTTTTTTAAAATTGGTTGTTGTAAGTATCAAATGCACATAACATGAAGTCTATTCATGTCATCATTTTTCCAGTTTAGGTGAAGTTTATGATTCTTCACCAACTCTCAATTTATAATATAAATGTCTTAACTATTTTCTCTATGAAAATTCAGGAGAACATTAGGAGGCATAATTATTTTTGCTTCCAGCACCAAACATTATTTGAAAGTGAAATGTTTGTCGCTCAGTTGTCTCTGACTCTTTGCAACCCCATGAACTACAATCCAAGCTCATTTGTTCAAGGGATTATCCGGGCCAGAATACTACAGTGGATTGCCATTTCTTTCTCCAGGGTATCTTCCCAACCCAGGAATCAAATCTGGATGTCCTGTATTGCAGGCAGATTCTTTACCAACTAAGCCACTAGGGAAGATCCAAACATTATTTATAAAATTCAAAAGCAGAAGGAAAATATGTTATTTTTACCAATATTTTTTACTTTGCATGTTTTTTTTCTTCATTTTTAATAATGCAAAATTTCTTCTTTTGTTGTTTTCTTTATTTTTAGAGAATTTCCCATATTTTAAGGGCAGATTTGCTGGTGACAAGTCCTCTCAGTCTTTTGAGAATGTCATGATTTGCTATTCCTTCCTGAAATATTTTCACTGGATATAAAATTCTAGATTGATAGTACCGTTTTTCAACACTTAAAAAATGTTGTGTCTCTCTTTTTCACCATCACAATATTCTGTAAGAAATATTTTCATTTGATTTGTTTTTTCACTACAGATATGGTGTCATTTCACTCATAGCTTTTTAAGTGTTCTTATTGTCCTGAGTTCTCAGAAATCTGACTACAGTGTGTCGTGGTGTAGAGTTCTTGAGTTTCCTATTTGGCATTTGCTTACCTTCTTGAATCTGTTGGTTCATATCTTCTACCAAATTTTGGATACTTTTAACCATTATTTTTTTGGAAGGAATGATGCTAAAGCTGAAACTCCAGTACTTTGGCCACCTCATACGAAGAGTTGACTCACTGGAAAAGACTCTGATGCTGGGAGGGATTGGGGGCAAGAGGAGAAGGGGACGACAGAGGATGAGATGGCTGGATGGCATCACTGACTCAATGGACGTGAGTCTGAGTGAACGCCAGGAGTTGGTGATGGACAGGGAGGCCTGGCATGCTGCGATTCGTGAGGTCGCAAAGAGTCGGATACGACTGAGTGACTGAACTGAACTGAACTGAACCATTATTTTTTAGAATAAATTTTTCAGTCTCACCCTGATTCTTGTTTCCTGCAACTTCAATAAAGAAATGTAAATCTTACAGGTAAGATCTCACAAGTCTGAGACACCATTCTTTTTTTAAGCTGATTTTCTCTCTCCTTTTTTCAGATTGTGTGATTTATATTGTTCTCTCTTCACAGTCACTGATCTTTTTCTCTCTTTAAGTCTTGTCTTGAGATCACCTATTATACTTTTTTTTTTTTTGCTTTGAAGAGGAATTCTTTAATTTTATTTTCTTTTTTATTAAGACAATCTTTCTTAAAAAGTTTTGGGTTCACTGCAAAGCTGAACAGGAAGTATAGAGATGCCCCATATATTCCCTGCCCCAACACATGTATAGCTTCCCCCACTATCAATATTCCCCTCCAAAGTGGTTATTTTTTTTTTCTTTTTTAACTTTACAATATTGTATTGGTTTTGCCATATATCAGAATGAATCTGCCACAGGTATACATGTGTTCCCCATCCTGAACCCTCCTCCCTCCCCATACCATCCCTCTGGGTCTTCCCAGGGCACCAGCAACCTAACTCTACACCTAAAGCAACTAGAAAAGGAAGAAATGAAGAAACCAGGGTTAGTAGAAGGAAAGAAATCTTAAAAATTAGGGCAGAAATAAATGCAAAAGAAACAAAAGAGACCATAGCAAAAATCAACAAAGCCAAAAGCTGGTTCTTTGAAAGGATAAATAAAATTGACAAACCATTAGCCAGACTCATCAAGAAACAAAGGGAGAAAAATCAAATCAATAAAATTAGAAATGAAAATGGAGAGATCACAATAGACAACACAGAAATACAAAGGATCATAAGAGACTATGATCAGCAATTATATGCCAATAAAATGGACAACGTGGAAGAAATGGACAAATTCTTAGAAGAGTACAACTTTCCAAAACTGGACCAGGAAGAAATAGAAAATCTTAACAGACCCATCCCAAGCACGGAAATTGAAACTGTAATCAGAAATCTTCCAGCAAACAAAAGCCCAGGTCCAGACGGCTTCACAACTGAATTCTGCCAAAAATTTAGAGAAGTGCTAACACTTATCCTGCTCAAGCTCTTCCAGAAAATTGCAGAGGAAGGTAAACTTCCAAACTCACCTATTATGCTTTGATTTCAGTTATTATATGTTTATGTTGCAAAATTTTCATTTGCTTTGTCTCTGTAACTTGTACTTCTTTGCTGACATTTTCTATTTATTGCTGAGAACTTAGATTTTTAAAAATTTGTTTCTAGTATGTTTCTACCTACTTGGGTTTCCCCCCCAGCTTTTTGAGATATAGTTTACATATACCATTGTATAAGGTTAAGATGTACAATGTGATGATTTGATCCTCATATATATTATGAAATGTTCACCACAGGAACTTTAGTTATTATAAAATATTTTTATCCCTCGGTTGGGAAGATCCCCTGGAGTAGGTAATGGCAACCCACTCCTGTATTCTTGTCTGGAAAATCCCATGGACAGAGGAGGAACCTAGCAATCTACAGTCCATGGGGCTACAAAGAGTTGGACATGACTGAGCACAAAGTATCTCACATAATTACCATTTATGTTGCTGTTATGGGGAGAACATTAAAGCTCCTATCTCACAGTGATTTTCAAGTATACAGTATTTGATACAGTACTTCAGATCAGATCAGATCAGATCAGTCACTCAGTCGTGTCCGACTCTTTGCAACCCTATGAATCGCAGCATGCCAGGCCTCCCTGTCCATCACCAACTCCCGGAGTTCACTCAGACTCACGTCCATCGAGTCAGTGATGCCATCCAGCCATCTCATCCTCTGTCATCCCCTTCTCCTCCTGCCCCCAATCCCTCCCAGCATCAGAGTCTTTTCCAATGAGTCAACTCTTCGCATGAGGTGGCCAAAGTACTGGAGTTTCAGCTTTAGCATCATTCCTTCCAAAGAAATCCCAGGGCTCATCTCCTTCAGAATGGACTGGTTGGATCTCCTTGCAGTCCAAGGGACTCTCAAGAGTCTTCTCCAACACCACAGTTCAAAAGCATCAATTCTTCGGCGCTCAGCCTTCTTCACAGTCCAACTCTCACATCCATACATGACCACAGGGAAAACCATAGCCTTGATTAGACGAACCTTTGTTGGCAAAGTAATGTCTCTGCTTTTGAATATGCTATCTAGGTTGGTCATAACTTTCCTTCCAAGGAGTAAGTGTCTTTTAATTTCATTGCTGCAGTCACCATCTGCAGTGATTTTGGAGCCCAGAAAAATAAAGTCTGACACTGTTTCCACTGTTTCCCCATCTATTTGCCATGAAGTGGTGGGACCGGATACAGTACTTAATACAGTGTTGTTACTATAGTCACCATACTATGTATCAGCTCTCCAAAACTTATTCATCTTTTAACTGCAAGTTTGTACCCTTTGACCAACATATCCCAATTTCCCCACCCCTTAGCCCCTGAAAAGCACTATTATACTATCTTTTACTATGAGTTTTAAATTCCACAAAAAGTGAATTTACATGGCATTTCTATTTCTTTGTCTGATTTATTTCATCTAGCATACTCCTCTCAAGATCTATCCTTGTCATTGCAAATGATAGAATTACATCCTTTTTTATGGCTGAATATATGTATGTGTCTGTATATATATATACAGACACACACATATGTTCATATAAAATGCACATGGGAGTACAGATATCTCCTTGAGAAAGAGATTTCATCTTCACCTCACTTCACCTTCACTTCATTCAGAAGTGGGATTGCAGGATATATAGTAATTCTGTTTTTAACTTTTTTAAGGAATCTCCATGCTGTTTACCAAAGTGGCCACACTAATTTACATTCCCACCAAAATGCACCAGGGATCCCTTTTATTCATATCATCACTTTTTTTTTTTGTCTTTTGAAACTATTTTATGAGAGATGCTTTAGAATCATGGTTAGATAATCCTATCATGTCCATCACTTCACTTTTGATGTTTATTGATTTTTTTTTAAATTAAGTCTAGATTTCCTTGGTTCCTGATAACATGAATGACTATTAATTCTGGAGATTTTGAGTATTATGTTAGGAGAAATTGGATTTTACTTTAACCTTGTATTTAAATTATCATGCCTAGACATGGTTATTGCAGGCAGAGAAAGGAATTCTTTATGTTGTGAGTGTTTGGAAGTCTAGACTTTAACTTTTGAAAATACGTTTATTTTTTATTCTATATTAAAATACTATTTTTACTGGATTTAAAATAAGAAGTTATTTTTTCAATTTTATTTTCAGCCCTTTAAAGTGTTGCTACATTTTTTTTTATTTGTATTGTTTTCACTGCAAGGTTTAAAGTTATGTTATGCCTCTTTTTACCATTATAGACAGATTGACTTTTATTTTTCTATAGCTGCTTTAAAATTTTCATTTTATTATTACTTGGTTATGGTATAGCCTTTTGATTTGTTGAATTTCTCAGATATTTGAATAAACTGATATTTGTATAAATATTTTTCTACTCTTCCAATTAGACATATGTTAGACCCTTTGAAATTATGTCACAAGTTCTTAGTCATCATTGAGCATTTCATTCCCCTGTGATTTAGTTTGGACATTTTCTCTTTCTATGTCTTTAGGTTTACTAATCTGTTCTTACAGAAGTGTTTAATCTGTTTTAAAATCCATGCTGTATCTGTTGGTATCTTTCTTTTTTTTTTTTTTATCAAGATTTATAACATTTATTTTTTTTAATTTTATTTTATTTTTAAACTTTACATAATTGTATTAGTTTTGCCAAATATCAAAATGGATCCACAAAAAATTTCATTTATATATCTTCCATTTCTTTCTTTATTTTAACTATGTTTTCTTTTAATTTTTTTGCACATATTTATAATGACTCCTTTAAAATCTTTATTTGCTAATGCAAATACTTCTGTCCTTTGTGTTTCCTTTAATAGTTTTTTTCTACTAGGGTCATTTTTTTTTTTTCTTTCCTCTCTTTTTGCAAGTCTAGCATGCTTTTATTGCATGCTGGGTATTGTGAATACTGGTTTTAAATGAATTTTTTTTTTTTTCTTTAAAGAATGCTAGTTTTTCTTTTGGCTAGGAGTTAAATTTCATCCTAAACAGTGTGATTTTTTAAAAGCTTTTGAAAGCTTTTTATCTCGACTAACCTTAACTCTGAGGCTAATTTATCTATGCTAAAAAATATCTGAAGCTTCTAAAGTCTCTCCTGAAATCCATAGGTGTTTTATGAGTTGTTTCTCTGGCAGCTAGGACCTTGAAGTTCTCCCTGATCCATGTTAGTTTTTTTTAAATGCACAGGTCCCTTGTTGTTCTTTCTCCAGAAAGTATCCTGTATGCAGTAAGGAAAAGTAATCTGTAGAAAAATGTGAGGGATAATTGCAGGATTTAGCTCATTTGCCCTCATTTATTAGTCTCAGGGATCACTGTCCTGAGGTTCCTGTTGTGTGATATCTATGGGTTGTCTTGCATATGTTGTCCTGTTTATACTTATGACAAGACTACAAGTTCAGATTCAGTTATTCTGACACCTCTGGAAATGGAGTATATGTGCATTCATCATTATTCAATAAAATAGATATTTTTCTTATTTTATTATCTTTCTTTTCTATTACCATTTGAGCTCTATGAGGGCAGTGAGTGTGGTGTTTTTGTTTGTTTTTCATTTTGTTTTCTCTTCTGCTAGAAGAGTTCCTAGTACAGAAGAATAATATAGTGAAATATTTGTTGTTGTCTAAGCTGCTTACTCTTTTGGAGTACAGCACTGTCCTAAATCTTAGTTGATTACCTAAAGATCCCCTATGATTACACTCAAACCTTATGGGCTGGTATCCTTTTTGAGTGAGTCATGTCCAAACCCTTCACCTGTTAAATACATTGATTCTCATTCCTGATTATTTTCTCTGAAATGGGAAAAATAAGCTTTTCAAGGTCCTAAAGATAAATCACAAATCCTAATTACCATTTGGTACCTTTTTCTTATGTTTTACAACTCATGTTTCTTTTTTTTTTAAAATGCTGCTGCTACCTCATCACCAGAATGACTCATTTTCCTGGGCAATGCTTTAAATATAAGTGAAACCCTCATTACTTGGTAAAATCATGTGCAACCTTTCAACTTCTAACAGCTATTTTCAATTATACCTAACTGCCACCTCCATCCTCAACACACATACAAAGTTCTCTGCTGGAAAACTTCATCTGTCACTCTCAGTTATGAAACATCAGCTTCTACCAGCCTATGTTCCTAAGCTGATTTTATCCATAGATACATTAACAAAAGGTAACTAATGAATGTGTTTCTATATTTATCATTATTCTTTTCTTGATTGTCCTGGAAACAAAAACAGAGAATACCAAAACTTATTTTGATGTAGGAAGTTTTGTTGAAGAAAGAAGGAGGAGACAATGAAGCAGGCCTGAGCTGAAGGGGTATGGGGGAGCTTCAGTTTTGCTAACTGTGCTTCAAATTAGAACCATATATAACCCAAGTCTCCCTTGATTACTTTTTTTAGGCTGTGAGTGGATCAAAATTTGTGACCAGTGGCCATCAATTCATTTAGCCTCAGTCACCTAGCTAACCTAGATAACATATTAAAAAGCAGAAATATTACTTTGCCAACAAAGGTCTGTCTAGTTAAGGCTATGGTTTTTCCAGTGGTCATGTATGGATGTGAGAGTTGGACTGTGAAGAAAGCTGAGTGCAGAAGAATTGATGCTTTTGAACTGTGGTGCTGGAGAAGACTCTTGAGAGTCCCTTGGACTGCAAGGAGATCCAACCAGTCCATCCTATAGGAGACCAGTCCTGGGTGTTCATTGGAAGGACTGATGCTGAGGCTGAAACTCCTATACTTTTGCCACCTCATGTGAAGAGTTGACTCATTGGAAAAGACCCTGATGCTGGGAGGGACTGGGGGCAGGAGGAGAAGGGGACGACAGAGGATGAGATGGCTGGATGGCATCACCGACTCCATGCACAGGAGTTTGGGTAAACTCTGAGAGTTGGTGATGGGGGGGCCTGGCGTGCTGCAATTCATGGGGTCGCAAAGAGTCAGACACGACTGAGCAGTTGAACTGAACGGAGGCAAAGTAGAATTCAAACATATGGATTAGCAATTTTTTCTCATATTTTTCATTTATCTGTCAACTGTGTTTTATGGAGAGGGATGGAGTGTTGTGCGGGCAAGTATGTGAAGCGAGGCCATAACCTAAGGATCGTCCATCCCTCTCCATTATTCTGACCAGTTCACCTCTTTCCCAAATGTGCATTCCTTTCTCAATAAGAGAAAAACAAAACAAACAAAAAAACCAGTCCTGCACACATACCCTCTGTAGATGACAATTAAACTGCTCTCTGTTATTACATGAGTAGGCATCCTGGGAATCTCAGGCCTCTCCTGACAATTTTTTTAAAATTTAATTAAATGTCTGTACATTTATTCTTTTAAACTAGTCTCTGTTCTCTCCTTGAGCTATTTTCTTAAAAACAAACAAACAAACAACAAACCCTCAGTTTTGTGTGTTTGTGTAGTTTCTTTATTTTAACCATATTACCTTTTAATGATACTTTTAACACCCAGATAATAATATACCTTAATTAGAGATACTTTGAAAAATTACCTGGCTTTGTTTTTAGAACTAACTTCAAACTTGATATTTGTATTGATGACAAATCATATTTATTGAATTACTTTTTTATTGTTCTTTTCTTTGATTTAAGGAGTTTCATTTCTTTTGTTCTTTTGGATGTACTGATTTTATTTTATTTATTTTTTTTAGGTTCCCTTTTTTTTTTTTTTATTTTATTTTATTTTTAAACTTTACATAACTGTATTAGTTTTGCCAAATATCAAAATGAATCCGCCACAGGTATACATGTGTTCCCCATCCTGAACCCTCCTCCCTCCTCCCTCCCCATTCCATCCCTCTGGGTCATCCCAGTGCACCAGCCCCTATTAGCCTGAATCCCGTAAACTTTACCGAGTTGATGATATTACTCAAATAACTGTTAGTAAATGGAAACAATTACTCTATTTCATTCCTATGGTTGAATCTCATTGTAGGAATGTGTACAAATCTGGTATACCTTTAGCACTTAATCTCATTCATCCATTAATACCTAACATAGAACTCTGACTCTGCACTAATTATTATGGTTGATAGAGAGATACTAAGAAAGAGGGCAGGATCTTTGCTTTCAAAGAGCTTACTCTCTACTAGCAGTAATCAGAGATATATATTTATTATTTTTTTAAAATATAACTTTTATTTTTATTGAAGTATAGTTGATTTACTTGTATTAGTTTCTGGTATGTAGTAAAGTGATGCAGATATATATATATATATATATATATATATATATATATATATATATTCTTTTCCATTATGATTTATCACACACTATTGAGTACAGTTCCCTGTGCTATATAGTAGGACCTTGTTGTTTATCCGTTCTGGTTTTTAAATTTTTATTGGAGTGCAGCTGATTTACAATATTGTGTTAGTTTCATTTGTACAGCAAATGAATCAGTTATACAGGTACCTTATATCCATTCTTTTTTTTTTTTTAATTCTTTTTCCATATAGGCCATTACAGAGTACTGAGTAGAGTTCCCTGTGCTACAGCAGGTTCTTATTAATTATCTCTTTTATATATAGTTCATATTTCCAATATGATAGACTTCAAATACAAAAATATCATATTAATATTTTATCTTGAAATTAG
Organism: Bubalus bubalis; assembly: GCF_019923935.1. Lineage (NCBI taxonomy): Eukaryota > Metazoa > Chordata > Mammalia > Artiodactyla > Bovidae > Bubalus > Bubalus bubalis. Next base: position 28,597,641 of record NC_059179.1, on the reverse strand, counting down.
ATAGCCAACCCCCACCAACTTTCTAGCCATACTAGAAGCTTTCTTGCTTAAAAATCACTCTGGTTAATTTTAGAAGCCTACATGTGTCATCAAAATATTTCTATATATACTTGCCACTGGATTCTAGAACAATGCAAACACTTAAAAAGATGTATTTAAAAGACTTTAAACTCAGAATTCCAAAATGAAACTATTGCAAATGGTGATTCCTACTCAATGAATGTTATCTACATTGCTTGTACAAGAAGATCAGTGATTCTTGATGCCTCTACACAGATCTCTCTTATCCCCTCTCTTTTGCTCTTCCTCTGTGTTCTCTTTAGCACAATAGAGGTTGGAGATCACTCAGATTATATGAGATGTTCACTGGGGTTGTGAGCAAGTGGGAGTTTAAAATCAGCTGAAGTTTATGAAATCAATGGAACTAAGTTATTCTGTTCTGGAAGTAGCACCAGCAAGTACTACATGTGAACTGGTATTAAAAAGTCCTGCCGGAATACACCATATTAAGCTCTCATATTTGTCCATAGTACTTTCTGGGTTTTTATTTTCCCAATAATTTAATTTCCAACGCAGAATTATTATGACTAACTTATGGCAGTGAATCTAAGTCACAATATGTGGAAGCCGTGGTAGAAAACTCAATAGCAATTCCATTTCTTTCTCAAAAGAGAAATGGTCTTTTCCACTGGTAACCCATATGGACAGGTACACATCATTTTAATTCCAGGGACTTTTTCACACAGACCATACAAGCTACTTCTTAACTTCCTCAGGTTTCTCCTTATTGTCTCACCTCCATTTTTTTTTTTTTAAATGCCTGTTCCAGTGAACAGCACTTATTTGGAATAACAAAAAAACATCTGTGCTATCTCAGATATTGCCCTATTATGGTTAGGACCTGTGCACCCTTTTTCCTTCATCTTACAATCCAAAACCAGTGCTCTCCTCTCACTTTTTAGTCAGAGAGAAGGGTTTGGTAGAAGACTCATTACTACAGTTGTTGCCCCTAACCCACGGTTTTGCTTTCCACAGTTTCAGTTACCACAGTCAACTGTGGTCCAAAAATATTAAATACAAAATTCCAGAAGCAAGCAAATAATGCATTTTAAATTGCATGCCATTCTGAGTAGCTTGGTGAACTCTCTCTGACCTGCTCTCTCCTGCCCTCACAGTGGTGAAAATGGTAGTTATCAATGTGCTGTCCTGGTGTCAGAGTCCTTACATACAAGTAACTCTGTTTTACACAATAATGGCCCCACAGGGCATGAGTGGTAACCTGGAGAAGTTTGGCAAAGAAAAGTCATAGACTGTTTCTTTTAAGTATAAAGGTGAAAGTTTTCTATTTAATAAGAAAAAAAAAATCATATTCTGAGGTTGCCAAGATGTATGTTTAAGAACAAATCATTTATCCATAAAGTTGTAAAGAAGGAAAAATAAATTTGTGCTAGTTTTGCTGCTGCTGCTACTGCTGCTAACTCGCTTCAGTCGTGTCCGACTTTGTGCAACCCCATAGACGGCAGCCCACCAGGCTCCCCTGTCCCTGGGATTCTCCAGGCAAGAACACTGGAGTGGGTTGTCATTTCTTTCTCCAATGCATGAAAGTGAAAAGTGAAAGTGAAGTCGCTCTGTTGTGCCCGACTCTTAGCAACCCCATGGACTGCAGCCTTCCAGGCTCCTCCATCCATGGGATTTTCCAGGCAAGAGTACTGGAGTGGGGTGCCATTGCCTTCTCCGCTAGTTTTGCTATCCTCCCTCAAACTGCAAAAGTTACAGCCACAGTGCATGGCAAGTGGTTAGTTAGGATGGAAAAGGCATTACATTTGTACAACCGGACAATTTGAAAGAGAGAGAAAGAACATACCTATAAAATTTATTACAGTGTATTGTAATTTTTCTATTTGATTATGAGTCATTGTCATTAATCTCTTCCTGTGCTAATTTGTAACTTAATCTTTATCATAGATGTGTACCTGTGTAGGTCAGTATAGGAAAAAACATAGTATATAGAAAGTTCAATACTATCGACATTTTCAGGCACCCGCTGGATGTCTTGGAACATATGAAGAAGGTGTAGGTGAGAGGCTATGGTACTATTAGGAAACAGGTTTTCAAATTAAGAATAATAAGGTCGTAATTTATGGGAGTCTTTCCAGCCTGACTAAACCTTACAGATACTACTGAAGAAAACAGTTCCACATTGTATCAAGGGCTTAACCAGAACTTTTTCCCCCTCTGCTCACTTCTAAGATCCTATTATGATGGAAAGGGGCTGTGAATAAGCTCCAATTGCATCCAAACTTTAGAAGCTTTATTACAACTTCTTTTAATCCGACTATTTAAAAGTATAACCTCTAGAAAAGATTCTCAATCTATCTCCCTTATAGAAAGAGAATTTAATAAGGAAAAATAGTTATTCTCAAATTCCCCTTATCATATGGATATATGAAATTATGCTTTTTTTTTTATGGTGTTTAAGATAGAGAGTGCATGGTACCATAATTAAAAATATACCCCTACCTCACTTATTCATGTTGAAAAAAATCAATCCAGAAATTTCTTACTGATGGCTTACAATTAAATGGGCAAATAATATGCTTAGAGAACATTAAAGCATGTCTAATAGAGTGGCAATTCATTTCTTTTTCAATATATATGAAAAGAAATTTTAATAGTGACTGCCTTTAATGTATTCACCACAAAGAATGAAAGTCCACAGTAATGTAATTTTAAAATCTAGTGTTGCCTGCAAATTTCAGAGGAAGGATTAAAAAGAGCAAAAGCTTAAGAGACCACAGCCATGCAACTTTCACTTTCACTCTTTAAAATATAACTTGAATACCTCACTGGCTTTTTTTTTCTTTTGTTCAAGTCTTGTTGCATTGTGGAATGTAAGTGCTATAAATGAAAACTAAATTATTATTTATTTTAAATATGTTTCCATGTATTTAATATTTGTTGTTTTTAAAATTGCTAAATAAAAATTGTATGTATGGAGGTGTACAATATGGTGTTTCGATATGCATACATGTGAAATTATTGCTATAGTCAAGCTAATTAACATATACATTTCATTACATACTTTTTATGTGGGCTAATGAACTTTTAAAATGAAAAAATGCTAAATTAGGAAATCATCCTACCTTTCATTAAAAAATCATCAAGGCTTAGGCTCCTTCCCTAGTAATTAAAGACTAATATGGAATATTCATGATAGTTATAATTCCTTCATTTCTTTTGTGAGTAAGTCTGTGAGTGGCTATTGATATCCAAGATTGGCTTCCACTTAATTACTATGATCTTGCCATTAATTCTACTTTTTATCCCCAAAACCTTCACCCTATGACTATTCATAAGTCATTTCCCTGTATATAAGATGTAACCCAAGATGGATTACCTTTATTTTAATGAAGGGTTTAATTTTAATGATCACCTGCTGCACAAATAAGGAAAGCAGTGAAGCTCTCATTATTGATAAAAGTCTCATGTGTTTTGATACATGTTATATTTAGCCACTCTCCTTGAAGTTTTCTGTAAATTTCGGATGAGCTACCTAGCATGAGGTAGGACAAAATCACGAAGAATGCATAAAGACATAATTAAGAGCACACTGATATATTTGAATTGTTGTGTCTTGTTTTAAATTGTTTACAGTGGTTTATTATTGCCCTTCTGTTATTTAATATTCATGTGCCATGTTGAATAACTGGGTAGTAGTATTCTCAGAGAAGGCAATGGCACCCCACTCAAGTGCTCTTGTCTGGAAAATCGCATGGACGGAGGAGCCTGGTAGGCTTCAGTCCATGGGGCCGCTAAGAGTCAGACATGACTGAGTGACTTCACTTTCACTTTTCACTTTCATGCACTGGAGAAGGAAATGGCAACCCACTCCAGTGTTCTTGCCTGGAGAATCCCAGGGATGGGGCAGCCTGGTGGGCTGCCGTCTGTGGGGTCACACAGAGTCAGACATGACTGAGGTGACTTAGCAGTAGCAGCAACAGTATTCTCGAAGGCATTTTGTAGGATGTCTCAGTATTTTGAATTTCTTTGAGTGTTCAAAACCTAGTATGAACTCAAAACCAACTTCTTCCTAACAGAAAATTTAGGAAATGAGCCAATAAAATGAATTAAGACAGGTAGGCTGAGACACAGTTGTTGCACACACACACACACGCACACACACAGAGTGTTCAGAAATATTTAAAGGATTAGACAGGAAATAAACATGACCTATTGGAACATCCAATCTTAAATATTTTGGATTTCTGGTTAAATATAAAAGGACATAAAGGACCACATAATGTGTAGCTCTGAGTAAATAATTTGTTTCAAATTTGAGTATGAATTTTTAAAAAATCTTACTTTATTGGTTGCCTCATGTTCCAAAATCTGTAGTAGTACTGATAAGCATAATAAATGATGCTTACGGGTTAAATGTCACACGCTAGTTGGTAGCAAAATGGGGAGATTTACCATTGCATCCAAAATAATGTTGCTTTAAAAAAATAAATGAAGCAATGAATCTTATGGAATGATATACAATTATACTAGCAATATTAAAGTTCTTTTGGGACCAAGCTAGCTATGCATGAGCGAGTGAACAAAAGTGAGGTTTAAAGATTTTCAATCTGAAGACAAGATGGTGGAGGAATAGGTGGATGTGGAGTACATCTCTCTCCACGGATGTGTCAGGAATATATCTTCAAATGCAGAAAATCTTGAAGAACATCAGCTGAAAGTGAGCAGAAGTCCCTAACCACCAGAAAGAAATATATAGATCCACACAAAACTTGGTAGGATGAAGGAAGGAAGGAGAAAAGAAGAGAATGAGCAGGACTGTATCTGTACCTGGGTGTTGGGAGAAACGAAGCAGGGGTCAGATCCCAACATCGGAGCAATTGTTTGGGACAGAGGGGAAGCATTTCACGCTGTTTTAGAGTGCAACAGTTGATCTGTGACAGTATGAATGAAGTGAGAACCACACAGACAATCCTTGCTGTAGCCCTACATACCCCGGACAGGGATGCAAGTCCCTGGAACATGTGGCAGCTAGGAGCTGAAACATAGGGATTATAAAGCAATCCCAGGGTGAAGTCTGCTATTGACTGAGGGGAGATGGCCTGAGGGGATGTGAGGGAGGAAATTGCAGCGGGGAATGCCTTTGGAGGAAAGACAGGCAGCTGTAGAAGCAAGATGGTACTGCTGAGTCACGCAGGGGATGGAGCCATCCCTGTAGCCTCTCTCCCTACACACCAACACCAGCAGCTGACCAATAGAGAAAGACTCCAGAGAGTGTGGCCCTTTAAGTACCTGCTGTGCCAAGCAACAGAGAAGGGTCAGCCAGGGAGGCCCTTTGAATGCCAGCTGCCAGAGGCTAGAAGACGACACTAAAAGTGCCATAGCTCCTGTACCTGAGGCCACCATCATCCCGGCACACTTGGTATCGCCGAGTCCCTGCAGTCCAAGCAGCTGTGCCACTTCCATGCTCGATTCCCACTGGGGCAGAGCTGCCAAAAGCTAGGAAAAAACCTAAGAACACCATGTCTCCTGCTTCTGTGGCCACCAGGTCCCCTGTATACCTGGCACTTGCAGGGCCGCTGAAATTCAAACAACTGTGCTGCCTTCACAGCTTTTCCTCACTGGTCAGACACAAGTCCTCCAGGGCAGCCTCAGGAGCAAATTTCTGTGGATGACCCACATGCAGAATGGGGATAAAACCACAGTTGAACCCCAGGGGCAGTGGGGCTAAGGAAGAGGATCTAAAACCTTCCCAGTACTTGTACAAGCTGCAGATTAAATCTCCACGATCAACTAGGCAGACTCTGTGTCTATGGAATATACAAAAGGACAGTGAGAGTTCCCAGAAAAGAAAACGAATTAGCTCTGTAGCTATGGACATTGAAGGCAATAACATGCAGGAGGAGGACCAGATTAGAGTCTGAGCTGTCTCCACAGCAGGTCCAGAGACCAGCCCAGTATTGGAAGGGATCCAAGGGAGGCAGAGGTGGACTGTGACTTACAGTGATGAAAAGGATGCAGACAACTGAGATCTGAGAAAAATATTTATTATTATTCTTGCATTTTGATTTGTTCTGTAGTTGGTTTTTGTGTATGTGTTTTAATCACCTTGAATGCTGTAACAAATGGCTTGTTGAATCTCAGTTCCTTGGCCAGAGATTGGTCCTAAGCCTTTGGAGAGGAAGTGCTGAGTCTAGGACACTAAATTGCCAGAGAACTCCTGACCCCAGGAAGTATTAATTAGTGAGAACTCCAATGAAGGCCTCCACCTGTATCCAAGAGCTGGCATCATTCAACTGCCAAGCAGCACCTAGTGCAGGATGCCTCACCCAAACAACAAACAAGACAAAAACAAACCCAATCATTAGCAGACACACTTCCCACAGACACCTGAACACATACCATCTGACATAGCCCTGCCCATCAGAGAGAAGGAAAAAAACAAAACAAAACCTCATTTCCTCCTACCAGAACACAGGTACAAGTCCTTCCCAATGTGAAGCCTGCGCAAACCAGTGGACAAACTTTACCCATCAAGGGCAGAAAAGGAAGGAGGAATACAATCCTAAAGTCTGAGAAAAGGAGACCTCAAAAACAGTAAGATATTAAAAAATGAAAAGACAGAGAAATATTACACAAATGAAGGAACAAGGTAAAAACTCATGAGTGAAGACCAAATAAATAAAGAAGTAGGCAAGCTACCTGAAAAAGAATTCGGAGTAATGATAGTAAAGATGATGCAAAACCTTGAAAATTGAATGGATAAAGTGTAAGAATCAATTAGTACATTTAACAAAGACCTAGAGGAAATAAAGAATAAACAAACAGGGATGAACAACACAATTACTGAAATTAAAAATACTCTAGAAGAAATGAATGGCAGAATAACTGAAGCAGAAGAATGTGTGAGCTGGAAGATTGAGTGGTATAAATAACTGCTTAAGAGCAGAATAAAAGGAAAAAGAATGAAAAGAATTGAGGATTGTTTCAGAGACCTCTGGAACAATATTAAATGCACAAATATTTGAAGTATATAGTTCTCAGAAGAAGAAGAGAAAAAGAAAGAGTCTGAGAAAATTTTTGAAGATATTATTGTCTAAAGTTTCCCTAACATGAGAAAGGAAATAGTAAATCAAATCCAAGAAGTGCAGAAGGTCCCATACAGGATAAATCTAAGGATAAACATGCCACAATACATACTAATCAAACAAAGATTAAAGACAAAAAGGAATATTAAAAACAGCAAGGTAAAAGCAACAAGTAACATAGAAGGGAAACCCCATACAATGTAGAGCTGATCTTTCAGAAAAAACCTCTGCAGGCCAGAAGGGAATGACAGAATATATGTAAGTACTGAAAGGAAAAAATGTACAATAAAGAGTACCCAGCAAGTATCTCATTCAAAAACAATGGAGAAATCAAAAGCTTTACAGACAAGGTGGAGTTAAGAGAATTTAGCACCACCAAACCAGCTTTACAACAATGTTAAAGGGATTTTTATAGGCATAAAACACAAGAGAAGCAAAAGACCAACAAAACAAACCCAAAGCAATTAAGAAAATGCCAATAGGAACATACATAAATAATTAATGTAAATGTAAATGAATTAAATGCTCCAACCGAAAGACCCAGACTGGCTGAATGGATACAAATACAAGATCCATATATGTGCAGTCTACAAGCGACCCACTTCAAACCAAGAGACACATACAGATTTAAGTGTGTATAGGATGGAAAAAGATATCTCATGCAAATGCAAATCAGAAGAAATTCAGAGTTGTAATTCTCATATCAGTCAAAATAGACCTTAAATAATATTACAAGAAATAAGGAAGGACACTACATAATAATTAAGGGATCAATCCAAGAAGAAGATATAACAATTGTAAATATTTATGCACCCAACATAGGAGCACCTCAGTACATAAGGCAAACACTAACAGACACAAAGGGGAAATTGGAAGTAACCCAATAAATATTAGGGGATTTTAACACCCCACTTACACCAATGGACATATCATCAAAACAAAATTAATAAGAAAACATAAGCCTTTAACAGACCAAATGCACCTAATTGAACTCTTAACAACATTTCATCCAAATGCAGAAGAATACACTTTCTTCTCAAGGGCACATGGAATATTCTCCAGGATAGACCACATCTTCAGGCACAAATCAAGCCTCAGTAAACTTAAGAAAATTGAAATCAAATCAAGCATCTTTTCTGACTACAACGTTGTGAGACTAGATGTATTTACAGGAGAAAAAGCTGTTAAAAAAACAAACACATGGAGATTAAACAATATGTTTTAAATAATGAACAGGTTACTGAAGAAATAAGAAGGGAAATCAAAAGATACCTAGTAACAAATGTCAACAAAAATACGATGACCCAAAACCTATGGGAAACAGCAAAAACAGTTCTAAGAGGGAATTTTATAGCAATACAATCCTACCTCAAGAAACAAGAAAAACATAAAATAGACAACCTAGCTTTACACTTAAAACAACTGTAAAAAGAAAGAAAAAAAGCAAAGTTATTTAAAGGAAAGAAATCATAAGGAGTGGAGCAGAAATAAATGAATAAGAAATGAAGGAAAAAATAATAAAAATCAATAAAACTAAAAGCTGGTTCTTTGAGAAGATAAACAAAATTTACAAATGCTTAACCAGACTCATCAAGAAAAAAATGGAGAAAAATCAATAAAATTAGAAATGAGAAAGGAGAGGTTACAACAAACAATGCAATAAATATCAAGGATCATAAGAGACTATTAAGAGCAACTATATGCCAATAAAAATGCACAACCTGGAAGAATGGAAAGATTCTTAGAAAAGTTCAGCCTTCTAAGACTAAACCAGGAAGAAATAGAAATTATGAATAAGCCAATCACAAGGACTGAAATTGAAACTGTGATCAAAAGTCTCTCCCCAAAAACAAAAGCACAGGGCCAGAGATGGCTTCACTGGTGAATTCTATCAAACATTTAGAGAAGAATTAATGCCTGTCCTCAAACTCTGCCAAAAATTTGCAGAGGAAGGAACACTTCCAAACTCATTGTCTGAGGCCACCATCACCATGATACCAAAATCAGATAAGAATATCACAAAAAATGAAAATTACAGGCGTATATCACTGATAAACATAGAAGCAAAAATCTGTAGCAAAATTCAACAACACATTAAAAAGATCATACACTATGATCAAGTCGGATTTATCCCAGGGATGTAAAGATCAGTCATCCAGTCTGTCACTTCATGGCAAATACATGGGAAAATAATGGAAACAGTGACAGACTTTATTTTCTTGGGCTCCAAAATCACTGCAGATGGTGATTGCAGCCATGAAATTAAAAAATACTTGCTGCCTAGAAGAAAAACTATGAAAAACCCAGACAGCGTATTAAAAAGCAGAGACATCACTTTGCTTGGACAACAACCCATCACTCCCTTGGACAAGGAGATCAAACCAGTCAATCCTAGAGGAAATCCTCCCTAAATATTCATTGGAAGGATCGATGCTGAGGCTCCAATAGTTTGGCCACCTGATGCGAAGAGCCGGCTCATTGGAAAAGACCCTGATTCGGGGATAGACTGAAGGCAAAAGAGAAGAGGACAGCATGGCATGAGATAGTTGGCTGGCAACACTGACTCAGTGGACATGAATCTGAGCAAAATCCAGGAGATAGGGGAGGACAGAGGAGCTTTGGTTAGCTACAGTCCTTGAGGTTGCAAAGAGTTGGACACAAGTTAGTAACAACAACAATGAAATTATTTACCCTCCTTGTGACTCAACTGTGATATAGCATTAAGGAATAGAGTTATACAATCCATTTATTTTCTTAGATCCCTGCTCTGTCATTTATAAGTGGTCGATGTTGGTAATTTACTACTCTTAATATAGGTTTCCTCATCAACACAATGATAATGATCACAGCACCTCCGCCTAAGGTTATTGTGAGGTGATGTAACACATCTAGTATCTAGCACAGTGATGACATATAATATGCTCTCATAAAATGAAAGCAATTAAAACACAAAATGAATAGGTTAGGGGACTTTTAACAGTGTTTTACCCCTTTCCAAAGTGAAGGTTAAAATCCACCTAGCATATATTCCAGGTATTTGTAGGATGATTCTCATTAAGTATCTAGATTGTTCCCTATTTTACAAATTTCATGAAGCAACTACTTCTATTAGAGTCCATCAGGCTTTTACAACTCAAATCTGTTTTCTTTCTTTCATTTTATGTTGATTCTTTAATTGAAACAAATTCTAAAGATGAGGACTTTTTTTTTTTTTATTTTAAACTATTCCCGTCATTTACAGTGCCATCTTAAATGAAACAAACATTAAAGAAATAATAAATATATAGATAGATGGTAGATCAATGTGATCATATAGTGGGAGGCTGTTGAATTTTCCATGTTTCATGCCACCCTTATCATGTGATAAACAGTAAGAGCACAAAATGGAATTAGTAATAAGAGAAAAACTACCATAATTGTTTTAATCTCAGAATGGCATATAGTGGCATATATATTCAAAAGAAATCCATATTCATAAAAGAGACAATAAATGAAAAAAAAAAAAAGCTTGTTGCTCCACAGAAAGTCTCCTTTGGTTGTTGAAATGTTAAATTCTCTCAAGCCTTATGAAGTAGTCACTTTTATGATAAAGAAGCCAAGGATACAGATGGCTAATTATATTGTTGGTTTCAGCCCAACAATGACTTATTCTTGCAAGTTATTAGGGTGTTTAAGGCCTGCTAAATAAAGAATTTATTAAAATAATCTGTGTTTTCCTTGATTTTGCTGAAGCATCAGGGTTATAGAGGAGAATACATAAGATTATATAATGTTAACTAAAAGATCATAAGCTTAAGTTTCTAGCTGAAGTCAAACTAATTTAATTTAAAATTAGAAGAGCTTTATTTCACACTTGATATTCTTAGCAGGCTCATGCACTTTATGCAGGAAGTTCACATTTTGATAAGAAATTTTATCTTAAACTGGGGTGAAAATGGGAAATTTAGGGAAAGCTTTACTGCCAAAATGGAATAGAGAGAGTTGAGTTTCTTTTTTATATCCCTGGCTTCTAAATGGCAGGTAGTTTTTCCATCATTTGCTTGGGAAATGTTCTCTTGTTCCCATTTAAAGCTACTTTTTATATTACATGAAATTTATCTCTGATGGTGAGATCCCACCAGTAGAATTATGATCAATGAAAAGTATTTTTCATATGAAAGTGTCATTTCTTCACTCAGAATAGCTACCTCTCCCCCCAAGCAATTTATATTAATATTTTAAGAGTCAGCTCTGTTGCTTACTGTCTGTGAAGTTTTTCATGGCTATTATCATTCCCAGTGAATTTCTATGGTAGACTCTGTTATAACAAATTAAGTGTTTGGTTTTGTGTTAACCACAGTTCTTGCTTGAAATCTCATAGGTAACAAATTGTCATTCCAAGAAAACTGAAAACTACTGAGTAGTAGAGAAAGCCATGTCACATGATGAGTAAAATTGGCTTCATTTAAAGATCAGGCATCCTTGGAACTGTCTAGAGAACACTCTATTTTCTATAAATGCTATCTGAATAAGAAATGTCACGTAATCTGTGGGTTATAGTCAGAGAAGCAGCTCAAGTAAAGATGTTTGTTTCATTGGTACTCCACATAGTAGCCTAGTTGACTAGCCTTAGATTTAAAATAGGAAAGCTAGGGTTTACATGAGGAATGACGATGAGAAAAGAATTAGTGTTTAGTGATTAAGTAGTGAAGAAACAAGAGTATTGAAGGTGAGGAGAGGGGAGCAACTGGAGGGAAGAGCAGGTAAGAATTATCTCTGATTTAGAATCATATGTGCCTCCCCTGCCAGGGACTGTAACATCTCTTTCCATGAAGGTTCCAGAGCTTCCAAAGAGAGAACCTGTTCTGTGGGAGAAGAGGGATGCTTCTCTGGAGAGGCACAGTGTCCATCACTTGGTTGTGTTCCTGGTCTTTCTCTTGCACAGCTCCTCTCTAAATTGAATGTGAAGCAAAGGTTTTCAACTTGAAAACAAGAGCAAAACCAAAATGAAGCAGAAGGAATTATTGTATTGCAATCTCTGTAACACTTTGGGACACAAGCAGCATTTCTTGAGTGCCCCTCTCACAAAATATGACCCCAAAGAGGAGGAAATATTACCTTTCTCAGGATAGTATACCCTACAGTTTCAACTGTGCTAGAGATAGATCTGGGTGTTCTTAGAGGAAACAGCAACACCTGGTGGGCAAGTGATAATCCACCAGGGTTGTATAAGGCACTAAAGAATTCAATGGAGTGGTCCCAGTAGGAGCCAACAGAAAAACTGGTTTGTTTGTGAGAATAAGTTTTTAACCTCTTTGAAGATCCCAGATACGTCTGGCTGGGGAAGAGAAAGGATTTTCTAGAGGATTAGAAATCGAAGTCAATAAAAATTGCTTTATTATTATCACTGTAATTCCACTTGTGCCACAGTGTGTTAAAGCATAAATAATTTTCAATATTTGCCTTTCAATGAGGCAAATCTTAGAAAAAATCTTTCAAACTTTAGAAAAAAAATCAGAGTAAAGGATATAAAAATCGTCTCTGAAGTAAAGTTATTTGTAACTTTTGACTATGAAGTCCATATAAGTTGGTTAACTCAGGCTCTTATTATAGAGATTAACAATTCTTCCAGATATGCCAGAAATCATAAAAGCAATATAATCAATGCTGCTGCTGCTGCTGCTGCTAAGTCGCTTCAGTCGTGTCCGACTCTGTGCGGCCCCATAGACGGCAGCCCACCATGCTCCCCCGTCCCTGGGATTCTTCAGGCAAGAATTCTGGAGTGGGTTGCCATTTCCTCCTCCAATGCATGAAAGTGAAAAGTGAAAGTGAAGTCGCTCAGTCGTGTCTGACTCTTAGCGACCCCATGGACTGCAGCCCACCAGGCTCCTCTGTCCATGGGATTTTCCAGGCAAGAGTACTGGAGTGGGGTGCCATTGCTTTCTTCGAAATATAATCAATGAACAATTATTTTATTTCATTTTTAGTCTTTATTGGACTATAGTTATAGGGCTTCTCTGATAGCTCAGTTGATAAAGAATCCTCCTGCAATGCAGAAGACCCTGGTTCCATTCCTGGGTTGGGAAGATAACGTTGGAGAAGGATAGGCTAACCACTCCTGTATTCTTGGGCTTCCCTGTGGCTCAGCTGGTAAAGAATCCACCTGCAACGCGGGAGACCTGGATTCGATCCCTGTGTTGGGAAGATCCCCTGGAGAAGTGAATAGCTACTCACTCCAGTTGATTTACAATGTTGTGTTAGTTTCTCCCATACAAAAAAGGCAACTAAGTTAGGTATATAACATTTTTAGATTCTTTTCCTATATAGGTCATTACAGAGTATTGAGAAGAGTTCCCTGTGCTATACAGCAGGTCCTTATTAGTTATATATTTTACACACAGTAGAGTGTATGTCAATCACAATTATTTTGAACATTTACAGTACTTAGTTATTTTGGAGGTCATTGATAACTATAGTGGGACTTTTTTTTTTTTTTTTTACATTTAGTAAGGCAAGCATCTTTTGAAAAAAGGAGAGTGAAACTAGAGAGTGTAGGTATTTATGAAAAATTCTCTTGCTCTTTAAGTGTGAAATTTTAGACCAGATACAGAGGTATTTTGGTAAATTTCCTATTAAACTCAGAGATTGAACTCTTAAGATTTTTAGGAGGAACAAAATCTTTAATTTATTTTGAGCAATCACTGAAAAGGGAAGAAAAGAGATATGAGTGAGCTCTCATGGATGCTCCTAGGAAGCCTGCATGATCTTGACTTTTAAAAGGCCACCATTCTTTCCTTAAGTTCCTGTGGACAGGAAAAAGAGACTGAGAGATCTAAAGGTTTGGCTCCTATTTAGCCAACCAGGTGGCTTGAGGCTTCCCTGGTGGCTCAGATGGTAAAGAATCTGCCTGCAATTCAGGAGACTTGGGTTCAATCCCTGGGTTGAGAAGATCCCCTGGAGAAGGGAATGGCTACCCACTCCAGTATTCTTGCCTGTAGAATCCTGTGGACAGAGAAGCTTTGTGGGCTATATTCCGTGGGGTCACAAAGAGTTGGACACAACTGAATGACTGTGTTTTCCAATCATAATATTAATTGCATTTTCACCTTATTAGTTTCATGAGTACTTAGCATGTGTCAGGCACTATGATAAATGATCTATTTATTCATCTGAGTCTCCTAACAATCCATGAATAAAGTGTTTTTAATCCCACTTTTCAGATGAGAAAATTACACATAAGTAATGTACAAGTTCACAGATATAAGTGGCAGAGCAAGGATCTGATCCCAAGTAGTCTGACTTCAGAAATTGCCTTATTAATGGTGGAATTCATCCTTCATGTTTTGTATTTGCCTAGATAAGGGGTTCTGCTGTTGTCTCTTAAAGAGAATTGTAGCCAAGCTGTTTGTGGACTTGTTTCAAGTAAGAGAAAAAAGCAGTCAAAAACAATTTGTCTCACCTTGAATAATGATTAAACATGTACTTCCATATAACTGCCAGGCTAGGATGCTTTGTATTTGGGGCAGGATATTAACACCTTTCATCCTGAGAATGAAGATCAGTATCCTGTCTTTTAAAAATGGTCTTTCCCGTCTTGTTATTATTCACCAATTTGAGGGAAAATCTCTGACTTCCTCAATGACTATCATATTCTCCGCCTACCCTCGTATTCCCAGCCATCATTGTTTTTGAGAATCTGGCATCCATATTAGTTTGGTCAGTTAAACTCACAATTCTACCTTAGGACAACTTAAGTTTTGTTTTTTATTTTCCATCACAGTCTCAAGTATAGAGTCACCCAATGCAATTTCCTTCCTTTTCTCCCTCATTCTCTCTCTACATCCTTCCTTTCATCCTTTCTTACCACCATCCTTATAAAAGGAAAACATGTGTCAGGCACTTGAATAGAAACTGGGGTTTTGATAAAAAGGAATAGACATTTTTTGCATCTGAAAATAAAATAGGAAAAGATCAATGTAGAAACCCATTATTGTAGTACGGAACAAAAAATATGCAATGGAAGCTCAAAAAAGATAGAAGCAGTGGAATCTTGGTGAACCAGATCTCAGAGGAGAAAAAAAAAAACAAAAACTATGTGACATTTACCAATTTCCAGGTTGTGAATTCCCTCTCTGGAAGACAGCAAGCTACCAAAAATTAACATCACTAAATGTGGAGTGGGAAAAAATAGGTATGTTTTTCTCCAATAAGATGGTATAAGCCACCTAGAGCACAGTTTTTGCTATAAGTGATTAAATCTTTCTTAAATCGAAAGAATGTCTCAAGATTGTAAAGATCTTACCAGACCCACCCCCATAATATATATTTTAAGATGACAGGATTAGTCAGAAGGTTCTTAAGAAAGAGAAACAAGTCCTCAAGCAGGGTACATTATTGTTATATTATCATTGGTATAGAGTTTAAGGAAAAAAACATCCTTGAGCAAGATGAGCTATTTTGTTGTGTAATCATTAGCTCTGGGCTTAAAGAAAAAAAAAATGTTTGTCCTTATCTACTTCTTGAGAACCTCAGACCCCTATCTCCTCCTTGAGAGCCCCAGACCCCTTTTGCTTCCTCAGGGACCCCAGACTTCTTATCAACATTAAGAATTGACTCTCTCAGGTATAGGGATACGGCTATAAATGTTCAGTTCAGTCGCTCAGTCGTGTCTGACTCTTGCGACCCCATGAACTGCAGCACATCAGGCTTCCCTGTCCATCACCAACTCCTGGAACTTACTCAAAGTCAAGTCCATTGAGTCGGTGATGCCATAGATATGAATTAATACAAATATTAATAAATATTAATTTATAATAATTAAATATGCTCAAGAGGAAAAACAACTATAAGTATACCTAAACTACTATATTGCTACATGCAGTCATAAGCCTTTTCAATATCTACTTGTGAGTTCATATTAATTCACTTTATTTTGTCTATCACTGCTGCTCTGTTATCCTTTTGTTCACCTTTCTTAACTTTCCATTTCTTTATAATTGCTATTACAAATGTTTCCTACTATTCTGAAATCATCATTTCCACTTTTGAGCTCTTTATTCTCACAAAATAACCTCAATTCCATCTCTTCTGGGATCAAGTTCAAACAACATGAAGCTCTTCTTCCTTTTTTGTGCCTCAAAATGCTGCTTCTGCTTCATTAACTCCCCATTAAACTTACTCATGTGTGATTCTAGACTTGCTTATTCTGACTTCTTTGAAAGTTTTTCCCAGCATTTGTCAGTATTATGTCCTATATCTTCATAACTCTATTTTATTGGCTGCTTCCCCACAACTATAAACAAATTTGACTTTTTTTACCCACACAAAAATTTTTTTTCAGTTGCATATAAACCAAGCTATAATTTTAGCTTTCTTTTTTTTCTGTAATGTATACTTTTCAAGAGAGTTTTCTAAACTATTTTTCTCTTGTTGTCCACTTAACATTAATCTCTTACTTTCACTCTAGCTTTTCTTTCCACTCCTCTATGATAATTCATATGTTGAAGGTCACACTACATGCCCAAAGAGAAACTCCCGAGACTATTTTTATCAGAGTGCATACTAATTGGCCTCTTTGTATCTGCTTTTCTTGAGATGTATTCTATGTTGTCATTTTGGTGTCTTTCTCCATCTCTGACTGCTTTTCTGTCTCATTGTATGACTTCTTTCCCAATCCCAACTCCATAAGCATATTCTCCTTTGGCTCCTTTTTTTGTGGCAATTGTATCTACTCAATAATTCCAGATAATAAGATAGCTAGATGATTTGCATCCTTTTGAATATTTGGTATTAGACATTTAACTTTAATCAGTGTGTGTGTGTGTGTGTGTGTGTGTGTGTGTGTGTGTATGTGTGTGTGTGTATGTGTGTGTACAGTGGAATCACAACGTGTTTCCACTGATGACTAATGGTGTTGAGTAGCTTTTCATGCACTTTTTTTTTTGCCAATTTTGTGTAGGAATATATGGATATTTTACTCTGAATTATCTTTTCAAGTTTTTTCCCATCTTCAATTCTGTGGTTTGCTTTTCGTCACTGATGTGTAGGAGTGCTTTACATGTGTTCTGCATGACAGCTTTTTGACAGATGTTTATCTTCCTTTCTAGTGCCTTGTCTATGAATATTTAATTTTTTTTTTGAAAAGCTGATGTTTTAACTTTAAAGTCCAATTTATTTTATTTAAATTTATGATAGTTCTGGCAGTGTTCTATTAAGTAAACATACATGTTCTCCTTTATAGTTTTCTGGATGTTGAAAATGTTAACATTTATATTTATGTATATGAAGTATCACATATTAATTTTGTATGAAACACGAGATAGTGGTTGAGGTTTACTAATTTATTCTGGAATCATATGTTAAAAAATACTTTCCTCTGAACTATCTTTGGAGGAGATCAAAGTGACTACCAGTTGACACAAGAGCTTGACCCAGAAAATTGTAGGCTCCTTAACAGCTCCCCTGTCCTTGGAACGTGCATTCTGTGCACTCTTCCTGTGATAGAAGTCATTTTTAAGGATCTAGCCTTCAGAGAGTAAGGTATTGTTGCAATCATCTGAATGAATATTTGACTGAACCCTAGTAAGGCCTCCATACAGTCAGCCCTCTGTGGATTCTGAATTCTGGGATTCAAAATGCTGATTGAGAAGCAAAACTTCAATTGCTGCATGCTGATAAATGTTTACACAGTATTTACATTGTATTTACCTTATATTGTATATTATAGATAATCTAGAGATGATTTAAAGTATACAGGAATATATGCACAGGTTATAGGATGATACTATGTCATTTGTATAAAGGTCTTAAGCATCCTTGGATTTCTATGTATGCAAAAGGTCCTGGAACCAATCCCCTGTAGATACCAAGGGACAAATGTATAAACTTTTAAGATTCTCATGGGCAGGGGCAGTGATCTTCTTCCCTTGTGACCACCCAATACAAACCTTGCAAGTAAGTTCCCTTGCTCATACCAATCTGGAGTAGCCCATCTCTCTGGCCTATGGTGTATGGGGGCCAGTTTGCCAACTGACAATTTGTTGACACCTCTTTAAAAATCAAATGACAGTGGGTTGGGACTTCCCTGGTGGTCCTGTGGTTGAGACTCCATGCTTCCAATGCAGGGCGTGTGGGTTCCATCCCTGGTCAGGGAAATGAAATCTTGCATGCTGCATTCTGCAGCCAAAAATAAAAAGAAAATCAATGACAGTGGGTTTAGTCTCAGTGTTCCAATGAACAATTTTTCTATCCTTGTAATGCTAACAGATTATTTTGATTACTGTAGCATTATAGGAATCTTAAATTGGATAGTGTAAGTAAGTATTCCAACTTTATGCTTCTTTTTCAAGGTTAACTTGGGAATTTTAGTACCTTTATGTTACAATATATATTTTAGAATAAAGTTGTCAGTCTGCAAAAAAAAAAAAAAAAAAAAAAATGCCTGCTGGGATCAAGATGGCAGAGTGGGAAGAATCTGAGCTCACCTCCTCCCACGGGTACATCAAAACTATTAATACAACTTCATATAGAACAACAACTGTCTCTAAGAACAACCTGAAGATAAGCAGAACAGATTTTCTGCAACTAAGGATATAAAGAAAAGGTCACATTGAGGGGGACCAAGAGCAGAAATGCAGTCTAGTCAGAGCCACATCCATGGGTGGGTGGCCTAAAATAAAAGCGATGCCATAACCACAGAGGTCCCTGACTGAGGAGCAAGGGGTCTGAGCACTGGGGTCCCCTGCCCAAGAGACCTGCACCAGGAAGATGAGTCCCCAAAACATCCTGGCTTTGAAAACCAACAAGGCTTATATCTGGAGAGCTATAGGAATCAGAGACTCCACTCCGGAAAGACGCACACGCAAACTCAGTTGATTCCAGTTCCAGCACAGAGATAGCAGCTTGAAAAGCAACTGGGTCATAGTAGAAGGATAGTAGAAGGAGATTTACTGATGAATATTAGGGCATATTCCAGAGGAGCAGTGATCTGATGAAACTTTCCTCTGAGATGAAAGCAGCACTGGTGGGTGCCATTTGTTTTTTACTCTCCTTTCATCCAACTAGACTGGTACTCATGGACACTATTTCTCTCCCTCTAAACCAACCTAGCCAACACTATTTGAACCCCTCTAAAGTGGTTCCCACACCACCCAAAACAGGAATCCATAATTGGTATCAGAGCCCTCTCAAAGTGGCTCTTGCTTTACAGGTCAGTCCTGTACACCATTATTCCCATAATAGTCATAACCATGACCATATCTGGCAGCCAGATGCACAAGGGGCCAGCCCTGCACATCAGTGTACCCACAGCAGTTGCAGTGAGGCCTCATAAACAGCCAAGCCAGGAACCAGCCCTGCCCATCAGGTTATCTGAAGTAATTGAGACACACCACAACAGGACATGCACACAGCACATACAGGGGATACTCCTGGAGCACCTGGATTTGGTGACCAAGGGGGATTGTGCCTCTGGACCCATCAGGAGACCTTTTATATAAGATCACTCTTCTAAGACCAGGAGATGTGGCTGATATACCTAATACGTAGAAAAAACACAGTGAGTTAGGCAAAATGAGATACTTTGACACAAAAGAACAAGACAAAACCTCAGAAAATAGACTTAAAAACTGGAGATCAGAAATTTACTAGAAAAAGACTTCAAAGTATTAATCATAAGTATGCTTAACAAAATCAGAAGTATGAATGAATGCAATGAGAGTATCAATGAAGTTATAAAAATATCTTAAAAAATACATCTGAAGAATACAAAATTGAAATGAATCAACAGCAGATTAGAGGATATGAAATAATGGACCATTGATCTGGAAGACAGAGTAGTGGAAATAATCAGAAGAGCAAAAAGAAAACAATTTATTTTTAAAATGAAGATTTAGTTTAAGGAAACTCTGGGATAAAGTTAATCATAATAACATTCACATTATAGGGGTCCCAGAAGGAGAAGAGAAAGAGAAAGGGACAGAAAATGGATTGAAGAAATAATAGCTGAAAACTTCCCTAATCTGGTGAAGGAAACAGATATCCAAAGCACAGAATCTCAAACAAGATGAAATCAATGAGACCCACATCAAGAGACATTATAATTAAAATGTCAAAAGTTAAAAGTGAGAATCTTAAAAGTATCAAGAGACAAACAGCTAGTTATCTAATAGGTATTAGCATGCCCCCATAAAATTATAATCTAATTTTCAGCAGAAACTTTAAAGGCTAAAAGGGACTGGCACCAAATATCAAAGTACTGACAGGGAAACAAAAACAAAGACAAACCAAAACAACCTTAGATGATCCAGTTGCTTTGGAAAACAATCTAGCAATTCTTCAAAGGATTAAACAGAGGTGCTACCATATAACCTGGCAATCCACTCCTTAATAAATTTCCGAGAGAAATGAAAACCTACATCAACACAAAACTTACAGAAAAATGTTCATAGCAATATTAGTTGTAGTAGCCAAAGTGGGAAATAACATAAATTTATTTAATCATTCACTATTCCATCAAAAGATGGATGGATAAAGTATTATATAGTCCATAGAATGGAATGTTATTTGGCAATAAAAAGGAATGATATACTGATCTGTACTACAACATGAATGACCTTTGAAACATGCTAAATGAAAGAAGTCACAGAAGACCACATATTATAAGATTGCATTTATATTAAATGTCAAAAATAGGCACATCTATAGAGATAGGAAGCAGATTGGTGATTTCCCTGGGCTGGTGGTAGGGATTGAGGGAAAGGAAGTGTATAAATTGTATACTTAATCTGTGTACAATTTCTTCTGTAATGGAGGCGATGAGAATCTTCTAAAATTGATTTAAGTAATGGCTTGCACTATTCAATGAATATACTAAAACCCACTAAATTGTGTGCTTTAAATGGGTGAATTTTATATTTCAATAAAGCTGTTATGTTTTTAAAAATAAATAAAATTTTGAATGTGTGTTGACATTGTCAAGTACTTTCTCTGCTTCTACTGAACTGATTATACTTTTATGTAGCCTTTATTCTATGAATATGGGGAACTATATTTATCTAATTATAAATATTAACTTTGCATTCTTGGTATAAACTTTCCTAGTGTTTTCTCATTATTATATAATGTTAATTTGCTAATATTTTGTTAAATTTATGCATTATATTCATGCTAAATGTTAGTCTGTAATTTTATTTTTTGTATTGCTGTTTGTTCTGGTTGTGGTATCAGAATTAGATTATTCTGGCCTCATAAATTGAGTTAGAATGCTGCCTCTAACTTCTGAAATAGTTTAATTGGCATTACTTCTAAAAATTTTAATACAAATTTCTGATGAAGACATCCAGGCAGGGAATTGTAATTGTGGGAAGCTTTTGAATACAAACTCTATTTCTTTAGTAAGAATTAAGCTATTCCTTTGTGTATATTGTGTGTAGGTATCAAAATTAGAGTATAGAGAGTATACAACTGAGTTTCTCAAAACTTTAGAGTTAACCAAAAATACCCTCAATTTTAAGATGAACAAAATGTGTGCATTTTGCAAAGACAATTTTGAGATGTATTTAGTGAGTCTTTATTGTGCCAGACGTGAATACTGCTGCTGCTACTGCTGCTAAGTCGCTGCAGTCGTGTCCGACTCTGTGCGACCCCACAGACAGCAGCCCACCAGGCTCCCCCGTCCCTGGGATTCTCCAGGCAAGAACACTGGAGTGGGTTGCCATTTCCTTCTCCAATGCATGAAAGTGAAAAGTGAAAGTGAAGTCTCTCAGTCTTGTCCCATGTCCGACTCTTCGCAACCCCATGGACTGCAGCCTACCAGGCTCCTCTCTCCATGGGAGTTTCCAGGTAAGAGTACTGAGTGGGTAGCCATTGCCTTCTCCGAGACGTGAATACAGATAATGCCAAATTTCCCAAGGGGAGAGAAGTATGTATAAAATGTAAAACTCCCCAGTGTTTCCAGAGGTAATCAATCACTGACCGGCTGCCTGCTTTGGACTGACTACGATATGAATGTCAAGAAGCATCCAAGCTGTCTTTTGAGGCTTTAGCTGAGGCTGACAAATGCACACTAGGCTACTGTGCCAGTAAGCACATCCATATGGTTGAGACCCAGTGAAGTGTCAGCATACTTAAACAACAGAGAATGGAAAGAAAAATATGATGCAGCTGCTGCTTCTTTCAAAAGCCAAATCATTATATGAAATCATTGTACCTTATTTATGACTATTCACGTCATTTAACCTGAAGTCACTCTCCAACCACTAAGATCATCTGAATGCAGCATATAAATATTTTTAAAGTTTATACACACTTAAAAATTCAAGTGTAATGTATATAGGATTATTGGAAATAATTTGGAAGATACAAAAAAGGAAAGCAAAAATGAAAAAAAAAAAAACCTTTAGGGTTTTTTTTAACTTACTTTCAGAGTTAGACTCAGAATATTTACTTAATAAAAGAACGTGTTTATAATTCATAATTAATATCATACTATATGTTTATCATTGGAAAAGCAAATGGCAACCCACTCCAGTACTCTTGCCTGGAGAATCCCATGGACAGAGGAGCCTGGTAGGCTACAGTCCATGGGGTCGCAAAGAGTAGAGCCGGACACGACTGAGCAACTTCACATCATATGTTTATTATATAAATAATTTACATAAATTTTATAAAACATCATTTTAAAGTTATTTATTTTTTTATTAGTATAATTTTCCCATTTAAGGTATACTTTAAAAGTTTTCTTAATAGTAAAATATAATGCCATTCTATAACTACACTAGAATTTGTTTAATCATTATTTGATTTGCATAATATATTTCTATATATTCCTTTGGTAGATTTTCTCATTCTTTGGATAGGTCCTATAGGATGAAATAATCAGTCAAATGGTACAGACTTATTCTTAAGGTTATTGATATTATAGTCCTACTTTGTCTCTTAAAGAGCAATGGGAATATTTAAATTCACACAGTGGATGAATGAAAGTATCATTTGCTTGCATGCTTGCAAACACTTGATTTTTAAAATATCTTTGAACATTTGCTGGATAAGTACTTTATTGTTTTCTTAATTTTATTTAGATATTCATATGATTAAGCATTTTAAATAAATATTATTAATAAATACCTTTTTCTATAAATCACATTATCCCGTTTCCCTACTTACCTGTTGGTATTTTAGTGTAATTTTTATTAATATATAAGCTCTTTAACGATCAAATATTCTCCTTGACCTTGTTTGCCTTTTAATAAAGTTTATATTTTGATATGAAAATAATTGTATCTGCATTTAAGTTTTTTAGTTCTTTTCTGATTTATTTAATTGCACATATTTTTAGACTATCTCTTTTCATATTTATGAAAACTATTCACCTACATATTGGCAAGTGTCTTACAGTTTTTTTAAATTTAATTTATCTGGAATTTATTTTGGAGTCCTTAGCCTTGCCGTAAAGAAATCTGCCTTTTGATTCTCATTGTTAAATTTAAAGTTACTAGGTAATTAAGCAAACCTTAACAGGTAGTGAAATTGGGTTTCACTTGTTGGTTAGTCATTAAGTTATATCGGACTCTTTTGTGACTCCATGGACCATACCCTGCCAGGCTCCTCTGTTCATGGGATTTCCTAGCAAGAATACTGGAGTAAGTTATCATTTCCTTCTTCAGAGGATCTATCTGACCCAGGAATCAAACTCATGTCTTCTGCATTGACAGGCAGGTTCTTTACCAATTAACCTGCAGGGAAGCCCTTGTACTTTAATTATTCCAATAATATTATTTGTATATTTCTATACGTTAGAAGGGTCTTCAATAGTGCACTACAGTTAGTGACTATGCATATTTTCATTGTACAAGAGAAGAAGACACCTTTTCCACAGGAAAGACTGAAGAATAATCATAGAAGAGGGAGAGAGAGAACAGTATTTGAGCTAATGAGAGAGTAATAGAAGTCTGTTTTCAAGAAATAGACTTTACAAAATCTGTTTCTAAAACAGAAAGTGTGTTTTCATATAAAATAGTAGTATTGTGGTTCTGTAGGGGGATGTCTTTGTTACTGAGAGATGGATTCTCCAGTATTCTTGTTCTTGAGATGCACATGCAGAAGTATTGCTATTGGTTGTACCCATTCTTCAAATGGTTTGGTATATTACCTAGGGAGCCTATATCTCGGGAGAGAAATGGAGCAGTTAGTGAATATGGGGTGTTTACTGCAAGTATATTCTAACTTTTTTATTATTCTGAAAAATTTATAAATATATACATGCATTAGGATAATAGTTTCTACCTCATAGGCTTGTTATGAGCACTAAACCTGCTTGTCTATGTGAAGTTATTACTATGTTTGATAAATTGTTACTATTTAATACATGTTAGCTAATATTAAATCACAGAGAACTTTTATACAAGAATACTGAGAATACATTTTCCAATGATGATGATGAGGAGGATAATGGTGATGATAATGATATTAATAATTATTTAGCCCAATCCTCCATGTTATGTCTATATCTTTCTAAAAAAAACTTGCACACATTGTTTTTCTCAATTCATACTTGAATGCCTCAAATAAGAGTACCTTATTATTTTAAACCTTTTATTCTTGCACAGACTCATTCTTTGTGCCATTTTAAATCCCTTTTCGTTCATATGTATCAAGAGTATACTTCTCAGTTGAGATTAGCATTTTTTCTTAGTTATGAATTAACTCATTGCTTATATTACTGATCTGGGCATTTAGACATACAACTCTTTTTTTCCTTGCCCGATTACTCTAAATCCTTCAAAGAATGCAGTTATAGTACCACCTGGTAATGTGAAGCCAAATATGGTTTTAGAGCGTAAGGAAAAAAGATAGCTTAAGAAGAGTAATCTATATGGGTCAGGAATTGCTCTTTCAGATTGTGCCCAATTGTAAAAGTAGTTTTCAAAAAAATCTGAAATTTAAGTGAGAAAAGTCATATTCCTTTAAAGATTCCTCTGATTGCATTATACAACTCACAGTACAAAGAAGGACTAGATTCTTCTGTGTACTCAGAATTCTAGCATTCTCTTTTTATTTCCTAAGTGCACAGATATTATCTGTAATAAATAAAAAAAAAAACTGGTCCCAGAATAAGATTAATGTAGATGAGATTCCCTCAAGCACTGTACCAACCATGATCCCTTCAATTGAACTTTCTGCTTCCTTGGGTTTTGCAAGAAAAGAAATTTAATTATTCCTGAAGACAAATGTATTAATATTTAATAAAAACAAAGTCAGATGACAGTGTTAGCAAAAAATAAGAAATGTACATAAAGCCTATCTCTATCTGAATAAGATTACTGAATTAAGCAACTTTAACTCCTAGACATGAAATAAGATGTGAGTGAGAAGAAAAATTTCCAGCAGAAAAAAATTTTTGGTTATCAAGCTAAGAAGTTGAACAGATAATTTGTAGAACTAGACCACACAGCTTTATTCTCAGTAAGATTTTTTCAGACGTTGGTAGATACATATGTAATTACTAATGGTCTAGTTAATCAACAACTATGTTAACTATGAATTACCTACCATAAGCTAAAGACTATAGAATGTATAGTGGACATAATTTTTTCCCATCTCTGGTCTTTTGCATTCTGACTCCGTCAACATTCTCTGTGTTTTACTTTTGAGTAGTTCCAAGTTTGTTGTTCAGTCGCACAGTCGTGTCCAACACTTTGTGACCCAATGGACTGTAGCACGCCAGGCCTACCTGTTCTTCATCTCCTGGAGCTTGTTCAAATTCATGTCCATGAGTAATTGATGGCATCCAACCATCTAGTCCTCTGTCATCCCTTTCTCCTCCTGCCGTCAATCAGTCCCAGCATCGGGGTCTTTTCTAATGAGTTGGCTCTTCCCATCAGGTAGCCAAAGTATTAGAGCTTCAGCTTCAGCATAAGTCCTTCCAGTGAATATTCAGGATGGATTTCCTTTAGGATCAACTGGTTTGATCTCACTGCAGTCCAAGGGACTCTCAAGAGTCTTCTCCAAAACCACAGTTCAAAAGCGTCAATTCTTCAGCATTCAGCCTCCTTATGGTCCAACTCTCACATCCAACATGAGTACTGGAAAAACCATAGCGTTGACTAGACAGACCTTTGTCAGCAAAGTAATGTCTCTGCTTTTTAAAACACTGTCTAGGTTTGTCATAGTTTTGCTTCCAAGGAGCAAGTGTCTTAATTTCATGGCTGCAGTCACCATCTGCAGTGATTTTGGAGCCAAAGAAAATAAAGTCTGTCACTGTTTCCATTGTTTCCCCATCTATTTGCCGTGAAGTGATAGAACAGGATGCCATGATCTTATTTTTTTTTTTTAACTCAGTGTGAGTTTTAAGACAGCCTTTTCACTGTCCTCTTTCTCCTTCATCAAGAAGCTCTTTAGTTCCTCTTCACTTACTGGCATAAGGATGGTGTCATCTGAATATCTGAGGTCATTGATATTTCTCCTGGCAATCTTGATTCCAGTTTGTGCTTTATCGTCTGGCATTTCACATGATGTACTGTGCATATAAGTTAAATAAGCAGTTCCAAATTAGACCTGGCCATTTGGATTGTTCTGAACTTTTGCATGTTATGTAATTCAGAGATTAGCATGCAAGACAAATTAGTCCACCAAGGTTTATCTCTGAAACTCACATAAATCAGGTATTGTTTTAACAAGCATAAGCTAGGATATGCTACAGTAACAAATTAACCCTGACATTTCAGCAACATAACAAAATAAAGATATATATATATATATCAGCCTCAGATGATATATATATATAAAAGTCAAGGAGAATCCAGTTTGGTTTGGGCCATACTCTTTCTTGTGACTTCATCATATGAAATGTGGTTGTCAAGATCATGGCACCAGGGAAAGGTGATGGAAGACACAGAAAAGTGTCTAAGAGCCAAGCCTGAGTGAACTTAGATAATTTCCTCCCACAAGTCATTGGCAAGAGCTGTTACATGACTCCAATAAAATGGAAATGCTTCTAGACAGTGGGCCTTCTTGTGTGCCTAGGAGGAAGAATCGACACCGTGAAAATGTCTCCATCTCAGTACTTTTTCTGTAGAGATTAATAGTCCCATAAAATATAAGCCCTGAGTAAATGTTGTCCACTTTTTTCCCTCCCAAATATGGGGGGAAGGTCTTCATAAAAATCAAAGCAGAGAGGCATTGTCCTGATTATATCAGTTGAGCCTCTCATGTAACTTCATAAGTACTTCCCTCCTTTTTCCTAAGTACAGTTTAAGCTGGATTTCTCCTTCTTGCAATTAGGAGTCTTTACCAATTAAGAGCTGTTACACTGTCTAGTCCAATGGTTCCTAAAATTAGCTTCATTAATCAATGAGAATCCACAGTAAATAATTTATTAAATAAACTTTGTATCCTTAACACTACAGTGCACTTGGCAAACTTCTACTCATCTGTCAAATTTCATTCTAGTGTTACCCTCTCACTAAAGTGCCTTCTTCATGTTCTTTACACAGCTCCTCCATCAAGTCACATAGTTCTCATTGGCAGCATGGCATGGAAAAATAAAAGCATGGGCACTGAAGCTAGACTTTCTAACTTAGATGTAAATGTTGGCCTTCCAGTTATCAACTTTGCAACATCGGGCACTGCATTTCATCTATTTGTGCCTTAGTTTTTACAACTGTCAACTGGTTGTGATATGTTGTTATTTTAAGGAGGCTTTATTCAATAGATGCCAGATATTTTATTACTATAATTATTATTTTTAATAAACTTTGAACTTTTTAAGATCAAAGGCAATATTTATTAACTTAATTTTTCTACAGTGCTTAGAACATTCTTCTTCCCTAGTTAGTACTCATTGAATTTTAGTTGAAAGGATTACATTAGTAGAACTATATTAGTAGTAGTAATTATGATAGCAACTATCATTATTAAGCATTTACCATGTGCCAAGCATGGTTCTAAGTGTTAAGTATGTATTAAATTGTATAATAAATAAATAGAGGAAGCAGTATATCATTCAGGGTAGTTAACTTCTTATTGTAATTAAAAAAAACATTAATTGTTTTAAAATAAGAGGTTATTTTTCATTGACATAACATTTAGTTTTGATATTGCTGTTTGGATAAGTCTCCTATGCAGCACTTCTTTTTTTTTTTTTCCTGATTGTCCAGTGGTTAGGGCTTGGTGCTTTCACTGCCCAGGTTTGATTCTTTTTTTTTTTTTTTTTTCAATTTTTTTTTAATTTTATTTTATTTTTAGACTTTATATAACTGTATTAGTTTTGCCAAATATCAAAATGAATCCGCCACAGGTATACATGTGTTCCCCATCCCGAACCCCCCTCCCTCCTCCCTCCCCATTCCATCCCTCTGGGTCGTCCCAGTGCACCAGCCCCAAGCATCCAGTATCGTGCATCGAACCTGGACTGGTAACTCGTTTCATACATGATATTTTACATGTTTCAATGCCATTCTCCCAAATCTTCCCACCCTCTCCCTCTCTCACAGAGTCCATAAGACTGTTCTATACATCAGTGTCTCTTTTGCTGTCTCGTACACAGGGTTATTGTTACCATCTTTCTAAATTCCATATATATGCGTTAGTATACTGTATTGGTGTTTTTCTTTCTGGCTTACTTCACTCTGTATAATAGGCTCCAGTTTCATCCACCTCATTAGAACTGATTCAAATGTATTCTTTTTAATGGCTGAGTAATACTCCATTGTGTATATGTACCACAGCTTTCTTATCCATTCATCTGCTGATGGACATCTAGGTTGCTTCCATGTCCTGGCTATTATAAACAGTGCTGCGATGAACATTGGAGTACACGTGTCTCTTTCCCTTCTGGTTTCCTCAGTGTGTATGCCCAGCAGTGGGATTGCTGGATCATAAGGCAGGTCTATTTCCAGTTTTTTAAGGAATCTCCACACTGTTCTCCATAGTGGCTGTATGCAGCACTTCTAAAGGTACTGACTCGGGGCTCCAGTCTTTGAACTTGGTGCTAAATATTCTTTACAAGAACTTCAGATGTTACCCTGGAATGGAAGAGATAGAAGAATCATAAATAGGGTTTTGTTGTATCTTTTAATTAGGACCCTGTCTATAAATGTGTCTATTACTTTCATGTCCATTCTATGATTCTGTTGGCCAAACTTCCAACATGATTACACAACAATGAAAACAAACAAACAAAACACAACTCAAGCTTCCTTTGTGATCATTAATGCAATTGAAATATCTGATAAACTGGACATTTTAAAAATCTACTTGAAACAAGACAAGATTAACCCTCAAATACTTGAAAAATAAAAATAACTACTATTGGAGAAAGCTCCAGTAAAGAAGAACTTGAATGTGCCCTGAAGGATGAGAAGTTGGATGGTTGGAAAAAATGGTTAAGCTATTCCAAGTGAGGTGACTGGGACCCCTAAAGGTGTGGACGAAGACTTAATAAGAACAGTTCCTTCTAGAGAGCTGACAGGTGTGAAAGCTCCAGAATCAATGAAATCTAGCAACAGATACAGCGCATGGTAACTAAAATTATATAGCAATTGATGCAGGCATCCTTCTTTCTAGAGAACCATTTTGACATAGAACTAAGCATATTGCTGACTGCAGTTTAGATTGAATTCACTGCCCTTGGTGGTCAGAAAAATAGATTCTTTAAATCTGAATCCACTCTTTTTTCTAACCATGATATTCCACATAAGATGATCTTAGAATGATGGCACAGTTTCAACCTGTTGCACCAGTACTGAATCCCAATTGTTTTTATAGTCTAGTCTTGTCACTTCAAGCTGACTAGATTCTACTTGAAAATAGACACTATTCCATGTTCCAAGCACAGCAAAAGCAAGCACAATGGTTGTTTTAAAAATATTTCTGTATCTTTGATTCAATAGATACTTTTTTTATAGATAGCTGGTGCAGCACTTCTTTTCTACTTCTGTTGTTGTTGTTCGGTCACTAAGTTGTGTCCAACTCTTTGCAACCATGTGGAGTGCAGCATGCCAGGTTTCCCTATCCCCTACCATCTCCTGGAGTCTGCTCAAACTCATGTCCATTGAATCATGTCCATTGAATGGTGATGACATCAACCATCTCATCCTCTGTCACCTGTTTCTCTTCCTGTCCTTAATCTTTCCCAGGATCAGGGTCTTTTCCAATGAACTGGTTCTTTGCATTAAGTGGTCAAACTTCTGGAACTTCAGCTTCAACATCAGGCCTTCCAGTGAATATTCAGGATTGATTTCCTTTAGGATTGACTGGTTTGATCTCTTTGCAGTCCAAGGGACTTCTCTTCCAGAATGACAGTTTGAAAGTATCAATTCTTCTGCATTCAGCTTTCTTTATGGTCCAGGTCTTACATCCATACCCATACATAGCTACTAGAAAAACCACAGCTTTGAATATATGGACCTTTGTCAGCAAAGTAATGCCTCTGCTTTTTAATACCCTGTCTAGGTTTGCCATAGCTTTTCTTCCAAGGAGCAAGCGTCTTTTATTTTGATGGCTGCAATCACAGTCTGCAGTGATTTTGGAGCCCAAGAAAATAAAATCTGCCACTATTTCCATTTTTCCCTATATGTTTGCCATGAAGTGATGGAATTGGATGCCATGATTTTCATTTTTTGAGTGTTGAGTTTTAACCCAGCTTTTTCACTCCTCTCTTTCATTTTCATCAAGAGGCTCTTCAGTACCTCTTCTCTTTCTGCCATTAGGGTAGTATCGTATGCATTCTGAAGTTGTTGATATTTCTCCCTGCAATCTTGATTCCAATTTGTGATTCATCCAGTCCAGCATTTTGCATGATGTACTCTGCATAGAAGTTAAATAAGCCAGGTGACAACATATAGCCTTGATGTACTCTTTCCCAATTTTGAACCAGTTCATGTTTCCCCGGTAGCTCAGATGGTAAAGAATCTTCCTGTAATGCAGAAGACTCAGGTTTGATCCCTGGGTTGAAAAGATTCCCCTAGAAAAAGGAATGGCAACCCACTCCAGTATTCCTGCCTGGAGAATCCTATGGACAGAGGAGCCTGGCGGGCTATAGTCCAGGGGTTGCAAAGAGTCAGACACAACTGAGCAGCAAACACTATTATTGCTCTGTATCTGATTCTAACTGTTGCTTCTTGACCTGCATACAGGTTTCTCAGGGATCGGGTAAGGTAGTCTGGTATTTCCATCACTTTAAAAATTTTCCACAATTTGTTGTGATCCACATAGTCAAAGGATTCAGAGTAGTCAATGAAGCAGGAATAGATGTTTTTCTGGAATTCTCTTGCTTTTTCTATGATGCAGCAGATGTTGGCAATTTCTGCCAACACATCTCTGGTTCCTCTGTCTTTTCAAAATCCAGCTTGTACATCTGGAAGTTCTCTGTTCATATACTGTTGAAGCCTAGCTTGAAGGATTTTAGCATTACCTTGCTAGCATGTGAAATAAGCATGATGGTATGGTAATTTGAACATTCTTTGGCATTGCTCTTCTTTAGGATTGGAATGAAAACTGACTTTTTCCAGTCCTGTAGCCATTGCTGTTTTTCAAATCTGCTAGCATATTGACTGCAGCATTTTAACAGGAAATAACATAATCCCCAAGTTCTATTTTTTTTTTATTTTTTTATAATTATTCCTACTGGCTAGTGAAAGAATAAAAGTTAAGTTGTGACAATTCATGTCATGGGATCATCTTGATCTCTGCAGTCCATCTTGAGAAACAGCACAGCTGACAACTACCTTGCCTGTTGATACAACCACCAGTAATCCATATGCTGTTGTGTATGCTGTTCTCTGATACATTATGCTTTCACTCTTCTGCCACATTTGAATGTTGGGTGCCATGTTAGCTTGTGTGGGTGTCCAAGTGTGACTTAAAATTCTAGTGCCTTCTCTCGTTCAAATTCTAAGGCATTTAGGGGAAGTGTAAATGCTTCCTGAGAATGCATCTGCCAAGTGATGGATTAAATAAGTAAAGAAATAGAAATGACATATCATGTAAAGCTCAATTCAGGTCCAACTGGGGTGTCTCCAAGAAGCAATTTTTAAAAATAGGTTTTAATCCATATTAAATTTGTATCTTAAAGTAAATGGTTACAGAGATAAATGGCTCTCTGTATATGAGAAAATAATTTACATAAACTAACTCTTAATCTGAAACATGTTTTCTCTAAAGTTCAAAGTAGTTGGTTGACAATGTTTTACCCTTCAATGAATTGCATCTTTAGGCTTCTGGATAATACATGTGTGTGTGTGTGTGTGTGTATACACATACATATATATTTTTTTCCTATGTTGAGCCAGTAACGTCTGGTTGAAGGCATATGAATTAAATTTTGAGGCCAGGGGTTAAAAATTTGTGTTTAGAAAAGGAGTGTTGTCTTCACTATTGCAGGGAAAAAACAACAACAACAACAACAACAACACTGTCCCAAGGAGGAGATAAATTAGCTAAATAAGGCAACTTTGTTTTCCAAGAGATAATATTTGACAGCCTAAGTAGGTCGGGCTAATGAGGAGCCTTTAAATGCAGGATCTCTTGTAGGAGCCAGGAGATATTATTGTAATAATTATTTTCATTATATCAGAGTTCAAGCTTGTAGATTTAGGCTAATGGATAAATCAGACAGTGGACAAGAAGAAATGCCAGGAAAAGAAGATTAGAATAAAGAGTTTTCAGAGAAAAAGGAAATGAGATAGAGGGTTACTGAATCTGGGCTCCTCTCTCTCTCTCTGTATGTGTGTGTATCTGTTTCCATAATATATGATTCTTTTCAATCTTCAACTCATAACTATTTCCTAGTCCAACCATTTGTGAATAGAGCAGCAGGATTAGTTCCATTCCCTCAATACGTGCAGAAATAATAAGGCTCTACCACCTAGTCAAGAAGAAATATATCAGGTATGCTTTCCTGATGCAGTGAGTCCTCCACTTTTATATGTAAGCTATATAAAACTCAGAATTCAAGGTTAAGGATCAGTGATGAATGTTGGGATAACTGTGATGGTAATCAGCATGATGATGGTAATGAGAGTGGTCATTAATGTTCAGATTTTACTGTTTCTCAGGCTCTGTTTTAAGTAAATGTCATATAATTCATTTAATCTTCACAGTAACACTTTGGAATAAATACTATTATTGCTCCATATTTTACAGAAAAAAAAATGAAGCCTAAAATAGTTAAAATTTTTTCCTAATTAACAGAGCTAAGAGATATCAGGGAAGATTTAGCAGTGATAAAACAAACAAAAAATAAAGCTCTAAACTGAAATAGCTGGGACTTTGTGGTGGAAGAAAATAGCACCAATAAGCCTTGTACATTTCTGTAGTTTCCCCCCTCCCCCTACAAAGCAATACAGATCTCCCCAGTCTCCCCAGTGAATCTCTTTTAGAAGACATCCCTATCAGAGGGATGGAGCTTTCTGGAATCTAAGTATCTAAGGTGAGAATGTGAGAACCTAATTCTGATTTGTTTTCTTGATGTCCTTTACCACTCAGTATAGAATGTAATTTTCACTAATTAAAAAAGGATATTGGTGGTTAAAGGATGGTTTTGTTCTCCTTCAACTAGATTAGATATGCATCTAAATCCCAATTGTCATAGTGGGATAGCTTAGACACTCTGCCGGACTACCTTGTTCCACTTTTCCACATTCTCATTTGATAACCCTGCAGTAAAGACTGAATGCAGGCACTCTGAGAAGTTATAAGTTTTATACTTTATTTGAGGGAACTGTTTCTCCAAGACCACAGAGAATAAACTACCAAGTTGCAGCACACCTCAGGTTACTGATTCCTCCAAAGAAGGAGGAATTTGTGAATAAAGCAGCAGGATTAGTTTCATTCACTCAATACATATTTACATATTCAAAACTAATATGTAAATTTATGTTTTCAGCATGTATCCTTTCCTGCTATTGACATGTTAGATGTTAGGCTTTATCTGATAATTATAAATATAAAACCTTGACATTAATATAGATTACATGTCAATATGAAATCTGGCGAGAATGGTGCTATCCAATAAATCTGATGGGAAGAGTTAAATTTCTTTCCATGTACCAGCATTGGAAATTATGTTTGATTGAAAAATGAGTGTTCTCACTTACATGAGAGGCAGCAGATCTCAAGTAGTCATATATCAATAAATAGCTAATAACAGGCATTGTATATGTAATTAAAAAATCATAACAATTATTCTTCTTCAATAGGACTGGAGTACCCTGTGTTCTGCAGCTGAGTAAATTATCGCATTTGATGGTTTCTTGTTTTACTCTAAAAAGCAAAGACTGTAAATAATGTAAGCTGTTAACTGTCACACAACTTATGTCATTAGTAGAAGGAATATTTATAGAACCTCAAGTAAACCTAATATGACAGAAAAAGGAAAAAAGAAGAGAGAAAAATTGTGAATAAAAACATTAGTAGAAGTAGCAAGTAATACAGTAGATAAAATATAACAAAATCCAAATTGATTTTACATAAGCGTTCTTCCAATCAACATATGTTTTGATGCTAGGAAGTCCTTTTATATTAATACTTGGTGGAAAAGTATGTACTTAGTTTTAATATTATCTGTTATTGGCTGACATACAAAAGTCTGTTTATATAAGAATAAGAATAACAGGTTTCAGTCAGTCAGTTCAGTAGCTCAGTCGTGTCTGACTCTTTGGGACCCCATGAATCACAGCACTCCAGGCCTCCCAACTGGCCATCACCAACTCCCGGAGTTCACTCAGACTCATGTCCATCGAGTCAGTGATGCCATCCAGCCATCTCATCCTCTGTCATCCCCTTCTCCTCCTGCCCCCAATCCCTCCCCGCATCAGAGTCTTTTCCAGTGAGTCAACTCTTCGCATGAGGTGGCCAAAGTACTGGAGTTTCAGCTTTAGCATCATTCCTTCCAAAGAAATCCCAGGGCTGATCTCCTTCAGAATGGACTGGTTGGATCTCCTTGCAGTCCAAGGGACTCTCAAGAGTCTTCTCCAACACCACAGTTCAAAAGCATCAATTCTTCAGTGCTCAGCTTTCTACACAGTCCAACTCTCACATCCATACATGACCACTGGAAAAACCATAGCCTTGACTAGACAGACCTTTGTTGGCAAAGTAATGTCTCTGCTTTTCAATATGCTATCTAGGCCTCCCATAACTTGGTCATAACTTTTCTTCCAAGGAGTAAGCATCTTTTAATTTCATGGCTGCAGTCACCATCTGCAGTGATTTTGGAGCCCCCCAAAATAAAGTCTGACACTGTTTCCACTGTTTCCCCATCTATTTGCAATGAAGTGATAGGACCAGATGCCATGATCTTCATTTTCTGAATGTTGATCTTTAAGCCAACTTTTTCACTCTCCTCTTTCACTTACATCAAGAGGCTTTTTCGTTCCTCTTCACTTTCTGCCATAAGGGTGGTGTCATCTGCATATCTGAGGTTTTTGATATTTCCCCCGGCAATCTTGATTCCAGCTTGTGCTTCTTCCAGCCCAGCGTTTCTCATGATGTACTCTGCATAGAAGTTAAATAAGCAGGGTGACAATATACAGCCTTGACGTACTCCTTTTCCTATTTGGAACCAGTCTGTTGTTCCATGTCCAGTTCTAACTGTTGCTTCCTTAGGTCACCATAAATCAATTTCAGTAGCAGAGTCTGTGTTTCTGCTGCAGAAACTTGGGATGATTCTAGTTAGGAGGGGATATAAATAAGGTTTAGTAAAATTTATACAACTGAGTAGTCTAAATACAGGAACAGAGGGGAAAAATAGAATGAAAGTGTTGGTATAGTGGACATTGGGACTCCTTCAAATCACATTTCTAGGTCAAATCTGTTAAACTATATACATCTAAAGCTTATACTTTTTCTGTCTCAAAATTTTCCTAAATAATCCTAACTAGATCATGAGGACCTTGTAGAACATGGAGTAAAATTTTTGTTTTTTTCTAAATGTCAGGGGGAATCATTGGGAGGGATTTTGTGTAAAAGGTCATTTTGGCTGTTGTTTGGAGAATGGGTATCATCAATGTGAATGGAAGCGAGGAGACCATTCATGTAGCTGTAGCTGTTGTTGTTGTGCAGTCGCTAAGTAGTAGCTACACTTACCCAGCCAATCTCTGGGAGATAAATGTTCATGAAAATAATGAGTCTAAAAGACTCTGGCCCATGGCTATGTCAGATATGGGATTACTTCCTCAAGCTGCGTTAATTAAACATCCTCTTGCCTAATTATCTTGGGGGAATCATTTTTCGCTGTGAAAATGATTTTTGAGAGACTACCTCTTCTTTTCTTTTTTCTTAAGCAGAGAGGAAACTGAAAATCAAAAGTCTTCTGTTTATAGCAAAAGTAATATGAAAGATGTTAGAAATCTTTCAGCTAGAAAAATAATTACCCCAAATCAAAGGCATGAAAACGCCAACTGGCTCTTATAAATGTATTTTAGGTCATGTAAATGGTGTTAAAAGTTCCAATTAAAAGATGGATTTTTCCCTCTGGGAAAGCTACATGCAATTTTCAGCTATAGAAATGTCCTTTCTCTTTGAATCTGAGGCATCCATCTTTGCAAACGGGTAATCTGTTTTATACTACATGTAAGAATTGTTGCCAAGGTCAATGTCTTAGTTATGTAATGTGGGAAGAATCACCTCTTGTGCCTGATATATATTTTGTGTTTGGAATATTAGACTGAAATTGTTGGATGGCAGATGTTATGGAACTAATTCTGTATTTCCTTTCTGATTTCTAGAAAATTAGTTAACTCTAATCCATCAAAAATTATTCTCTAACATAATTTTTTCTCCACTTCTGTTGTAGGGTTTTAAGATTATTTTAAGAAGCATCTTTGCTTCTACACTCATTATACAATTTTAAAGGACTAAGTTTTAATCTTTTTTTGCCTGGAGTTCTTGGTCATTCTTTATTATAGTAAGCCTTCAGGTTATATTTTATTTGTGAAGTAAACTCTAAAGCAACTTTGAATAACCTCTAAGAAACATTTGGCTTTAGGAACTAGAAAGACTTTTTCCATACTCTTATTTTACAGAGTTCTGATGTATCAATTATCAGTGCAATGTTTCATGAGCATGACTTTCATCCAGTCATTAATAACACTGAACAGCGTTTATGTAACAGGCACTGTGTTAAGTTCTCGGCATGCAGTAGCCAACAAAACTGATGAGATTCTTGCTCCCAAGGAGCCTTCAATCTAGTGTGAGCCGAAGTCCATTCATCCAAGTTCCCTCACTCTGCTGAGCTCAGGTAAATGTAGAGAAGCCACCAGGCACTACATTTAAGAGTTCCTACTTTATTTTGAAGAGGAAACTCTGGTATTTCCTCTGTGGCTTTGAATTTGCACATGCATTGCCCTTGGGCCAGGTGTCAAGTTGTGACTATGAGACATTGGCTTTTAAATGGTTTTAAAATATTTCTTAAAAAATTAGACCCATAGATTTTGAGTTGCTGTTTTGCCTGTCAGGCATTTAAATGTGTGGGTGCCTATGTACATGTGTGTGTATATATTTGCTTACTGCCTTTCTGCCTATTCAGTGACCCCTAAAAGAGATCAATGTGATCCATTTACAAATATGGTAGCTATTTTGAGTATAAAAGATGTAACCTCAGGAAGAATTTATTTCTTCTTAAAGCAGAACTCTATACTCATTTCCCTTCTCTGGGGACACAGTGAATAATGTGTGAGAGTTAGGAAGTAATTAAGAGTAATGACAATGTCAACCCTAGGACAAGTGATAAATCTTAGTTTGTTTATGACTTAGAAACTTTATTAATGTTTAGTCAAAAGACTACTTCTGAGTAGTCAAAAGATGTTACTGCTTCTGAGTAGTCTAAAATATGCTAGCGTGATACTTAAGCTTCAGAAATGGAGAAATAGACTACCAAAATATATGTTCAAAAATTTCCTCCCAGGAAGCGTAAAATAAACTTTGATACTCCACAAATTATTTTAGAG
Organism: Bubalus bubalis; assembly: GCF_019923935.1. NCBI lineage: Eukaryota > Metazoa > Chordata > Mammalia > Artiodactyla > Bovidae > Bubalus > Bubalus bubalis. Next base: position 28,559,609 of record NC_059179.1, on the reverse strand, counting down.
CATGTACAAATTCTAGGCTTTTCTACAATATTTCACTTACCTTTAAAAATGTGTATGTCCTTGGTGCCTACTGTGTATACTGAAGTTGTAGTTCCCACTCTAGGTGATCATGGGGAAGTGTGATGAAGACACTAAAACATAAATAACTACAAAAATGTGATTAGTACAAAAATAGCATTCTATACAAAGTGCTGTGGAGTTACAAAAGTTGTGATACTCAAATTGGTCCTAAGGAAGGAAATGCAATGTCAGCCCTAGAGCTTTCAATTATTATCCTGTTGTGGGGTCCAGCTTAGGCATTTGTTTTGAAGTCTCAATGATATGTCTATATGGAGCCACAGATTGGGAACCACAGATCCGTCTTGCTGAGTTTCCTTGCTCTTGGCAGTAGCAGTTTTATGATTATCCCAGAGAATAGGGCTTGTTACAATGCATATTTCTGGTAACCATCCCTAAGGACTTTGACTTGGTATGTCTGTGGCAGGATATAGAAATGTATATTTTTAATAAGCTATTTCTGTGATTTTTCTGTAGGGGAATCTAAGAACATACTTTGAAAAACAATTGCACTGGGGCTTGAGGAATCTCAAGTGGTGCCAATTAAAGGGTTTCCTGGATTTTAGAAATTTCTAACATTAAGAGGAGATTAGACAGTAAAAGATGTTTTTAGGAATAACAGAAGAGAGATTTCATACATGTGCCAAAGTACACATTGGTTTTAAAACAGTGCTTTCATGTTGGAAGGGACTTCTAAGGTGATTTGATCAAATAAAATGTATTGATATCACTTACGACATCACAAATGAATGGGCATGTATAATTGGCTGAAATTCTCTTGGGGAGTTTCTTACATCTCTGTCCATTTGTACATAACTCTAGCTGTCCACCTAAACTGACAATGCAAGTGAAGTGTTAGTCGCTCAACCATATCTAACACTTTGTGACCCAGTGGACTCTAGCCCACCAGGTTTCTCTGTGAATAAAATTCTCCAGGCAAGAATACTGAAGTGGGTAGCCATTCCCTTCTCTAGGAGATATTCCCGACCCAGGGATCAAATCTGGATCTCTTGCATTGGTGACCGATCCTTTACTGTCTGAGCCACCAGAGAAGCCCAACCTGACCATCGGTTCAGTCGTTCAGTCATGTCTGACTCTTCGAGACGCCATGGACTGCAGCACACCAGGCCTCCCTATCCATCAACAACTCCCAGAACCTGCTCAATCTCATGTCCATTGAGACAGTGATGCCATCCAACCATCTCATCCTCTGTCATCCCTTTCTCCTCCTGCCTTCAATCTTTCCCAGCATCAGGGTCTTTTCAGATGAGTCAGTTTTTCGCATCAGGTGGCCAAAGTATTGGAGCTTCAGCTTCAACATCAGTCCTTCCAATGAATATTCAGGACTGATTTCTTTTAGGATGGACTGGTAGGATCTCCTTGCAGTCCAAGGGACTCTTAAGAGTCTTCTCTGACACCACAGTTCAAAAGCATCAATTCTTCGGCACTCAGCTTTCTGTATAGTCCAACTCTCACATCCATACATGACTACTGAAAAAAACATAGCTTTGACTAGATTGACCTTTGTCAGCAAAGTAATGTCTTTTTAATATGCTGTCTAGATTGGTCATAGCGTTTCTTCCAAGGAGCAAGCATCTTTTAATTTCATGGCTGCAGTCACCATCTGCAGTGATTTTGGAACCCAAGAAAATGAAGTCTGTCACTGCTTCCATTGTTTCCCCATCTATTTACCATGAAGTGATGGGACTAGAGGCCATGATCTTAGTTTTCTGAATGTTGAGCTTTAAGCCAACTTTTTCACTCTCCTCTTTCACTTTCATCAAAAGTCTCCTCAGTTCCTCTTCACTTTCTGCCATAAAGGGGGATGTCACCTGTGTATCTGAGGTTATTGATACTTCTCCCGGCAATCTTGATTTCAGCTTGTGCTTCATCCAGACCGACATTTTGCATGATATACTTACTCTGCATATAAGTTAAATAAGCAGGGTGACAATATACACCCTTGATGTACTCCTTTCCCAATTTAAAACTAGTCTGTTGTTCCATGTCTGGTTCTAACTGTTGCTTCTTTACCTGCATACAGATTTCTCAGGAGGCAGGTAAGGTGGTGTGGTATTCCCATCTCTTGAGGAATTTTCAACAGTTTGTTGTGATCTACACAGTCAAAGGTGATGATACCAATAAATACCTTTTGTACTATGGCTTTTGACAATAGTAAACAAGCCAACTTCATCCTCCCTATGGCTCTCTGTATGTTAAATATATTTATTGACTATCTTTTTCATGATACTTTGAAATCTGTCAGCCTCAGAAAATGTCTTCTTAAATGCTCCTAGGAAAGCAGGGTTACTGATAATTTTTATGCCCATATCCACTGCTATTTTCTGTGAGTACACTTCCTGAGAACACTTGCTATGCTAAGTCACTTCAGTCGTGTCCGACTCTGTGCGACCCCACAGACGGCAGCCCACCAGGCTCCCCCGTCCCTGGGATTCTCCAGGCAAGAACACTGGAGTGGGTTGCCATTTCCTTCTCCAGTGCATGAAAGTGAAAAGAGAAAGTGAAGTCGCTCAGTCATGTCCGACTCTTCGCGACCCCATGGACTGCAGCCTACCAGGCTCCTCAGTCCGTGGAATTTTCCAGGCAAGAGTACTGGAGTGGGGTGCCATTGCCTTCTCCGGTATGTTGAATATATTATTATATATCCTAATTTTGAATATATTATTATCTTAATCTTTATATCCATTCCATAAAATAAAGCATTATTTTTCTTATTATAGGACTGGGACTGGAAATTTATACAAGTTTTGTTTATCCTTATTGTCACCAAGTTTATAAGGGTTGACTTGGAATTTGGGCTTAAATCTGCAGATACAAGAATCAACACTCACCTTCATTGTCCTTTATCACCTTTTATTATTATTCCTCCCTCAGTTTATCTTTGCCCAAAAGTACTTTTGCCTCTATTTAGTACACATTCCAACTTTGAATACAAACAGTCGGTTGCAGGTCCTTATCCTTCCTCTGCTATTAGCAGTTCTTTCTCATTTCCCCATCATCTTTCTCAGTGAGAGAAAGAGCTGTAACCAATAAATATTTATTGAACTCAAGATGAGGGACCAACTCTAGGAAATAGTGAAGGACAGGGAAGTCTGGCATGCTATAGTCCATGGGATCGCAAAGAGATGGATACGACTTAACGAATGAACAACAACAATAATATAGGACCAATGGCTAAGACTTTTGCTTCTGGCTATGATGTAGTCAAGGCTATGGTTTTTCCTGTGGTCATGTATGGATGTGAGAGTTGGACTGTGAAGAAGCCTGAGCGCCGAAGAATTGATGCTTTTGAACTGTGGTGTTGGAGAAGACTCTTGAGAGTCCCTTGGACTGCAAGGATATCCAACCAGTCCATTCTGAAGGAGATCAGCCCTGGGTGTTCTTTGGAAGGAATGATGCTAAAGCTGAAACTCCAGTACTTTGGCCACCTCATGCAAAGAGTTGATTCATTGGAAAAGACCCTGATGCTGGGAAGGATTGGGGGCAGGAGGAGAAGGAGACGACAGAGGATGAGTTGGCTGGATGGCATCACTGACTCGATGGACATGAGTCTGAGTGAACTCCGGGAGTTGGTTATGGACAGGGAGGCCTGGCATGCTGCGATTCATGGGGTCGCAAAGAGTTGGACATGACTCAGTGACTGATCTGATCTGCTCTGATGATGTAGAAGCCTGTGTCAGAATAACTCACAATAACAGAAATACAAAAGGAAGTCATTTAGCTAGAAGGAAAATAATCACAGATGAAAGAGGAAGCAAATTAAATGTAAAGTGGGGGTGAGGGGGAAATGTAAGTAAATCTAAATAAATACAGGTTGTCTAAAACTATAAGGATAATGATTGTGAGTTTTAAGATATGTTGTAAGAATTGTAAAAATATTTTTATTGTTGGAAAAATGGTAAAAGTAATAATTTATTATATACTTCGATAAGACAATGCAGGAGCTAACCATCTCTTCAAACACAAACTACTCAACTGATGCTCTGGATCCCAACTCCCTTTCAGCTTTTATAGACCTCCTATATGTATCTTCCACTACTGCCTCACTATTCCCCACATTTCACCAGCAATAGGACATGCAAAATCTTTTCCATCTTTTATTAAAAGTAAACTTCAGTCAAAACTAAAACCACAGTAACTACTTTCAAGCCCATACTTCCCTCCAGCTACTTCCATTTCATTTCTTATTCTCAGGTGAATCTCTCAAATGAAGTGTCCTCTCTCTTATTCTTCTTTTTCACCACCCATTCCCTACTCAACCCACTTAAATATTTATATAACCCTTTCTACTCCAGTAGAACTGCCCTCACATAGGTCAACAGTGGCTTTCCCTTTTATAAAGACAAAATACATTTCTGGATCCTCACTTTAATATCTCAAGAACATTTGATTCATTTGAGAACATCATCCTTTTAAAATCATGTTTCCTTTGGATGTGCTAATTCACAAACTCTTGGTTTTCCTATTTTGAACTTGTTTCATTTCGGTCTCAATTTCTGAATTTTTTTTTCCTACTCACCTTTAAATTTTCTTCTTTGATTTACATGCTTTTGTTACTTATTGATGTATAAATTACATATAGTTCTGGGGTTAGTTTTAATCCTTCAAAATGCATATGTTGAAGTACTAACTCCCTGTACTTCGAATGTGACAATAAGGTAAAATGTGGTCCTATGGGTGGGTCCTATTCCAATATGACTGATGTTCTTTTATTAGAAGATAAAGATAGGTACAGATACATGTAGGTATAGAGGAAATATCAGATAAGGACACAGCAAGAAGGCAGTCATCTTTAAAACAGGGAGAGAGGCATCGGAAGAAATCAGCCCTGCTAACATCTTGATCTTAAACTTTTAAGACTCTGGAGGAATTATGTTTGATGTTTTAGTAAGCGTCAGGCCACTTCTGGTTTGTCCCTCTTTCTCATACAGGGAATTCCCTGACTTGTTATTTCAATCCTGGAGCATCTTTGTTTCCTCATCTCCAAAAAGAATAAAGGATATTCAGCTCCACCCTTCAGACATTTTGAACTTTGCTCTGTAGCCTCTTTCTTTGAAACTTCAGTAAGCAAATCTGAGGGAGATCCGAAATATGTGCTTGAAGTAGGTCTCTCTCTCTCTGGCAAAATTTTGCCTATGAAGCACTAAAAAATTATAGAAGGTTTTCTTCTTCTTCTTCTTCTGCATTTTGGAAGATGTTTTCTAGTCCTCAACCCTCCTGATCATTCCCTGGCTGCTCTTTCAAGGCTCTGTAAGTTTTCAATCTGTTTCCAAGGGTTTTATTTTTCTGCCAAGAGTTTGCTGATCTTTTCAACTATTTTATTAAATCTGTGTGAACCAAAATAGATACCAAGTCCATGACCAACTTCCAAGGTGGTGCTAGTGGTAAAGAACCCCCAGACAATTTAGGAGACACAGGTTAGATCCCTGGGTTGGGAAGATCCCCAGGAAAAGGGCATGGCAACCCACTCCAGTATTCTTGCCTGGAGAATCCCATGGACAGAGGAGCCTGGAGAGCTATAGTCTATGGGGTCACAAAGAGTCAGACATGGCTGCAGAAACTTAGCACTCATGCATGCTGTGACCAAACTGTACAAAGCCCTCAGTCTTGAACATGGCCAGTGATAGCCAACCCAATTTGGATGGGCCCCTTTGCCTCTGAGATTTCAATTCATTTGTGCCTATGGCTTACATGGTGCTCTGGTTTCTTTGAAATATGATTTGTGTGGTCTATACAGATTTTTCTGTTTGTTGTAGTGGGTATATTAGGTGGCTTATTCAACTTTCTACATCTACATGGAAGCAAAGGGCATCTGCTAGGATATTAAAGTTTGGAGCTTCTTGGGATTTAAGTATTGATGCTCTTTTGCTTATACATTTTTCCTTATTGATCACATCTTTACAAGACTTTTACATTTATTTTGCCAGACAAGATCCATCATCTGAGCTCAATATTGTTTCATAAAATGGCCTCTATAGCCTGACCTCTGTTATGTTACAAATGTCCTTAAACTTTTCAAGTCCAAAATTAAGCATATGTTTATTTCCCCTACGTGGGCTCTTGCATGTTTTGGTGAATACTGGCATCATGCAGCTTGTAGCATTTACATTCACTGCCCAGAAGCCTGGTAGTATTCTTTGACTTCTCCCTCACTTATACTCCCCTGGGGCATCACAAGTCCTTATCATTTTACCATATTTCTTCCCTGCATCCAGTTCTCTATATGTATACTACCTTCCTCCTGGTCCTTGCTTCCGTCATTGCTCACTTCAACTTTTGCGATAGCCATATAGCTCTTCCTGCCTCTGTTCTTAATTTAAACAATTGTGACAAGTGTTTGCTTCCTCTGTCCAGGCTGCTATAATAGATTACTACACACTGGGTGGCTTATAAACATCAGAAATTTATTTCTTAGAGCTCGAGAGGCTGGGAAATCCAAGATCAAGTTGCACTGGTAACTTTGGTGTCTAAGGAAACCACTTCCTGGTTTTCACTGTGTTCCCTCCCACAGGCTGAGGGAGTGAAGGACCTTTCTAGGGTCAGATTTATAAAGGCACTAATCTCATTGCTTTCATGATCTAAACATTTCCCAAAGTCTCCATCTCCTAAGACCATTAGACTAGGGATTATATTTCAATATGTGAATTTTGGAAGGGGACACAAATATTCAGTCTATAGTACTTTAGTGTCTTATAAGTAATGTTTTTATTTGACCCAATTTATTTATACCTCCCAATTTTTCATTATAATATGTATATAATATTTTAAAAAAGCATTAAATCTCTGTGTGATTCAGCAGGCTGATTAGCAGCACTTTTTGCTTTACCCTGCTTTATTCAGCTTCAGTTTGAGTGTTTGGGGAGTTTTTTGCTGTTGGTAATCCACTTAAGTAATCTCCACTTCAAAGATTTTCATATACGTTATTACCCTGAATTAAACACTTTTCTCTACTTTATATCAAGAGCATAGCTCACACCTATTTTTTAGTTCTAAAGTAAGTGTCACCTTCTTGGAAGAGCCTTTCATGAGTCTGCATCCTAAGGTTGATATTTCTCTCTCATACATGTTATACTCCCCTTTACTCCTCTATGACACTATTGAGAAAGGGTTTCTTTTTTATAGAGAAAATGTGCAACATAAACAAAAGAGAAAATAATATGATAAGCCACCATACACTCATGCAGATTCAAAAATGGCCAATTTTGTTTCATCTACTATGCCAAAGCCTTTGACTGTGTGGATCACAGTAAACTGTGGAAAATTCTGAAAGAGATGGGAATACCAGACCACCTGACCTACCTCTTGAGAAATCTGTATGCAGGTCAGGAAGCAACAGTTAGAACTGGACATGGAACAACAGACTGGTTCCAAATAGGAAAAGGAGTACATCGAGGCTGTATATTGTCATCCTGCTTATTTAACTTATATACAGAGTACATCATGAGAAACGCTGGGCTGGATGAAGCACAAGCTGGAATCAAGATTGCCGGGAGAAATATCAATAACCTCAGATATGCAGATGACACCACCCTTATGGCAGAAAGTGATGAAGAACTAAAGAACCTCTTGATGAAAGTGAAAGAGGAGAGTGAAAAAAGTTGGCTTGAAGTTCAACATTCAGAGAACTAAGATTGTGGCATCCAGTCCCATCACTTCATGGGAAATAGATGGGGAAACAGTGGAAACAGTGGCTGACTTTATTTTTCTGGGCTCCAAAATCACTGCAGATGGTGAGTGCAGCCATGAAATTAAAAGACGCTTACTCCTTGGAAGGAAAGTTATGACCAACCCAGACAGCATATTAAAAAGCAGAGACATTACTTTGCCAACAAAAGTCCATCTAGTCAAGGCTATGGTTTTTCCAGTGGTCATGTATGGATGTGAGAATTAGACTATAAAGAAAGTTGAGCACCAAAGAATTGATGCTTTTGAACTGTGGTGTTGGAGAAGACTCTTGAGAGTCCCTTGGACTGCAAGGAGATCCAACCAGTCCATCCTAAAGGAGATCAGTCCTGGGTGTTCACTGGAAGGACTGATGTTGAAGCTGAAACTCCAATACTTTGGCCACCTGATGTGAAGAGATGACTCATTGGAAAAGACCCTGATGCTGGGAAAGATTGAGGGCAGGAGGAGAAGGGGATGATAGAGGAAGAGATAGTTGGATGGCATCACCAACTCAATGGACATGGGTTTGGTGATGGATAGGGTAGTTGGTGATGGACAGGGAGCCCTGGCATGCTGCGATTCTTGGGGTCGCAAAGAGTCGGACACAGCTGAGCGACTGAACTGAACTGATACCTAATATCCCCTTTCCTCACCTTTACTATTTTGACATAAATTCTATAAACATTGCAATATGTATATTGAAAGTTCCTTATCTTATGCCATTGATCACATATAAAAATCTACAGTATTTTCAATATTTTCACTGTACTATAAAATACCTAGTCATTATTTCTTTGTCTCTGACCCCCCTTTTTCTCTCTCATCCCAGTTTATTTGAATCAGGATTCTAAGCATGAACCAGAAAACAAGAACACTTTACAGTGGATTGGCATCTTTTTAAAATATGTTTTTATACATGATTCTTTTATTTTGTTGTTGGTGTTGGTTTTGCCATTTAATTTTTGAAGCATCATGAGTTATTTGCCATGTTAATTTCTCCAGTTCTTTCACTGCACCCTATAATGACACCTAACATATTCCTTTCTCTTTGGTTTTGATATTTTGGAAAAACTGTGACCCAGGTGGTCTCATGTGCTTTCATCAGGAGGTACATTATTCTATTTTAACCTTTCTTTGTGAGCTCAATTTTCATTGATTTGTGTGATCATTATCCTAGGCTATTTTTCCATGTATTGTGTATTCCACAAGGGCAGAAACTATTCCAATCCTGTGTCTGATAGAATACCTGTCATTAATAATGTGTTCAGTGTATCCTTAATTGACTGAGTGAATGAGAATATAGAGCCTGCTCTTTTAATTTATTGCATTGTCGTACAGCATTTGCCTCCATGTGGATTTTTGGGTTGCTACAGTGACAAACTCTCTTAAGTTGCTTCCTGGGCTGGACTGAAACTGTTGTCACATTATATATCAATGAACTTTTTAACAGATGCTTTCAATGAGTCATGCACTTTTCCCACACTACAGAGAACTATCAGCTGATGAGGGATTTCAAAGCATGTAAACCTCCAGAATTTGGTTACTCTAAATCTGAAAATGGTGGTCAAGAAAGTAAGTCGATCCACTTTTCAGCTGTAGTACTTTTCATCCAAAGTGCTCCTAGTTAATCCATTCCAGTGTTGTGGCCTTTAAACCTGAACTGACTGGAACTGCTTGGCACTAAGTTTACAACATGATGTAAGCTTTGTGGTTTACAGTTTAATATACTCCACACTAGTGGTGCTTTTTTTCCTTCAGTAGACATAAAGAATTTCCATGATTGAAGGTAAAAGTAAACATTGTGTGCCTTTATTGCTTCTGTTGTTTGATCTATATGCTGTCAACTAAACACAAACATAGTATTTTTTCAACCTTTTCTTAGATATGTTTTATTTTTTGCTTTTCTCCTCTTTGTCTACAAAGACAGGACAAAGTAAAAAAGAAGCCCACTACCCTGCTGTTGTAGGCCCATTTCATATGTTGATATAAATAATGTGAACAGAAGTCATTTGTCAAAAATACATTTATTGGAACTAGAATTACTTTATGTGCAGAGATTGCTGGATTGGTTTGCCAGCTCTTACTAAATAATTAATCAAATTTTGATTTGCTAGAAATATAATACAAAAGGAACACATAATAAAATTAAACAATGTTCTTCTATCTTGTAATCGTATTTTGAAGAAAATGTAATTATGCCTCATTGCTATACTATTATGTAGAATTCAGTAATCAAATATGCACAGCCATAATTCAAACTAGACATAATAATCAGTGGTTATATTTTATGAATACTCTTAATTTCAAAACTGTTTCCAGTCAAACCCATCACCCCTTCCCAGGTTTCTCTCCTTCTGATGAAGACAAATAATAAAAAATAATCCTCTTTGATAAAAACAGAACCTTTGGTTGCCTCCTAATATAGCTCCAGGTACTGAGGAACCATGTTTTACTTACCTGTGAAATGCTACGTTAAGTAATATTTTATCCTGTGTTTCTGTAAAAACCACTGGAATCTGCCTCTAACCCAGCCATTGAAATTAAAATTCATTAGTTTTCCTGAAAATTAAAGAAAAAATGTAAAGCGTTTTTAAAAATTATTATAACTCCTGCCACTGAGGAACATAACAAACTTTTCGATTAATAGATTTATTATATTAATTTAAGAAATGGTGATGAATACATCCCCTTTGTAAAAACTCATTGGGAAATTTTCTTGCAACTTTCTTTCTGAGACCTACTTCTAAATCTCTTAAATGTTGTTCAGCTTTAAATCTTGTGAACTCTATAATTCACAAGCTAACCATATTTTCTCTTTTCTTTAGTTATTGGGCAAATTTGAAGTCAAGCTGTGGCCCATCTAGAATTTGAGCATGATCTTTCACCCATCTTTTGAATATTCACCACCCTGAACTTGGGAGTGGATAGTTTGCTATCTTTATGTTTTTGTTTGTTTTAAATTCTAGTATTCTTTCATATTACTTATGAAAATTAGAAATGTAAATCCCAAGGTATCTTATCTTACTTTACACAGTCACTGTCTTTGAACTAGTTGTTAAGAGTCTTATATTTTTTATTCTATGCCCCATTTCAATTTATTCTATCAAGTCTTTTTAGGGAAATTTATTTTTTGCTTATTGAGTTTGATGTTTCCGTTCCATGATTTGTATTTTCCTGATTCCTTGGTAATTCTTAGTGCTTTTTGTTTGTTTGCTCATTTGTTTTGCTTTAAAAATCATTTTCAGTGTAGTCTCTTGCATAATTTCTTTAGTTGTTTTTCTGTAGATCTCATTTCTTATGCTGTCTTACTTTCAGATTCACTTTAATTTTTTGTGTCTTTTGGCAGCTATGATTTTCATTGTCTAGCATGTTTTCTATAATTGAATAAATTTTTGTAATTTCATGGATGAGAAGGATATATCAGCTCAATATACCATCTTAATTCAGTCTCCCTTAATCATCACTTTTTATTCTGCTGAAGGAGGGGTCTTTCGTTTGAGGATGTTTGTATATCCATTTCTAGACTGTCTATTCTGTTTGTGTTTATTGTTTCAACAATACCAGACTCTATGATCACCTTAGATTTATAGTAAGTCTTGAAATTGAATAGTTTGTCCTCCATCCTTGTTTTTCTTCTTCTAGGTGTTTTATTTGTTAGTTTGCTTTGTTTTCTGCCTTTCTATACAAATTTTATTAACAGTTTGTTGACATCTACAAAAGAGCTTGATGGGATGTTGATTGTGATTGAATTGAAGCCATAGACCAAGATGGGGATAATTGAAATTTTAACAACATTGAGTGTTATAATTTAATGACTATAGAATATCTCTCCACTTATTTAGCTCTTATTTGATTTCTTTACCAGAGTTTTATGGCTTCATAAATACTGATCCTAAAAATAGTGTGTTAAATTTATACTAAATATTTCACTTTGGATGCTAATATAAATATATTGTGTGTTTTAATTTCAAGTTACAATTAAAGTGAAAGTGAAGTCACTCAGTCGTGCCCGACTCTTTGCAACCCCATGGATAGTAGCCTGCACCAGGCTCCTCCGTCCATGGGATTTTCAAGGCAAGAGTACTGGAGTGAGTTGCCATTTCCTTCTCCAGGGGATCTTCCCAACCCAGGATTGAACCCAAGTCTCTCACATTGTAGACAGACGCTTTACCATCTGAGCCAAGTTTTTGCTGATTTAAAAGCAATAGACTTTTTAGTAGTAATCATCTGTCCTGTAGCCTTGCTATAAACTTTCATTAGTTGCAGGAATTATTCCTTGATTCTCAGGGATTTTCAAGATAGACAGTCATATCATCTGCAGACAAGACCAGCTGGATTTTCTCATGTGGAATTTGCATATTGTTTATTTCCTTTTCTTGTCTCATGAATTAGTTAGGTCTTCCACCTACAATGTTCATCACAGGCAAAGAAGAGTACATCCTTATCTTGTCCCCAGCCAAGCATGCAGTTTGTAATCATTAAGTACAGTATTAGCTGAATGTTTCTATAAATGTTACTTACAAATTGAGGAAATTTCCCTCTATTGCTACCTTGTTTAGTATTTTTATCATAAATGGATAAACTTTGTCAGTTTTCTGCATCGCATAATATCATTATATTTTTCTTCTTCAGCCAGTTGAAGTGATGACTAAATTGTGTTTGAAGTTTGAATAAGTCTTGTATAACTGGAATAAAGCACAATTGATCATAATGCATAATTATTTTAATACACTATTAGATGCAATTTGACAGTCTTTTGTCGAGATTTTGGCATATATGCTTAAGAGATACTGGTTTGTAATTTTTCATGATGAGTAGCCATCATGGTCAACAAAAGAGTCTGTAATGCAGTACTAGATGCAATCTCAAAAACGACAGAATGATCTCTGTTCATTTCCAAGGAAAACCATTCAATATCACAGTAATCCAAGTCTATGCCCCAACCAGTTAACACTGAAGAAGCTGAAGTTGAATGGTTCTATGAAGACCTACAAGACCTTTTAGAACTAACACCCAAAAAAGATGTCCTTTTCATTATAGGGGACTGGAATGCAAAAGTAGGAATTCAAGAAACACCTGGAGTAACAGGCAAATTTGGCCTTGGAATATGAAATGAAGCAGGGCAAAGGCTAATAGAGTTTTGCCAAGTAAACGCACTGGTCATAGCAAACACCCACTTCCAACAACACAAGAGAAGACTACACATAGACATCACCAGATGGTCAACACTGAAATCAGATTGATTATATTCTTTGCAGCCAAAGATGGAGAAGCTCTATACAGTCAGCAAAAACAAGACTGGGAGCTGACTGTGGCTCAGATCATGAGCTCCTAATTGCCAAATTCAGACTTAAATTGAAGAAAGTAGGGAAAACCACTAGACCATTCAGGTATAACCTAAATCAAATCTCTTATGATTATACAGTGGAAGTAAGAAATAGATTTAAGGGACTAGATCTGATAGATAGAGTGCCTGATGAACTATGGGCAGAGGTTCATGAAATTGTACAGGAGACAGGGATCAAGACCATCCCCATGGAAAAGAAATGCAAAAAAGCAAAATGGCTATCTGTGGAGGCTTTACAAATAGCTATGAAAAGAAGAGAATTTGATATTTGGCAAATCTAATACAGTTATGTAAAGTTTAAAAATAAAATAAAATTAAAAAAAAAAAAAAAGAAGAGAAGCGAAAAGCAAAGGAGAAAAGGAGAGATATAAGCATCTGAATACAGAGTTCCAAAGACTAGCAAGAAGAGATAAGAAAGCCTTCCTCAGCAATGAATGCAAAGAAATAGAGGAAAACAACAGAATGGGAAAGACTAGAGATCTCTTCAAGAAAATTAGAGATACCAAGGGAACATTTCATGCAAAGATGGGCTCGATAAAGGACAGAAATGGTATGGACCTAACAGAAGCAGAAGATATTAAGAAGAGGTGGCAAGAATACACAGAAGAACTGTACAAAAAAGATCTTCATGACCAAGATAATCACAATGGTGTGATCACTGACCTAGAGCCAGACAGCCTGGAATGTGAAGTCAAGTGGGCCTTAGAAAGCATCACTACGAACAAAGCTAGTGGAGCTGATGGAATTCCAGTTGAGCTATTTCAAATCCTGAAAGATGATGCTGTGAAAGTGCTGCACTCAATGTGCCAGCAAATTTGGAAAACTCAGCAGTGGCCACAGGACTGGAAAAGGTCAGTTTTCATTCCAATCCCAAAGAAAGGCAATGCCAAAGAATGCTCAGACTACCGCACAATTGCACACATCTCACACACTAGTAAAGTAATGCTCAAAATTCTCCAAACCAGGCTTCAGCAATATGTGAACTGTGAACTTCCAGATGTTCAAGCTGGTTTTAGCAAAGGCAGAGGAGCCAGAGATCAAATTGTCAACATCCGCTGGATCATCGAAAAAGCAAGAGAGTTCAAAAAAACCCATCTATTTCTGCTTTATTGACTATGCCAAAGCCTTTGACTGTGTGGATCACAATCAACTGTGGAAAATTCTGAAAGAGATGGGAATACCAGACCACCTGACCTGCCTCTTGAGAAACCTATAGGCAGATCAGGAGGCAACAGTAGAACTGGACATGGAACAACAGACTGGTTCCAAATAGGAAAAGGAGTACATCAAGGCTGTATATTGTCACCCTGCTTATTTAACTTATATGCAGAGTACATCACGAGAAATGCTGGGCTGGAATAAGCACAAGCTGGAATCAAGATTGCCGGGAGAAATCTCAATAACCTCAGATATGCAGATGACACCACCCTTATGGCAGAAAGTGAAGAGGAACTAAAAAGCCTCTTGATGCAAGTGAAAGAGGAGAGTGAAAAAGTTGGCTTAAATCTCAACATTCAGAAAAGGAAGATCATGGCATCTGGTCCCATCACTTCATGGGAAATAGATGGGGAAACAGTGGAAACAGTGTCAGACTTTATTTTTTTAGGCTCCAAAATCACTGCAGATGGTGATTGTAGCCATGAAATTAACAGACGCTTACTTCTTGGAAAGAAAGTTATGATCAACCTAGATAGCATATTGAAAATCAGAGACATTACATTGCCAACAAAGGTCCGTCTAGTCAAGGCTATGGTTTTTCCAGTGGTCCTGTATGGATGTGAGAGTTGGACTGTGAAGAAAGCTGAGCGCTGAAGAATTGATGCTTTTGAATTGTGGTGTTGGAGAAGACTCTTGAGAATCCTCTGGACTGCAAGGAGGTCCATCCAATCTAAAGGAGATCAGCCCTGGGATTTCTTTGGAAGGAATGATGCTAAAGCTGAAACTCCAGTACTTTGGCCACCTCATGCCAAGAGTTGACTCATTGAGAAGACTCTGATGCTAGGAGGGATTAGGGGAAGGAGGAGAAGGGGATGACAGAGGATGAGATGGCTGGATGGCATCACCAACTCGATGGACTTGAGTCTGAGTGAAGTCCGAGAGTTGGTGATGGACAGGGAGGCCTGGCGTGCTGCAATTCATGGGGTCGCAAAGTCAGACATGACTGAGTGACTGAACTGAACTGAATTTTTCATTCATGTTATGTCTTTATGTGTTTTCTTATTAGAATAATGCAGGCATCATAGAATGAATTAGAAAATATTCCTTTCTGCTTGTATTTTTTGAAAGAGACTGTAGAGAATTTCTTAAATGTTTCTTATTAAATGTTTGGTATAATTCACCAGTGAAATCATTTGTGCCTGTTACTTTCTTTTAGTGAGAGATTATTATTTATTGATTAAAATTGTTTAATAGTTATAGACTTATTTATATTATCCATTTTCCTTTTGTGAGTTTTTTTTTTAATTCTTTCAAGGTATAAATTTATTTCATCTGTTATTAAATTTGTAGGCATTGAGTGGTTCACAATGTTCCATTCTTATTCTTTTTTTTTTCTTTTAATGGCCATTGGATATATATTTTAATTTAGCATCCTATTAAAAGGACACTATTCTTTCTCCGTTATTTATTTATTTATTTTTGTTTATTTTTGAATTTATCTTTCCTACTCTTGACCTTTCAACAGCCAGTTTCCTTCCCAGAGGCAACTGCTTTTATCAGTTTCTTTGTATCTTTTCAGAAACATTTTGCAAATAAACCAAAACTAGATGTATATTATTTTCTCTCATGTTGCACAAATAAACATTGCTTTGCACTTATTTTTCATTTAACAGTAAATCTTGGAAATCATTCCATATCAGTTCATGGACTGATTACTCATTCTTATTATGCATATTCTGTTTTTAAATGTAATATTTGTTTACTTAGTCCACTATGAATTGACATTTGTTTTTAATCAGTCTTTTTTGTTTGTTTTTTTACTAATGGCAAAACAGTAAATAGCTTTCCACTGATATCATTTAGAAGGAATCTTTAGGCTAAACTCATAAAAGTGAATTTTCTACAAAATAATACGTGCATTTTAATTCTGATGCATATTTGATTATGTAACATGCTATATAGAATTGTACAGATGTATACTTCTCCAGCAATGTAAAAGATTATTCATTTAAAAGCATCAATTCCTCGTGCTCAGCTGTCTTCATAGTCCAACTCTCACATCCATACATCAGATCAGATCAGTTGCTCAGTCCTGTCCTACTCTTTGCCACCCCATGAATCACAGCACGCCAGGCCTCCCTGTTTATCACCAACTCCCGGAGTTCACTCAGACTCACATCCATCGAGTCAGTGATGCCATCCAGCCATCTCATCCTCTGTCGTCTCCTTCTCCTCCTGCCCCCAATCTCTCCCAGCATCAGAGTCTTTTCCAATGAGTCAACTCTTCGCATGAGGTGGCCAAAGTACTGGCGTTTCAGCTTTAGCATCATTCCTTCCAAAGAAATCCCAGGGCTGATCTCCTTCAGAATGGACTGGTTGGATCTCCTTGCAGTCCAAGGGACTCTCAAGAGTCTTCTCCAACATCACAGTTCAAAAGCATCAATTCTTCGGCACTCAGCCTTCTTCACAGTCCAACTCGCACATCCATACATGACCACAGGAAAAACCATAGGCTTGACTAGACGAACCTTTGTTGGTAAAGTAATGTCTCTGCTTTTGAATATGCTATCTAGGTTGGTCATAACTTTCCTTCCAAGGAGTAAGCGTCTTTTAATTTCATGGCGGAGGTCACCATCTGTAGTGATTTTGGAGCCCAGAAAAATAAAGTCTGACACTGTTTCCACTGTTTTCCCAACTATTTCCCATGAAGTGGTGGGACTGGATGCATTGATCTTCATTTTCTGAATGTTGAGCTTTAAGCCAACTTTTTCACTCTCCACTTTCACTTTCATCAAGAGGCTTTTGAGTTCCTCTTCACTTTCTGCCATAAGGATGGTGTCATCTGCATATCTGAGGTTATTGATATTTCCCTGGCAATCTTGATTCCAGCTTGTGTTTCTTCCAGTCCAGTGTTTCTCATGATGTACTCTGCATATAACTTAAATAAATAGGGTGACAATATACAGCCTTGACGAACTCCTTTTCCTATTTGGAACCAGTCTGTTGTTCCATGTCCAGTACTAACTGTTGCTTCCTGACCTGCATACAAATTTCTCAAGAGGCAGATCAGGTGGTCTGGTTTTCCCATCTCTTTCAGAATTTTCCACAGTTGATTGTGATCCACAGTCAAAGGCTTTGGCATAGTCAATAAAGCAGAAATAGATGTGTTTTTGGAACCCTCTTGCTTTTTCTATGATCCAGCGGATGTTGGCAATTTGATCTTTGGTTCCTCTGCCTTTGCTAAAAACAGCTTGAACATCTGGAAGTTCACATATTGCTGAAGCCTGGTTTGGAGAATTTTGAGCATTACTTTACTAGCGTGTGAGATGAGTGCAATTGTGCGGTAGTCTGAGCATTCTTTGGCATTGCCTTTCTTTGGGATTGGAATGAAAACTGACCTTTTCCAGTCCTGTGGCCACTGCTGAGTTTTCCAAATTTGCTGGCACATTGAGTGCAGCACTTTCACAGCATCATCTTTCAGGATTTGAAATAGCTCAACTGGAATTCCATCAGCTCCACTAGCTTTGTTCATAGTGATGCTTTCTAAGGCCCACTTGACTTCACATTCCAGGATGTCTGGCTCTAGGTCAGTGATCACACCATTGTGATTATCTTGGTCATGAAGATCTTTTTTGTACAGTTCTTCTGTGTATTCTTGCCACCTCTTCTTAATATCTTCTGCTTCTGTTAGGGCCATACCATTTCTGTTCTTTATCAACATCCATACATAACTACTGCAAAAACCATAGCCTTGACTAGATGGACCTTTGTTGGCAATGTCTCTGCTTTTTAATATGCTGTCTAGGTTGGTCATGGCTATTCTTTCAAGGAGTAACCATCTTTTAATTTCATGGCTACAGTCACCATCTGCAGTGATTTTGGAGCCCAAGATGTATAGTCTGCACTGTTTCCATTGTTTCCCCATCTATTTGCCATGAAATAATGGGACCGGATGCCATGATCTTAGTTTTTTACATGTTGAATTTTAACCAAACTTTTTCACTTTCCTCTTTCACTTTCATCAAGAGTCTTTTTAGTTCCTCTTTATTTTCTGCCATAAGGATGGTGTCATCTGCATATCTGAGATTATTGATATTTCTACCTGCAATCTTGATTCCAGCTTGTGCCTCATCCAGCCCAACATTTCACATGATGTATTCTGCATATAAGTTAAATAAGCAGGGTAACAATATACAGACTTGATGTACTACTTTCCCAATTCAGAGACAGCCCATTGTTCCATGTCTGGTTCTAACTGTTGCTTCTTGACTTGCGTATAGATTTCTGAGGAGGCAGATCAGGTGGTCTGGTATTTCCATCTCTTGAAGAATTTTCCACAGTTTACTGTGATCCACACAGTCAAAGCTTTGGCGTAGTCAATAAAGAAGTGGATGATTTTCTGAACCTCTCTTTCTTTTCCTATGATCCAGCGGATGTTGCCAGTTTGATCTCTGGTTCTTCTGCCTTTTCTAAATCCAGCTTTAACATCTTTATGTTTTGATTCATGTATTGCTGAAGCCTGGCTTGGAGAATTTTGAGCATTACTTTGCTAGTGTGTGAGATAAGTGCAATTGTGCGATAGTTTGAGCATTCTTTGGCATTGCCTTTCTTGGGATTGGAATGAAAACTAATGTTTTCCAGTCCTGTGGCCGCTGCTCAGTTTTCCAAATTTGCTGCTATATCTAGGGCAGCACTTTAACAGCATCCATCATGTTTTAAGATTCAGAATAGCTCACCTGGAATTCCATAACCTCCACTAGCTTTGTTCCTAATGATGCTTCCTAAGACCCATTTGATTTCACATTCCCAGATGTCTGGCTCTAGGTGAGTGATCACACCATTGTGGTTATCTGGGTCATGAAGATCTTTTATGTATAGTCCTTCCGTGTATTCTTGCCACCTCTTCTTGATATCTTATGCTTCTGTTAGGTCCATGCCATTTCTGTCCTTTATCGAGCCCATCTTTGCATGAAATGTTCCCTTGGTATCTCTAATTTTCTTGAAGAGATCTCTAGTCTTTCCCATTCTATTGTTTTCCTCTTTTTTTTTTTTTTTTGCACTGATCACTTAGGAAGGCTTTCATATCTCTTCTTGCTATTCTTTTGTACTCTGCATTCAGATGGATATATCTTTCCTTTTTTCCTTTGCCTTTGTTTCTCTTCTTTTTTCAGCTATTTGTAAGGCCTTCTCAGACAACCATTTGCCTTTTCTCCTAATAATAAATTTTAGGAGAAAACAGTTTTCTCAAAATATACAGAGTGATAATGTTATGGAAGTACAAAAGAAGGAAAAATTTCATATGTTTGTGAAAGATTTAGGCAGAAAGCATTCATGGAAAATGAAGTATTTGAGATGGTCACTAGTAGTTGGGATATCCTTTTTAAATGTCATCCTTGGATAGGAAAATCTGGAAAAAAAAAAAAAAAAGGTGGAGGGGTCAGAAAACTTCCCACACAGGTAGAAGTCTTGTTTAACTGGGATATAGAATACTTACTGAGGAGCAAGGAGAACTAAATTTGGGAAGGTAAATTGGCATCAGGTCAAGAATGGCATTTTCTTAGAATCAGGTAACAGGGAACCATTAAATGTTTGAAAAGGTGGAGACTCACATAATCTCTATTAAAAAAAAAAATAAACCAGGTAGTCAGATAAAGTCATTAACACAGTTTTACTTATGAAGCATTTAAGAAGTAATCATTATTCCTGCTGTGGGAAATCAATTCCCCTGCCCTTAGAAGTTTCTACTTTGTATTTTATCAGCATGTGGTATGTTGAGGTGGATGTAATACTGAATATGGGGCTCCCTCCTAAAACCTGGTAGATCATAGGAGTGAAATAATAAGTAAATATTGACTTTGGAGTTTTGATTTTGTGTCTCACATAACAGAAAAAGACTTTGGTGTTTCTGTTATTCTGTGGGGGCAGTTTTGGCAAGTGAAGTTACTTGATGTGAGAGTCTTTCATCTGTGTTGTCCTCCTGAATGTGCTTTGAGGATTGGTAGAAAATCACATAATGTCTTCAGGCAAAAACAAGAAGGCTATGCTGGGAAACTTTGTATGACTGTCTAGCTTTTCCCCAAAACTTCTTGGAAGACTTCTAGCAATAATGCATTAAAAAAAAATCTGTCATGTAAATTTAATTTGCTAAAAAGCTTATGAATAAATAACCAAAACCACAGTCTAATCAGTATTTTAAACTTGCATAATTATGTGATGCTAGCTTGAAGGAGAGGATGGAGAGCTGACTGAATGCCTTTGACCTCGTGCCCTTCACTATCCACACACCTTCCTCCCTTCCTTGAGGCTTCAATTTATAAAAAATGTTTACTTCACCTTTGAAGGTAGAGAGACCTTTGAAGTCTCGGATCCCCAAAGGTTAGGATTGACATGTTGATTTAGCACCTACATGTCCATATTCCTTTTTTTTTTTTTTTTCCATCTAAAACACTGCCAGAAAGGCTTTCCTAGGGAAGAATTTCTAATAGCTAAGCCCTTTGAGTAACAGATGACATCTAGGGTTCTTTTAGAGTTATGCAGCTGGACTTCTATTTCTACCCTGGTTTATGAGGGAGAAAGCCATATTTCATATTTTACCTTGCTGGAGATTAGAATAGACGAGAGATACTGAGAAAGAGGGACAGAATGCACTGAGTAATAATCATTATGGAGGAAGCGAGTGTGAAAGTACATGCAGGAGTTGTAAGAAGTTAAGAGATGCTTGGAATATAAGAAATCAGGCTGACAAAGAAGTTAGGGAGAGTACCCAAGATAGCAGTCCCTATCATATCTCAAACTGCAGAATTTCCTCTGTGATTGATCTGGTTACTGCCTTCAGCCAAAAACCAAAGGTTTCCTTGCCCCTTCAAGAGTAGCAGATTCAACAAGTACATATCCATCACTATTGTTTACGAAGTACATGTTACATACTAGGATCTCAGGATCTCTATTATCTCAATGATGCTATTATCAATCATGTTGAAAGAAAGGGAAACTGAGCCTTGGTGTTTGAATCCAGATATATATTAACAGAAATGTCTCAATTCTTGGTGAGATAGTGTAAGATATAATTATTGGGTTACTTTTGAAGGAATTGGAACCTTAGAAGCACTTTCTCATCTTTGTAGAGTGCTTTCTGTGGAAGAAAGCGAGGACAGGCATTCCAGGGCTATATTTTATCCTGTCAAAGAGAGCCTTTGGCTTCCCATCAAGTGTGAGTACCTGTACAATTAACCGAGGCATTATTGAGGTGAACTCTGGCTTGTCAACTTAGAAATATGCTTTTGAAAGCAATTGTAGGAAAGGAAAGGCTAAAAAAGTCAGCATTTTTGAAGCAAAAAGAAAAAGGTTTACAAAGAGAACTCTATTAAAGTCATCAGATTTCCCTTGCTTAAGGTCAAAAATGTACAGTATGCTGGAATACTATTATATCTCAAATGAGTTCCAACAATCATCTGTTTCCTTGCTCTTGTCAGGTCTCTGCCTGAGGTCTTTCTATTTGATCACTGTTGTGTTAATGACTGAAAACCAGAGAATAGGCTATGATATCTACAAATAGTGATGGGGGAGCAGTAATATGTGGTTGGATATTATTTTACATCATGGAAGTCAGTCCACCATAGAAAATATTGACTTAGAGTTGAAGGCAAAGAAATTTGTCAGGAAAGTAAACTCAAGCACAAAAGAAGCGCAAAAGTCTTAGTTAAAGGGGTATATGGAGTCCTTTCTCCAGTGTGTGTTTGGCAACATCATTGAGATCAAAGTTCTGATTTCCAGAAGATTACTCTTCAAGGCAAATTAGTCTCTGTCATTTCCATAATGCATCAAGGTCGGAAAATAGCTTTTTAAACCACTTAATGAAATGAACACATGGATAGAATTTGAATCTTACTTCAGTCAAAATATGCATGCCTAGTTCTAGACAGGTATATAATCCATTTTTAAACTTCCTTAGGACAAGTACATAGGGCTTTCTTGGTGATTCAGATGGTAAAGAATATGCCTGCAATGCAGCATATAGAGCAAGCATTTAATAACTATAAATACACGAAAGAACAGAAATAAGGGAAGGAGGGAGGTAATAAATAGTCAAGTGTCAGGATTTATAAGCATATTCTGTAACTCTAGAGCAAGCATTGTGCATCAGAATTTTGATCAATGAAATATAATAGTTTGGGGAGGCATCATCCTTGGGTCTATGAGGTTAGTTCTATAAGGGATTTCAATAATCACTTACTCTGTATAATATTTATAGTAAGAAATTTGAGGGTCAGAGAAATGTAATCATTAACTAAAGTTGTAACTCTGGTCAGTGTCAAGGCTAGGATGAAAATTCAGATTTTCTGATATTCTCTTTGGTGAACATTTGGACTCTATTTAAAATCCAGTGTCAAGGTCAATAAACTTTTAATTTTATTTGCGTTTCTTTCTGCTTTACTCACATTATGCATTATGTAATAGTGTTCACTTTTGCAAATATGTGTCAAGTCCCTGTTGAATGCCAAATACTGCTCAGGACTAGGATTCAGCAATGAATGAAGCAAGTGTAGTCTGATTTCCTGTCTAATGGAAGCCAGATATTAAACAAATATTTATAAGTGTATAAATCCAGGTGTTAGAAATCTGGAGCCTGGTAGGATCCTTTTCAAAGGAGTCTTTATTATTTCTACTTTGCAAGTAGGAAAGTATTGATAACAATCCTCCAGGCTCTAATACACAGCTCAACCTAAAAGAAGACAAGATACACTAGCTGAGGACAATTAACTTTCATACATACTGGAGTCCACTTAAGGACATAGTCCTTTCAATTGCCTTCAGAAGAATCCATCTGTTTCCTACTTTGTGCTACCAGGCAGAGACAATTGTTCTCCAGTAGCAACCCCAGGCCTCCAATTAGGCTTTGATAGCAGTGAGCCAGGAGAACTCAAGACTAAGATGTTATTATGTTGATGGACTGTTTCCATGCCCAACACTCCTTGTGGAAAGGAGATGATTCTGTACTACCTAGCTCCAAGAGCTTAATGGTCACTTGCCTGAAACCTCAAAAAACTCCCCTTTAATTACATTTTAACAAGATGTGTATCCTCTGATACAAAATAATCAGCACAGTATTGGGTAACACATTCAATACGTTTGGTTCAGGTGCAGTGAAGTGAAACAGTTCCATAGGAATGTCTTCCATTTGCTTGATAGAGTCTACCTAAAACCATGTGATAACTCCTTTATCTATTTCCAGATATTATTCCACTTCTTTTAAAGTATTTTGCCAATCTTCTTAATTGTTTAATTGACAAGTTACCTGTGATTGGGAGTCCCATACATGAATTGAAGGCTTTATTTTTCCAGATACCTAAAGTGTATTCAGTCCTTAAAAGAGGTAGTGTAATAAATAGATTTTTATATATCCTTACACTTAATATTCCCAGAAACTCCATGACAGAAGTACTGTTATTATCCCTATTTT
This sequence comes from Bubalus bubalis, assembly GCF_019923935.1. Classification (NCBI taxonomy): domain Eukaryota; kingdom Metazoa; phylum Chordata; class Mammalia; order Artiodactyla; family Bovidae; genus Bubalus; species Bubalus bubalis. The sequence continues at coordinate 28,535,901 of NC_059179.1, read as the reverse complement.
AGAGAAGAGGAAATTGAGGCTCAGAAAATTGAGATGCTTGTCCCAGAGCCACACCGAATAATTAGGAACATTGGGATTCAGCCCTGGGCAGTATCCTTCCAGAGCCTGTTCTTAGCTACTGAGTCCTTGATGCCTCTATGAAAGTTCTAGGCACCCAGGGGCTTGTATTTATTTTTATTGCTGCTGTAAAAAAAAAAATACCCTAACATTATGGCTTTAAGCAACACAGATTTATAACCTAATAATTTTAAAGATCAGAATCCAAAACTAGCCTTATTGGGCTAAAGTCAGGGTGTTGGCAGGACTATGTTCCCTATTGAAGTTTTGATGGAGAGTCTATTTCTCAAAGCTTTTAGAGGCTGCCCATATCCCCTGGCTTGTGGCCCCTTTGATTTTCAAAGCTAACAATGGGCAACCCAGTCTTTCTCATGTAACATCACTCTAACACTTTTGCCTCCCTTTCCCACATTTTTTTTTTCACTTTAATTGGCAGAACTGGGAAATAGAAGTAGTATATTTTTGTGGTATACAAAGTAGCATTTTTATACATGTATATGTTATGAAATGATTACCACAATCAAGTAGATTAACATATCTATCAACCCATATAGTTATACTATGCCTACACATGTGAATGATGAGAATATTTAACAGACTAAGTGGGATGTTTACTTTTAAAAGGAGTTCTGAGGCTCTAACGCAGACCAGTCTTGGGTAGGAGAAACAGAGCAAGAATTATCATTGAAAATAATTCTCCAAGTGGTTTTTATGCTGATGGTTCACAGGCTACACTTTGAGAAACAGAGAAACACTCTCAACCTTCTCTGTATTTAGGGACCCTCATGATTACATGAAGTCCACCTGGATACTCCAGGATAATGTCCCCATCTCAAATCCATAGCTCAGATGGTAAAGTGTCTGCCTGCAATGTGGGAGACCTGTGTTCGATCCCAGGGTTGGGAAGATTCCCTGGAGAAGGAAATGGCAACCCACTCCAGTACTCTTGAATGGAAAATTCCATTGATGGAGGAACCTGGTAGGCTACAGTCCGTGGGATTGCAAAGAGTCGGACATGACTGAGCAACTTCACTGGCACTAGTGACCTTAATCCATTTGCAACCTTAATTTCTCTTTGCCAGGGAGTTGAACACATCCACAGGTTCAAGGGACTCTGACATGAACACCTTGGTTGTTATTCTGCCCACTTCTAGGTTCAAGACCTAGAAATACTTCAGTGATCAGTTTGCACCTCCTGGGAAACCCCTGGTTCTGAAGACATAGAACATAGAAAAACTTTTCCTGGGGCAAATGTTGGTGTTCCTTGAATTCTTTATTTAAAGTAACTGGCCCCTAAAATACAATGAGGCAGTACTCCTTTTTCCCTAAAGTGAAGTTAAGTTCGGGATGAGAGAAGCCAGTATTATATAAAAATGAATAATTAAAAAAAAATGTATTGGTGTTTTTCTTTCTGGCTTACTTCACTCTGTATAATAGGCTCCAGTTTCATCCACCTCATTAGAACTGATTCAAATGTATTCTTTTTAATGGCTGAATAATACTCCATATGGAATTTAGAAAGATGGTAACAATAACCCTGTGTACGAGACAGCAAAAGAGACACTGATGTATAGAACAGTCTTACGGACTCTGTGGGAGAGGGAGAGGGTGGGAAGATTTGGGAGAATGGCATTGAAACATGTAAAATATCATGTATGAAATGAGTTGCCAGTCCAGGTTCGATGCACAATACTGGATGCTTGGGGCTGGTGCACTGGGACGACCCAGAGGGATGGAATGGGGAGGGAGGAGGGAGGAGGGTTCAGGATGGGGAACACATGTATACCTGTGGCGGATTCATTTTGATATTTGGCAAAACTAATACAGTTATATAAAAAGTTTAAAAATAAAATAAAATTAAAAAAAAAAAAAGTAGACGGTGGCGGAGGGGATTTATCCCTCTCCTCTTCAATCCTGCGATCTTCCCTGGTGGCTAAGATGGTAAAGTGTCCACCTGTAATGCAGGATACCTGGGTTCGATCCCTGGGTCAGGAAGATTCTCTGCAGAAGGAAATGACAACCCTCTCTAGTATTCTTGCCTGGGAAATCCCATGGACAGAGGAGCCTTGTGGGCTACAGTCCATAGGGTTGTGAAAGAGCCGGACACAACTGAACAACCGAGCACATGGCCATGTGTGCAGCACCAGTGCCCTTCACACAGCAGATTTCCTGCCCTGGGAACTATTTGCTGCAAATTCATGGAGGTTAAGCAAGTCCCCAGGGCTACAAGTTTTCTGCAAACTCTGTTAGTTATATTTACTTGGAGGAGAATGACAAACAAATATCCCCTGGAGAACCCAACCTTCTTGCCATTTAGAGAGACAGATGTTTCTGGATAGTAGTTTCACACTTAGACCTTTTTGATCTGAGGCAGTAAAAAGCTTGAAAAGTGCCAGAGCATCCTGCACCACAAACTCCTCCAGAGTTGCTAACCCTACGAGACAATAAGAGCTGTGAGGATCAGAACGCCCATTTCCCTGCAAGATTGACATAATGCCATCTTAGGGATGCCCTGTCCATTTAACCCTGTTCATTCCAGAAAGTGCCCCAATGCTTTCCATGACTTCCTCTAACCTTGAAAACTTATGATTTTGTATTTTTAAGAGAAAGAGACAAAGACACAAAGAGACTGAAAGAGACAGAGTTCTTAGGTCAGATCCTGTGCTACAATCTTTTTATAGGGAGTCTCACTTAATATTCATTATAATTCTATGAGGAATGTTGTACTTGTATCCCCCATTTTAGAGATATGAAAACTGAGGCTCCCAAAATATAAATAACTTGGCCAATGTCACAGAGATATGATGCATACAACTATGTCCATACATTTGCTCTTTTTAAACTGCTGCCTAATTTGGGCAAGATTTCTCAATACAGACAATGACTTAATGGTACATTTGAAAGTTAAATAGGTAGCTTTTGTTAATTATGCCTGGACAAGAGGAATACACTGGAACTATCCGAGGCAAAACAGGACATGTTGTCATTGTACTCAGATGTGACTCTTTTAACCGTACTCTGCATTAATGTCAGGCTTTACGAGGTATGAAACTTTTCTTATATAGTCTCTCCTCTGACTTTCTCGACAACCTTCAGAGGAAGATGAAACACTAGGTTCAAAATGCTTAAGAGATATTCAGGTTGTTGTAGGCCCAGAGAAGGACTGAGTCCCTTGCTCTGAGTGGAGCGCTTTGCTGACTACATCAAACTACCTGTCTGAAACAACCTGCTTGGAGGGACATTTCCCCCATAGGTGACCACAGGTAGAAATTCCAGATCTTGCAGTAAGTTTGTGCAGAACAGGGGGCATCTCTGGTACTCTTTCAGTGGCAACACCAAGGTAGAATTTCCAGATCTTGCAGTAGATTTGTTTGGGGCAGGGGGCATCTTTGGTACTCTTTCAGTGGCAACACCAAGGCTACCTGCCTCCTTCTAGCTAAAAGCAGACCTCTCTTTAAGTCATCTTGACACCCAGAGTCATGGCAAAGTGGACTTGCGTCTCCAGCTTTGCCATACCCAGGGGATTTGGGGAAGAGGAATTCATCTTCCTATGAAAAAGCCTCTATTTGAAATTTGCAATCCCCTTTAATTTCACATTACAAGTAAAGGTGTATATATATATATGTTTATATATATAGAATGTGTATATATATATACACATTTATATATATGTTTTTATATATATGTTTATATATTTATATGTTTTATATATATGTTTATATATATAAATGTGTATATATAGTTTATATATATATATAATGTGTATAATGTATATATATCATGTATAATGATATATATGTACATAGATACACACATTTATATATATATGTTTATATATATAAATGTGTATAATGTATATATATATCATGTATAATGATATATATATAATATATGATATACATAATATATAATATATATAATTACAAGTAAAGATTTATATATTTTTATATATATAATGTGTATAATGTATATATATTTCACATATATGATATGTATAATTATATTCTATTATATATATAATTATATCTATATATATTATATTATATAATAGTATTGATATATTATATATTATATTATATATAATTATATCTATTTTATATATAATTATATCTATATATATTATATTATATATATTATAGTATTGATATATATTATATTATATATAATTATATCTATTATATCTATTATTAATATATATTATATATACTTATATATGTTTATATATAATTATATATATAAATATTATATGCATTATATATATATAAACATATATATATATATAAACATATAAAGCTTTACTTGTAATGTGAGATTAAAGGATATTTCAAATAGATGCTTCTTCATAGGAAAATGCATTATACATATATATATATATACATATATATATATATATATATATATATACACACTATGTGTATAAGGAGAAGGAAATGGCAACCCACTCCAGTATTCTTGCCTGGAAAATCCCATGGCTGGAGGAGCCTGGTAGTGCTACAGTCCATGGGGTCGCAAAGTGTCGGACACTACTGAGTGACTTCACTTTCACTTCACTTTATGTGTATAAAATATATATATATATACACACACACATGTTTATATATATATATTATGTGTACATATATTATACATAATATATTATGTGTGTATGTATATATGTACATAATGTATTATATTAATATAATATGTGTGTATATATATACACATAATATATATATACACCAAGGCTATATGTATATTATATGTATATTAGGTATTATTATGTGTATGTTATATTATATATTATATGTATATGTTATATTCTATATGTATATGCTCTATGTATATTATATGTATGTACTTTCTTCTGCTTAAATTTTTACTTTTCTGCATAGCTTAAAATTTCACAGTGAACATATTAACTTTTTTTTAAAATTTAATTGTATTTTATTTTATTTTTAAACTTTACACTATTGTATTGGTTTTGCGAAATATCGAAATGAATCCACCACAGGTATTCATGTGTTCCCCATCCTGAACCCTCCTCCCTCCTCCCTCCCCATACCATCCCTCTGGGTCGTCCCAGTGCACCAGCCCCAAGCATCCAGTATCGTGCATCGAACCTGGACTGGCGACTCATTCCATATATGATATTTTAACTTTTTTAAAGATGTAAAATTTTTAAAAGGAAAGACTTAAGATTGATTTCAAAGGCAAAAATTAATTAATGAAGAATTTCTATTATGCTCCCTATGTGGGTTTCCACAGTATGAAACCCTAACTAAATTTATTTCCTGCTTCAGGTATGATAACTTGGTGTTGGACTTTCCGGGTCACTCAGTGAAAGAATCTGCCTGACAGTGCAGGAAACACGAATTCAATCCCTGGGCCAGAGAGATCCCTTCGATGGAAATGGCAACCCACTCCAGTATTCTTGCCTGGAAAAACCCCATAGACAGAAGAGCTTGGTGTGCTATAGTCCATAGGGTCACAAAGAATTGACACTACTTAGCAAGTGAACAATAATAACCCGGGGTTACTATAAATATTTTCTCTTTGCCAAGATTGATATTAGTTGAAGTCCATTGTCCCATCAAAATTGTTAGCAACACGTTTCTCTCTAAATTGTCCTTATTTGAAAAATAAATATATGGTCCCAGTAGTAGGTTGGGTTCTTCTGGAGATGGACTCTGATAAAAGGTTTGATGTGCACGACATTTACATGGAAGTGCATTTGTAATCAACACCTTTGGAAAAAAGAGGAAGACATAGAATTAGGCAGAAACTCAGCTGAAGTAGCCTGGCTAAACCCATGGGGAACACTGGAGTTAAAATGGTCCTTCAGAGTCATCCAAGGGACTGAGACGCACTGACAAGTCCTTGGATATAGGCCACCTTGAAAGGGGCATGGCTTGAGTGGAGCAAGCGTCTCCTGCTGAAGGAATTACTGATAGCAGTTGGACAACACAATCTTCATTAAGGGGAGATCTGGGTGGCATCTTAGCATTGTTCTGCTCTTACTAAAGTATAGCTTTATGGGGTCCAAGCACCTCTCTGGGCACCAAATTAGTTGTCCCATTTCATTTCTATGGAGAGAAGAGTTGCCTCTAAAACTAGCTACCTAATGAGAAGGGATCCCCACAGACCCAAGTAGAAGTGAGATACTTTTCCTCATGGTTCTCAGGATATGTGTGGTCATAGTGGTGAATAAACATCACTTAAGTTGTATTTGGTTCCTTTGTTGTAAATTCCTCAGTAATTATGCCTTGTAATTGCACAAAAAGGACAAAGACTTTCTCTGAAGTCCTCCCAACCTAAGACTTTCTCTGCTTGGAAAGAGCAGTCAAGGTTCCACGTCTTCAGTCCTTTCTCTGGGGAGGTTAATGTTTTTTAACACACACACACAACAAATACCATCAGCACCAATAAATATATCAACATCAATTAAAGAGTAGATTAATGTTACTCTGGTTGCCTTTGAGGTTCAGGACTCTAGAAGGTGGTTTCTATCTCTTTCAAATTCACAATTTCCTTGTTTGAGAGATTTTCAGTTAGATTCAAGGAGATCTCAGATTATGGGAAGGATTCTTTCAGACTATACTATTTTAGGTTTTTTATTAAAAGATGTACCTGGATTTTTCTTTTCTTTCTTTACATTCTACTTGTTCCCCCCTCTCCTTCTGAATTTATTCAGTGGTTAATAAAAATAAATACTCTGGCCAATAACCCTAAAAGTAGATAGTAGTATCACGTCCACTTTAAATATGAAGACTCTTAGACTCAAATATGTTAAGTAACCTGCCCAAAGGTTTTTCACCCTGAGATGGAGCTGAAGTTCAAACCAGGCCTGCCTGGGTCCAGAGCTCATTCCCTTCACCATGAAGACTGTCTTGTGATGAAAGAGTCACTATTTAAAAATGGGTAACCTTGCAGAGTGGAAGCTCTCCCTGCCTATCTTGTTTCACTGACACTTGGAAAATCGCTGATTCAACTTGTAGAGAAAGAGTGATTGAAATGTGACTGTGTTAAAGGAGGTTTTTGAAGGACCTAGGTTCATTTTGGGTAGTGTCAATGTGTGGGGCATCCAACTCAAAATAATTAATATTGTGGTAATAATCAGTTCTTTTCAGGGTGTATTGTGCAGTAGTTAAAACAGGGTTCAGGGAAATATGTGTTATTTAGCAAGGAATCATTAGAGCTTTAGAGAAAAATGAACCATTATTTGTCTTTCATTTCAGTTTTTTTCCTCGGGCTCCTAATTTGGACCCAGGATTTCCTCATTAATGGTATAAATGGGATTAATGACTTCATCCCAGCAGAGAACATAAAGTACTTAAGAACTCCAGCCACATGACACATTATTATAGTAGCAAATGGTGAGGTATTTAGCATTTATATTGTACTTTATTTGCAATGTGCCTATTCTGATCCCATACTCACACACACATTATAACCCTAATAATTACTTTGTGCTTTTCTATTTGTTATGCTTGTATGTATTTGCAGCCGTTTAAATGTATAATATTAAGCAAAATTAATGCTCATGAAAGCCTGCAGCTGCCTGCCCTGTGTGGTCTGATGATTCATTTATTCATAGAGCCTTTGTTTCCACTGCTGAGGATTTTAACCCAAGACTTCCGACCATCTGGGTGGGCTGTTTGGGGTCAGGGACTCTAGATTAGTCATCTTCTGTTGGTGGAGACTTGAATGATGCCCTAGGGTTATTTGGTTCACTGAGGGGCTTCTATTTAGGGCAGCTTCTCCATTGAGAGTTCTCTGGCTGCAAATTCCATAGCCTCTTATCCCTTTACATAGTCACAGACCTTTCTTGGATGCCCAAGTTTTAATTGACCAACTCCTAGATGATAGCCATCTAGGGAAATGCAGAGTAGATTATGGTGCTTTTCCATACCTTTCCACTGAAAACCTTTCATTACTCCTCCAGTTCCTGTGTTTAAGTGGTGATGATGATGATGATGATGATGATATAATAATATTGACAGCAGTAATAGTAATAGAATAATAAATATGACTCAGGAAGTTACGTAAGTACTCTACATATACTGTCTTCTTTGCTCGTCAGAAAAACTTTTGGGTTAATTGCTAATATTATTTCAATTTTAGAGAGGTGGAAGATGAAATCTGAAAAGTTCAGTTGACTTGCCTGTTGTCCCATGTCTAGGAAATCTTATTCTAGTATTTAGACCCAAGCAAAATGGACCCCAAAGCAACTAACTATGGACTTTTAATTCCACCTCAAATCACTTGAGTCTCACAATCAAAAAGAGGATTTTATGCTGGTCGTTGAAAACAGGCAGTGCCATCTATGATCCAGTTTGTGCATTCAAATTGTTCTGATACTTATGATTAAAAGTCAAGACATTATCCTTAGGGAAATATTTCTCTTATCTCTCCATTTCATTTTTCCTTCCTCATTTTTTTTTTCCTTTTAAGAGTAATTGCCACTTTCTCATTATTGTGCTTTTCCTGTTCAGTTTAGAATTCAGAGTTTATAATTCATCTCTTTATGCCCCCTATTTTAATAGGATTTAAGTGTCTTGGGAGTATTGCTATCTAATTACCTACTTATGAAATAAGACACTGTCAAGTGGCAAGTGGTCTCATATTTTTGTATAAAGAATGTGAATTTCATTGACATTTGGAAATTGCAACCTCTTGTTTATTTGTCTTTCCTCTACCCTCTTACCTCTGGCTGCTCTAGGTCTCCTAAGCAACTCCCCTGTTGTTGGGAGGTGACCTGGGGTATAGTTTTATACCTGGGTCATAACTTAGTAGGTTAACTTTGTCAGGGGAATTGACATTAATATGACTGCATGTCATACAATGATGTAAGAAGGGTGGTGTTTGAATTAAAGAAAGGTTTCTCTAGTGGTAAAATTTTAAGTAAATTGAAGTGACAATATTTTTTTTTTATGTGCTTGCTGATTTTCAGACAAGGTAATAAACTCTCTCCACAGTATCTCAAACTCTGATCTGTTTGCTTCTGCAACTGCACCTAGGATCTAACCACTGAGGTCTACCTGCATGGAAGGCCATGTTGACAGGAAAGTCTCCCATGTGATGATTAGCCAGAATACCACACCTTCTGCCTACAGGCAAACGTGTCTCTGAGAGAGAACTGGCCCTCACTCTCAAGGGTAACATTTTCCTCCCATTAGGTGAGAATTTACCTGGCTTCTAGAGATGAGGTAGCAGAGGTGAGGCTATTGCTGAGGGAGCAGTTTTCTGTCCCAGAATCTACAGGTGCGTCTCCTCTGTGGGCAGAGTTAACTTTTCCCTTCAATTCTAGTAGAAGACCAGTGTGTCCTTTGTGAGGGAGGACCTCTTTTTGAGCACTTACTGTGTACTAGACACTTTTAGACTTATGGAAAATTCATTACTTTTTAACCTGTGTAGTGGTTGCTGAAACACTGCTTTATAAGGTGGACAGATGGAAAGACACATGAAAAGAACTGACTTTGCAGAAACTGCCCTTCTTGGCTTTCCTGTTGCTTTCATTGCCCAAGGGCAGGATTTAGATAGAAGACTCCTGAGCCTCTCCACTTTATTTTTTTTTTTAATTTTATTTTATTTTTAAACTTTACATAACTGTATTAGTTTTGCCAAATATCAAAATGAATCCGCCACAGGTATACATGTGTTCCCCATCCTGAATGCTTCTACACACACAGCTTGGAGTTGCCAACTTTAGAATAAATGTTTTGCCCCTACCTTTTCTCTCAAAGGATACTCCTAAATTCTCAGCATGGACTTGGAGGTCCCTTTTTATTATTAATTACTGTCCTTTTTAATCTGGAAGTAAGAGTATCTCATGGCTCTGATTACTATTTACTATCACACCCACCCCATGAAAAAAAAAAAATCAAAAGAGAATATGGTATGGTTGAGTAGTGTCCTTGCTGTCTGAGATTTTGTGTCAGAAGCCTGTTTTATAGTGTTGACCCCTGTAAATGCCAGCTGGAAAAGTCCTTGTCACTTTTAGAGCTGCTGCAACTCAGGATCTCAAACAGCTACCATTTGTAGCATCAAATCAGCATGAATAAGTTGCTCAGATATAAAGTCTGTTGAGACCCAGGGAAAGATCATCCAAAGAGCCTGAAGATTAACCAGAGTTCCTGTCTCAATAGGAAGTGAATAAAAAATGTCTGTGAGTGAAAGTGTCAGCATGTTGAATTTCATAAATCTGTTAGCAACTTAACGCTGCGTGTACATGACAGACAGCAAATCATTTTTTCATCTAATTTGAATTGTTTACTCCGTGTTATAGATAAACTACTTCCTAGCTGGTAGTCACACTTATAGGGGACATGGATGCATTTTATTTTCATTTTAACCTGCTTCTGATTCAGTGGTTCAACTGACGAGTGACCAAGCAACCGATTAAGAAAATAATCTGTAATAGGTGAGTATGAATCACTTTTGACTGTGTCCAATGAGACATAATTGGTGATACTGACAACACTTTGAATTGCATTGATTTTCCAATCCAGCTGAAAACCTTTTTTATTTTCACCTGTGTTGCTCCTCTTTCTTATAAAACAATTTGTACAGTGGAAAAAAAAAAAAAAAAAAAAACAGGAGCAAGTTCCACACACTTGTCTATGCTGTCTTCCTGAAGGAAATGTATTTGGATATATGCCATCTACAAAGACATCAGAATAGTGATGAGCTAAGGATTACTGACTTTGCAAGTCCTCCATATACTGTTGTGCAGATTGTTCATTACACAAGTGCACCCAGTCAGGGAGAAAACTAGCATCTTGAGCCCTGACTACACTTTATTTGCCAACTTAGCCACCCAAAAGAAAGGGCCCCTTTTTCTAATTTATTCAAAAATACCAACATATGAGCAAACAGAAGTGCCAGGAACAGACTAGATAGTCTATAGACTGTATACAAAGCTCATACAAAGTATTTATTCATTTACTCACACCAGCAATATGGGAAGTGAAACTCAGAGAAATGACACAACTACCTGGAATCACATGGCTGGTAGGTGGACATGTTGGATTTTGGTTCCTTGTCTATGCCATTGTAGAGCTCTGGGCTTATTCCAGTGGGTCCTAAGTCCTATACTGACCTCAGAAATGGTTTCCTAGGGGAAAGTCCTGTGTCATGCCTGAGATAAAATCGATAAAAGGTAACATCTCTGCGACTGCCCCAGCCAGTTATAGAATCTTTTATTTTTCTTATTTCCCCAAGTCACTCTCACAGCATCAACCGCTATGCTGCTGCTGCTGCTAAATCACTCCAGTTGTGCCCAACTCTATGTGACCCCATAGACAGCAGCCCACCAGGGTCCCCTGTCCCTGGGATTCTCCAGGCAAGAACACTGGAGTGGGGTGCCATTTCCTTCTCCAATGCATGAAAGTGAAAAGTGAAAGTGAAGTCGCTCAGTAGTGTCTGACTCTTAGCGACCCCATACACTGCAGCCTACCAGGCCCCTCTGTCCATGGGATTTTCCAGGCAAAAGTACAGGAGTGGGTTGCCATTGCCTTCTCCACAACCGCTATGTATTGACTCTTAAAAAAAAAGTTTACCCCTCAAACTTTCAGAAGGAACACAGGGCTCTCTTCTAGTCAAGAATCATTTTGTGGCAAGAAAAACTAAAATGTTCAAATACAGAGAAAGAAAGGACCATGATGATGTCTCAAGGGAATAGAAGAAAAGCTGAATGCTAAAGACCTGAATTTATCTCCTTGTGGCTTCTATGGATCTCTTCCCTCACATATTCCATTTTGTTCCCCTCATCTGCTTCCTTTGGTCACTGCTGCTGCTGCTAAGTCACGTCAGTTGTGTCCAACTCTGTGCGACCCCATAGACAGCAGCCCACCAGGCTCCCCCATCCCTGGGATTCTCCAGGCAAGAACACAGGAGTGGGTTGCCATTTCCTTCTTCCTTTGGTCACTAATTCTTCATAAATATATGTGCACATCTTCTAATACTGTGAGCTTGATCTTGACTCTGCAGCTGCTCCCACATCCACACCTTGAAATTTAATTGAGTACCCTGATTCAAATTTCCAACCTTGGGCATCCCATTGGCTTAATTTGTTTCCATTTTTTCCATCCTACTCAGGCATCTTCTCCTATTATGTTTGGTGGACCTGGTTTCTGTAGAGATTTTATTGGGAGAAAGGATTTAAGATTCGGTTTCGTGTGCTTCAAGGTGCCAAGAGTGGGGAGCCCGTGTCAATGGGCATAGATTGGTGGTTTCCTGAAATAAATTTTATGTACTTTCTAGATTCTTGAACTGATCTTACACTTAGGAAGGATCTTTAACAGATCCAATTCATGGCAAAGGCTATAATAGTTAAAGTATTATTTCAAGTATAATGTTTGATGTGATAAAAGAATAAATATTGATGAGTCTTAGAGTAAGAATGAAGAGAATAGAGGGGCTGTTAGATTTAGGGGGATTCTGGTCATCTGTCTTTTAATTTTGGTGCCCATACTAATTGTTGTTTTTCAGTGGCTAAGTCATGTCCAACTCTTTGGGACTCCCTGAAATGTATCATGCTAGGCTCCTGTATCTTCCACTATCTCCCAGAGTTTGCTCATATTTATGTCCATTGAGTTGTACTACCCCTTTAAATAGTCTAGTCCCGTTTATGACTGATGGCTTGGAACCAATAGTGCCCTCAGTCATCTGCATATTATATCTGATATGATGCTAAGCTCTGCTTCTGACCCTCTGCTTAAACTTCCGGTTCCCTTAGTTAAGATGTCTCTAGCTTCACTGGAGTAACCTGTTTAGATTTCAGTTCTTGACTAGCCTCCTTGGACCAGCCATCAATTTTCAGACGACCTTCTTGGCACACCCTTAAGATGCAGCTTCTCATCTGGATGCTTGAACTCCATCTGCCCATACCTAGGCTTATAGTTTTACCTTTCTTTGTCTTACGTGTTATCCCACATTTACCTAAATCAGGCACTATGTCTAGTTCTTCTCTAGCGCTGGCTCATTTAATCTTCAAAAATACCCTCTCTGGTGGCTAATATCATTATCTCTATTTTATGAAGAGTCAAATAAGTTTTGGAGAGATCTAATATCCAAAATAACCCAGAAACTAGAAAGCTCATGAGATTTAAATCCAAACTCTGCAGCCTATACTCCGATGCATCACACTACCCTGATCTGTGACAGAATAAAAAATGAAGACCTCTCGCACTGAATCAGCTGTGGGTGAGCAGCAACGCACTCATTCCTCTGGTTGTTAACATGCCTAAGAGTTGCCTAAGAAGCAGACATCCTGGAATGAGAAGTCAAGTGGGCCTTAGGAAGCGTCACAACAAATAAAGGTAGTGGAGGTGATGGAATTCCAGTTGAGCTATTTCAGATCCTAAAAGATGATGGATGCTGTTAAAGTGCTGCCCTCAATATGCCAGCAAATTTGGAAAACTGAGCAGTGACCACAGGACTGGAAAAAGTCCATTTTCTTCCAATCCCAAAGAAAGGCAATGCCAAAGAATGCTCAAATTGCACTCATCTCACACACTAGCAAAGTAACGCTCAAAGTTCTCCAAGCCAAGCTTCAACAGTATGTGAACAGTGAACTTCCAGATATTCAAGCTGGATTTAGAAAAGGCAGAGGAACCAGAGTTCAAATTGCCAACATCCGTTGGCTCATCAAAAAAGCAAGAGAGTTCTAGAAATACATCTCCTGCTTTATTGACTATGCCAAAGCCTTTAACTATGTGGATCATAATAAACTGTGGAAAATTCTTAAAGAGATGGGAATACCAGACCACCTGACCTGCCTCCTGAGAAATCTGTATGCAGGTCAAAAGCAACAGTTAGAACTGTACATGAAACAACAGATTGGTTCCAAATTGGGAAAGGAGTACGTCAAGGCTGTATATTGTCATCCTGCTTATTTAACTTATATGAAGAGGACATCATGTGAAATGCCAGGCTGGAAGAAGCACAAGCTGGAATCAAGATTGCTATGAGAAATATCAATAACCCTAGATATGCAGATGACACTACCCTTATGGCAGAAAGCAAAAAGAACTAAGGAGCCTCTCGATGAAAGTGAAGGAGGAGAGTGAAAAAGCTGGCTTAAAACTCAACATTCAGGAAACTAAGATCATGGCATCTGGTCCCATTACTTCATTGCAAAAAGATGGGGAAACAGTGGAAACAATGAGAGACTTTACTTTCTTGGACTCCAAAATTACTGCTGATGGTGACTGCAGCTATGAAATTGAACGACGCTTGCCTTTGGAAGAAAAGCTATGATCAACCTGCTGCTACTGCTGCTGCTGCTAAGTTGCTTCAGTCGTGTCCAACTCTGTGCGACCCCAAAGACAGCAGCCCACCAGGCTCTGCCATCCCTGGGATTCTCCAGGCAAGAACACTGGAGTGGGTTGCCATTTCCTTCTCCAGTGCATGAACAGAGACATTACTTTGCCATCAAAAGTCCGTCTAGTCAAAGCTATGTTTTTTTCCAGTAGTCATGCACGGATGTGAGAGTTGGACTATAAAGAAAGCTCAGCACCGAAGAATTGATGCTTTTTTGGTGTTGGAGAAGACTCTTGAGAGTCCCTTGGACTGCAAGGAGATTAAGCCAGTCAATCCTAAAGGATATCAGTCCTGAATATTCATTGGAAGGACTGATGCTGAAGCTGAAACTCCAATACTTTTACCACCTGATGCAAAGTACTGATTTATTGGAAAAGACCCTGATGCTGAGAAAGATTGAAGGTGGGAGGAGAAGGTATGACAGAGGATAAGGTGGTTGGATGGCATCACCAATGCAATGGACATGAGCTTGAGTAAGCTCCAGGATTTGGTGACGGAGCTTGACATGCTGCAGTCCATGGGGTTGCAAAGAGTTGGACACAACTGAGGGACTGAACTGAACTGAAGAGTTGTCTACCTTCTTAGACTTAATGTCCTGTGGTCTTAGGCTACTTGGATGCACAAATCAAGTTTTCAAAATCTTATCTGATGGGAGTTGTTCTATACATCTGCTTTCCTCACCATTGAAGGAAGCTCTTACTATAATGAGTGTGTGTGTGTTTGTGCGTGTGCGTGTGTGCGTGTGTGTGTGGTGATGAATGTACATGTTTGTGTATGTGCTTTCTGCTCAGCTTCCTCTCTTTTCCTAGAAGAAGAAGACTTGTAGTTGTTTCTCTGAGCCTTAGACTGTCAATGATTGGACTTCCCAAGAGCATAGGTTTTATTTTGAAGCAATTAGCACTTTTACAATTAAGTATGATTACATGGCTCATTGATTTCTTCTGATGATTGATTTACTTAAGGCATTTGATGTTGATGATCATGCTGATGACAATTTGGTGTTGATAATAATAATAAATAATTATTTTTATTATTTGGCCCTGGCAAAAATCTCTGAATTCCTTCTCCCATGCAAATAGAACTCTGCATAGTGAAAAACCTGACATCTGTCACTTCCATCATGAAATATTGATCATTTTAAACCATCTGATTTAAAGGCAGATGTTAATAACATGCTTTTATCACTAACAGATGATTTAAAACAAACAAAAAAGCAAGGCAAACTGCTTTGAATCCCATCTAATCTCCTCATCTTCAGTCAAGTAATCAGAAAACTCCTCAGGTCATTCTGGACTATATTGACCAAGATGAATAAGAAAAGGAATCCAAGGATAGCTCTGAGACACCTTCTAAAAACAAAATAATGGCATATCCCCAGCTTCTTTAAGCCAATTTCTGCCACTCAGATGAAAGCATCACAATTATCTATACCTCTGTATCCCAACATGCCTTATCATGCTGCCTCCCCACATGTATTGTTTCAGGCATCTATTGCTGCTACTCAGATATTTAGTAGTTGAAATAACAACCACATAATTATAACTCACACTTCTGTAGACCAAGAAATCAGGCAGCCATTGTGTAAGTGATTCTTCCATACTGTGTGGCATCAGTGGAAGTCACTTCAGGTAAACAACTTTCAGACAATCTGGTTTAGAGGGTACATAATCGTTTAGTCACATGTCTGGTACTTCAGGCAGGAATACTGAGCTTGGTGGGATTGCAGACTGAGGAGCCCACTGATGGTCCTTCCAGCATGACAGTGTCAAGTTATTTAGATTTATGTGGTGTCTCAGGGCTCTGAGAGGAAGTTTGTCATAAACAATAAAGATATTTTATTGTCTAGGTCTTATGTGACCTAGATATGAAAGTCATATTAATGTCACTTCTGCCCACTCAGTTGGTTGAAGCAGTTACATATCTATCTAGATTTCAGGACAAGGACTTCACATCCTAATGGGAGGAATATCAAAGAATCTGTGGCTATGTTTTGAAATTATCACAGTTGTGTAGACAGATTCTCTTATTCCCCCAAATTACAAGATCTAAGTATAAACAAGAAATCTGTCCCAGACTTAAACGTTCAAAGTTCATATATTTCTCCAACTTTCTGCCTTCAGAGGTGACTTCAATCTACTCCAGTTTCTTGGGCTAAATTTTTCAAAAAAGAATTATTCGTAGCTAAATGTCCAGTTTGGAATGGACTCTACTAATTTTGGACTATGCAACAATAGATGAGACATTCACCATGCTAACTTCAACATCCTCATTCTCAGAAAGAACATGAAAATACCCAATCTTATTTTTCTTACATATTTTTCTAGGAACAGAATGGGATGACATATGCCAAAATGTTCAACAGCTACACAGATACTACTTTGTCTATTATTGTTGTATTTGTTAGACATAAACTATATAAACTATATGAATAGTATGCTTTGACCTTAAGAGCAATTTAAGGTGGGAGAGAGGTGGATTTACTTTTAATCAACTAAGACAAATCTTGACTTTCTGAAAACTCAAGAAGTAACAAACCTGCCCTTCTCACATTTGCATTTTACTTAATGCTCTGAGATCTGCACTTTCTTTCTCTCCATGTTGTTTTGTCTTATTTCAAACTTGTCAGGTAGTATGTGATGTCAGGGAAAAGTCCAAAGAAGCAGTTCACCTCTGTGGATGGTTAAGTGAGTTTTCTCTCTCCTTTTCTCACTATTTTTTCATGCCCACACTCACACAGGCTGAATTTGAACACAGTCGTCCATGGAAACTCAAAGGGATCTTGGGCCCATATAAAGCATGTAGGGTAGATTTGAGACCAAGTGAAATGTAGATATTTCTCCAAATTGTTAATAACTAGCTGCTGATTAGTTTGTGCATGGAGCAGGGTCCCAAACAGCAAAGAAATGGGCTCATCTGAACAGGGTTCAACTGTATTCCATTCATGTGGGTTAGTAGATCATGAAGCTATTAATAGCAGGGTTTCATATAATGTTAAGATTGTATGAAACTTTAGAATAAGGAAAACCTGGGCTTAAATTGGTTGCACCAATTGCTAGCCATATTACCCTGTGTGGTCGCTAATTTTCTAAGTTTCAATTTTGTTATCCAAACAAATGTTGATTGGAATAATATCCTGCTCACAACACTGTTGTGGGAAAAGGAAATGGCAACCCACTCCAGTATTCTTGCCTGAAGAATCCCATGGACAGAGGAGCCTGGTGGGCTGCTGTCCATGGGGTCACACAGAGTCGGACACAACTGAAGCGACTTAGCATGCATGCATGCATTGGAGAAGGAAATGGCAACCCACTCCAGTGTTCTTGCCTGGAGAATCTCAGGGATGGAGGAGCCTGGTGGGCTGCCATCTATGAGGTCGCACAGAGTCCGACACAACTGAATCGACTTAGCAGCAGCAGCAGCAGCACAACACTGTTGTAGGATTAACAGTGCCTGGCTCAGAAGACATATCCTTCAAATCATGGCTAATGCAATAACATTACTGTCCTTCGTAGATATAATTAGTAATATTGTTTGTATTACTTGATAATGTTGAAATAAAGACAGTGGTAACCTAGAAACGTCGGAGAAGGCAATGGCACCCCACTCCAGTACTCTTGCCTGGAAAATCCCATGGATGGAGGAGCCTGGTAGGCTGCAGTCCATGGGGTCACTAAGAGTCGGACACGACTGAGCGACTTCACTTTCACTTTCACTTTGTGTATAATAAGATATTTCTTTGTGCCAGACATCCAACCAGCTCCCATCATTGTCCTGTTTAGTTTTTCTCACCCAGTTTCCCCAGGGACTTCCAGAAGGTCAGGGTTGGACTCGTAGGGAGCTGTCCTCCCCAGTGAGTCAGGTTGAGCCCAGGATATTGTGACTGCATTAGATTGGCATCTGGATCAGCAGAGTCAAATCTGATCAAGGGCTAACTCAAAAAGCCTGTCTATCCAGATGCAGAACCTGGCTGACCTCTGCCACCACAGGACCTGCCGACCACCACCCCCCCTTTTTTTTTCAAACAGCTTATTCATAATTGATAAGATTAAAGGACATCTCCATAATCTACTGTCCTTATTTAATGAAATATATTGTTAACCAAAACAGTAGTGCTTAAAATGGTTATTGATTCCTACTTTCATCTGAGGACAAACTAATTTCCTTTGAATGGGGATTTTACTGACAAAATGAGATGAACATCTAAGCATTTCTCTTCCTGGTTCATCTGCAGCATGATATCACAATTGCTTAAAGCAACCAGATATTGATAACTTAAACACCAGCCAATCAAGAAAATATTCCTTATGAGACTTCTACAAAGGGGAAAATGGACAGATACCCAGTCCTGTGGCTCCTACTTGGAACAAACTTCTTTTTATTTAATGTGTTGCTGAGTAAGAAAGGAGAGGGGCTGCACTTATCTAATTGCTTCTCAAGTATTATTAGAAAAAAATTTGATAGGCCTGGGGAGAAGAAAATGTTATAATTTAACTGTACACTTGGCCAAGAAATTAGTGTGTTAGTCTGTTGTTGTGTAAAAAATTACTAAAAATTTAGCAATTTAAAACAAGACTCATTTATTAGCTCACGGTTCTGAAGGTCAGAAATTCAGACAGAGTGCAACTAGTTTTTTTGTTCAGGCTGGAGTCAAGGTGTCAGGATGCATTCTGATCTGGAGGCACTTCCTTTTCACATAGATTGTTGGCAGAATTCAGTTCTTAGCAGCTGTAGGACCAAGGTGCTTGTTTCCTTGTTGGTTGTCAGCAGGGATCCACTTTTAGTTCCTAGAGGTCAGGCATATTCCTTGATACACAACACTCTCCATCTTCAATACCAGCAGAAGAATTCTCTTGTGTTAAATCCCTCTTACAATTGTAATTTCTGACTTTTTGTCTTTGACTTCTAGACTTAGAATTAAGGGACTTATGTTGGTTTTGTTGGGCTAACCTAGATAATTTTCATATCTTAATGTCTATTGATTGAAGGTCATAATTACATCTATCAAATACCTTTATATTATTATCTATATTAGTGTTTGACTGGGTATCTGGGAAAAGATGTCTATATATCAGTTATTAGGAATCTTAGAATCCTGCCTGCCACTCCAGAGCTAAGGGTTATATGAATGCCATGGTTGGAAAGCCTCTTCTGTCATTTTAGCTAGGGAAAGGAGCCTTGGAAGGTTAGAAGACATTTGGTCTTGTTAAAAATGTCCATAAGACATCTGGTTCATAAGACATAAGACATTTAATCCATTCCAAATGTCCTTGATATTTGAACCTGTCCAAAAGCATTCATCATGGACCAAATATATTCATGGATGTTTTAGACAAGACAGGATTTCAAGAACCTTTTGGTGTGTCTCAATGGATGTTTCAGACATGACCAAATGGCCTATGAGACTTGCAGAAGTAACAGCTGCAGACTTTAGGCAAATGTTTCCAGTAACCACTACTGCAGAGGTTAAATAAATACATTTCAGTTCATTTGAATGGTCATGAAGTACTTTGTATATTGGATATATGACTTAAACATTCTTTGAAGCAAATGAAGGCAAGAAAATTTCCTTCAAAAGCATAATTACTTTGAACTAGAATGTAAGCAGCATCACAATTCAATGAACTAATAATAATAAGAGTAGCTATAATAAATACGTAAATACATATTTCAGTTTTCATTATATTAGGCCTTCCTTCACACACACAAAAAATACTTGAAATCAGCAACATGAGGTGGTTTATGGTCTCTAAACTATGGTGCAAGAGCCATGATAATAAATGACTGAGTTGCTGAGGGAGGTGAATGTTAAAAATGCAAATCCATGAGCTATATCCTAGAATCTACTGAATGAGACTCACTTGGGGGTTTGGCTTATGAATCTGCCTTTTAAATAAGCCTTGAACATAATTTGTTTGCATTGAAGATGGATTATATTCCTTCCACTATGATAAGAGTTCAGTAGTATAAATTTTTGAACTCGTTTCCCTGCCCCTTTACTCCATCTCAAGTGATACAGAATAATAGGTGTTTCGACTGACAAAGAATAACACTAGGCATGCTTGGCTTACCTCATTTTCTTGTTTTTGGGAGAACCTGACTGTCCTCCTGGGGCAGGTTCTTTCTCCATGCCCTATACAAGTGACTGAATTATAAATATGCATAATTTTTCCTTCTATTTATGTAGTTCATTTTGTTAGGTTACTATATCAAGCTATATTCTCCTATTCAGCCTATTTTATAATGAGGATGATATTTTGAGCTATGTGCCTTGCTATTTTCTTCATTGCTTATTTCTTTCAGAACCCAGGTAGGGCAGAGGATGGTTTTTTATTTATTTGTTTGTTTGTTTTTAATTATTGGGCCTCCCAAAATCCTAAGACCTTTTATTGGCTATTCCTTCTATCATCAAATTCACTCATCATAAAAGAGCATTTCTCTAAAACTGTGCTTTATTTGATGTATCTACCTTCACCCATTCACTCTGTTTGGAAAAACATCTACTTTATTAGTAGTATAAAAATATCTACTTTATTAGATACTGATAACTTTCTTTTTCCCCTAGAGAAAGAGTAAACTGGCATCTCTCCTCATAAATCATAAACTCTCTTTCCTTTGCTGAATCTCCCTTCTCAGCCTGCTGCTGCTGCTGCTAAGTCGCTTCAGTCGTGTCTGACTCTGTGCAACCCCAGAGACGGCAGCCCACCAGGCTCCCCCGTCCCTGAGATTCTCCAGGCAAGAACACTGTAGTGGGTTGCCATTTCCTTCTCCAGTGCATGAAAGTGAAAAGTGAAAGTGAAGTCGCTCAGTCGGGTCCAACTCCTAGTGACCCCATGGACTGCAACCTACCAGGCTCCTCCGTCCATGGGATTTGCCAAGCAAGAGTACTGGAGTGGGTTGCCATTGCCTTCTCTGCTTCTCAGCCTACTGTCATTAAAATTCCAATTCTTTTTTTTTAAATATACACACACACACACACACACACACACACACACACATATATTCTCTTCATGCAAGAGATGATTTGCTTTTCCTTCAATCTTACTTGAAATCAGGAATCCTTTCATTTATTTAGTCAGAGTAGGAGACCTCAGAGCTCCCCAGCTGAAGACCCTACCATAAAGGACATGGAAGCAAGGAGTTCTTCCTTTAAGGCCCTGAAAACATAGAGCTACTTCTTTTACTCTTTCTTTAACCAGTCAACTCCTTCCACTCACTTCTGAGAACATGCTACATAAAAACTTTTGAAAATTATGATTTTGTCTTTAGTCATAAAATTGTTAGTTCCTTAAAGGCAAGAAACATGTTTTTTCCCTTTAATCTTTTGAGAATCTAGCAGAATGCCAGGGAAAAAATCATTGTATAATAAATGTATATGTGTATGTGTGTGTGTGTGTGTGTGTGTGTGTGTGTGTTCAGTTGCTCAGTCATGTTAAATTCTTTGCAACCCTATGGACTGTAGCCTGCCAGGCTCTTCTGTCCATGGGATTTCCTGGGCAAGAATACTAGTGTGGGTTCCATTTCTTACTCCAGGGGATCTTCCTGATCCAGAGATCAAACTTGCATCTCCCATGTCTCCTGCATTGGCAGGCAGATTCTTTAACATTGAGCCACCTGGGAAGCCCGATAATAAATGTATATTTACCATGAAATCCCTTGGGATCTCTTACTATTATTTGCAATAATGCAAGCAATACATACAAATGTAGAAAATATGAATATATAAAAATAATATGATACCATATTTGCGGTTGTGTTTTAACACATTTAAAACTAAGTTACAAACACTACTATATATAAAATAGACAACCAAAAAGGACCTACCACTGTAAAGCACAGAGTGCTACACTCAATATTTTGTAATAACTTATAAGGGAAAAGAATCTGAAGAAGAAAATGTAAAGAAAGAAACACACACATACACACCCACATACATGTATGTATGTATATGTGTATGTACTAATACACACACACACACACACACACACACACACACATATATATATCTCTCTGAGCATTTCCCAGGTGGTGCTAGTGGTACGTGAGACATAAGAGACGTGGGTTCAATCCCTAGATGGGAATATTCCCTGGAGGAGGGCATGACAACCCACTCTAGTACTCTTGCCTGGAGAATCTCATGGACAGAGGAGCCTGGTGGGATACAGTCCATAGTGTCGCAAAGAGTAGGGACATGACAGAGGTGACTGAGCACATGCATATATATCTGAATCACTTTGCTGTACAGCTGAAAGTAACACAACATTGTAAATCAGCTATACATCAGTTTTTAAAGTTATATAGATACAATTTTATAGTTAGATAAAATATCAGAATATGGACATTTCTTAATGTTATTACAAACAAAAAGTAAAATTGTTAATATTTGAATATTCCAGTAGCTTTACTAATAGTTTATCACTTCCAATCTTTCTATAGACTACCCTGAATATCTTTATGTATAACAGCTTTTTGAAGTTTAGAGAAAATATTTCCTTAGTATTTACTCCCGTACTAGAGATACAGGGTTAAAATTACTACTAACTGTAATTAGTAAAGTTTTAAAACTTTCATCACAGTGTTTGCAGCCACTTCCTTGCCTTGTTCTTTGATGAAGCTTTCATCAAATTTGAGTAAGGATGTGTGCATGCATGTGTGCAGGCTAAGTCACTCAGTTGTGTCCAACTCCTTGCAGCCCCATGGACTGTAGCCTTCCAAGCTCCTCCGTCCATGAGATTCTCCAGGCAAGAATACCAGAGTGGGTTGTCATGCCCTCCTTCAGGGAATCTTCCTGACAGGCAGTTGAACCCATGTCTCATGTCTCGTGCATTGCCAAGTGGATTCTTTACCACTAGCACCACCTGAGAAGCCTTAAGTGTGGATATCCATCAGTTACTGATAATTTATAAATTTATTTATAAATTTAAATTTATTACTGATAATTTATAAAAAATATTTTTTTTTAGTTGACATTTCTTTTTTTTTTTTTAATTTTATTTTTAAACTTAACATAACTGTATTAGATTTGCCAAATATCAAAATGAATCCGCCACAGGTAAAAATCATATAAATCTCAATTTTACAGGACAGCTTTTACAAAGCTTTTCTTTGTGCTATTCTGCACAGTTTTATAAAGTTTGTACACTACTCAAAGTCTCCTGGGTGAGGGAGTAAGTAGGATTTACAGTCTTGTAACTAATGTTGGACTCACCAAACTCTTCACTTTGGGCTGTCTCTTCTCAGTGGTGTTCCAATTTCTAATTTGTAAAGGGGCATCCCATTCTCACCAAGCCATTAGCCCATCTGCAGATGGTACTGTTTCTAATTAGCATAAACATTTCTTGTAGTGCAGAGGAGTCCTGACCAAAATTTTAAAGGCAAGTGGATCCAAGCTGTACATTAGGTTTCCCTGGTAATACTAATTCCTAAAAGAAAGGGGAATCAACTTGTGGAAATTAGCTTTGGGTGAGGGACACATGCAAACACCATGAAGAGCTTGGAATGTCTAAGTTTTGTTTTGTTCTTTTAGCATGGCAGTTGAAGTTTTCCCCAGGAGATCTGTCCAGCTTGTTTTCTCATGTTTATTATGATCTTTTATGCTGCTTTTTCTCATACTATCTCTTCATTTCTTTCCCTTTGTTTTTATAAATCTGTCTCATCTTTTAAAGGAGAAGGCAATGGCAACCCACTCCAGTACTCTTGCCTGGAAAATCCCATGGAAGGAGGAGCCTTCCCTGGGGTCACTAAGAGTCGAACACAACTAAGCAACTTCACTTTCACTTTTCACTTTCATGCATTGGAGAAGGAAATGGCAACCCACTCCAGTGTTCTTGCCTGGAGAATCCCAGGGACGGGGGAGCCTGGTAGGCTGCCTGCTATGGGGTCGCACAGAGTCGGACATGACTGAAGTGACTTAGCAGCAGCATACCTAGCTTATTCAGTTGAGTTCAGTTGCTCAGTCATATCTGACTCTTTGCAACCCTATGGATTGCAGCATGCCAGACTTCCCTGTCCATCACCAAATTCTGGAGCTTACTCAAACTCTTGTGCATTGAGTCAGTGATGCCCTCCATCCATCTCATCCTCTGTCCTGCCCTTCTCCTCCCACCTTCAATCTTTCCCAGCATCAGGGCCTTTTCCCGTGAGTTAGTTCTTTGCATTAGGTGGTCAAAGTATTGGCGTTTCAGCTTCAGCATCAGTCCTTCCAATGAATATTCAGGACTGATTTCCTTTAGGATGGACTGGTTGGATCTCCTTGCAGTCCAAGGGACTCTCAAAAGTCTTCTCCAACACCACAGTTCAAAAGCATCAATTCTTTGGCGCTCAGCTTTCTTCACAGTCCAACTCTCACATCCATACATGACTACTGGAAAAACTATAGCTTTGACTAGATGGGTCTTTGTTGTCAAAGCAATATCTCTGCTTTTTAATATGCTGTCTAGGTTGGTCATAGCTTTTCTTCCAAGGAGCAAGTGTCTTTTAATTTCATGGCTGCAGTCACCATCTGCAGTGATTTTGGAGCTCCCAAAAATAAAGTCAGCCACTATTTTCACTGTTTCCCCATCTATTTGCCATGAAGTGATGGGACCAGATGCAATGATTTTAGTTTCCTGAATGTTGAGCTTTAAGCCAGCTTTTTCACTCTCCTCTTTCACTTTCATGAAGAGGCTCCTTAGTTCTTTGCTTTCTGCCATAAGGGTGGTGTCATCTGCATATCTGAGGTTATTGATATTTCTCCCAGCAACCTTGATTCCAGGTTTTGCTTCATCCAGCCCAGCATTTCACATGATGTCCTCTGCATATAAGTTAAATAAGCAGGGTGACAATATAAGCCTTGAGGTACTTCTTTCCCTATTTGGAACCAGTCTTTTGTTTCATATACAGTTCTAACTTTTGCTTCTTGATCTGCATACAGATTTCTCAAGAGGCAGGTCAGGTGGTCTGGTATAATTTTCCACAGAGTTTATGGTAATCCACACAGTTAAAGGCTTTGGCATAGTCTATAAAGCAGAAGGAGATATTCTTCTGGAACTCTCTTGCTTTTTCGATGATCCATCGGGTGTTGGCAATTTGATCTCTGGTTCCTCTGCCTTTTCTAAACCCAGCTTGACCATTTGAAAGTTCACTGTTCATGTACTGTTGAAGTCTGGCTTGAAGAATTTTGAGCAATACTTTAGTAGCGTGTGAGATGAGTGCAATTGTGTGGTAGTTTGAGCATTCTTTGGCATTGCATTTCTTTGGGATTGGAGTAAAAATGGACTTTTTCCAGTCTTTTGGCCACTGCTCAGTTTTCTAAATTTGCTGGCATATTGAGGGCAGCACTTTCACAGCATCATCTTTTAGGATTTGAAATAACTCAACTGGAATTCCATCACCTCCACTAGCTTTATTTGTAGTGATGCTTCCTAAGGCCCACTTGACTTCACATTCCAGGATTTCCAGCTCTAGGTGAGTGATCACACCATTGTGATTATCTGGGTCATAAAGATCTTTTTTTTGTGTGAAGTTCTGTTTATTCTTGCCACCTCTTCTTAAAATCTTCTGCTTCTGTTAGGTCCATACCACTTCTGTCCTTTACTGTGCCCATCTTTGCATGAAATTTTCCCTAGGAGTCTCTAATTTTCTTGAAGAGATCTCTAGTCTTTCCCATTCTATTGTTTTCCTCTATTTCTTTGCATTGATCACTGAGGAAGGCTTTCTTATCTCTCCATGCTATTCTTTGGAACTCTGCATTCCAATGGCTATATCTTTCCTTTGCCTTTACCTTTTCTTCTTTGCTCAGCTATTTGTAAAGCCTCCTCAGACAACCATTTTGCCTTTGTGTATTTCATTTTCTTGGGAATGGTCTCGATCACTGTCTCCTGTACAATGTCATACTGCTGCTGCTACTGCTAAGTCGCTTCAGTCATGTCTGACTCTGTGCGACCCCATAGAGGGCAGCCCACCAGGCTCCCCCATCCCTGGGATTCTCCAGGCAAGAACACTGGAGTGGGTTGCCATTTCCTTCTCCAATGCATGAAAGTGAAAAGTGAAAGTGAAGTCACTCAGTCGGGTCTGACTCTTTGTGACCCCATGGACTGCAGCCTACCCGGCTCCTCCGTCCATGGGATTTTCCAGGCAAGAGTACTGGAGTGGGGTGCCATTGCCTTCTCCCACAATGTCATGAGCCTCCGTCAAATAGTTCTTCAGGCACTCTGTCAGATCTAATCCCTTGAATCGATTCCAGGTTATTAGGAGGCAGTTCTCTGAAGATCTCTTGTGTTTCTGCCTCTTATGAATTAAGCTCTTGACTGCCTTTTCTTCTGAACTATATTTTCAAAGATTCTTCATAATGAACAGATGTGAAATACACAAATAGCAAAGGGAGGTTTAGTTACAGCTTCAGAAGAGAAGAATACTGTCTCCCATTGAAGCAAACTTGCTGGTTTTCTTATTGCCTATTATAAAAGATTTGCATTCCCCAAACTTAAAGCTCCCCTTCTTACTGTGTTTCTGTAGTCCTATAAATATTGGAGATTGAAGAACCAAGGTAAGTGCTGTTTGCTCTAATAAACTTTCCATTGTTTCTGACCCTGGAGTTTCATAATCCCTGCTGCTGCTGTTGCTGCTGCTGCTGCTGCTGCTGTTGCTAAGTCACTTCAGTCGTGTCCGACTCTGCGCGACCCCATAGAGGGCAGCCTACCAGGCTCCCCCGTCCCTGGGATTCTCCAGGCAAGAACACTGGAGTGGGTTGCCATTTCCTCCTCCAGTGCATGAAAGTGAAAAGTGAAAGTGAAGTCGCTCAGTCGGGTCCAACTCTTAGTGACCCCATGGACTCCAGCCCACCAGGCTTCTCCATCCATGGGATTTTCCAGGCAAGAGTACTAGAGTGGGTGCCATTGCCATAGTCCATACCAGTGTCCATTAAACTCTGGCTGGATAACTCATTAACTGAAAGCAGGGTAAAACCTCAAACCTTAACATTTTTTAACATTTTTGTGACAATTTTTTAAAGTCACTGCTGCTGTTGCTGCTGCTGCTGCTAAGTCGCTTCAGTCGTGTCTGACTCTGTGCGACCCCACAGACGGCGGCCCACCAGGCTCCCCTGTCCCTGGGATTCTCCAGGCAAGAACACTGGAGTGGGTTGCCATTTCCTTCTCTATTTAAAGTCACTACAATTCTTAAAAAGCAATGACCTTTTCCTCCTTTGAATGCCAAACATCCATATTTTTGACAATTATATTATGTTGCACTTGGTGTACAGGCTCTGGAACCAGATTACCTTGTTTAGAAAGTAGACTCCTTTGCTTATACTTTAAGAGGCCCTGCGGAAATTTATTAAATTTTTTGTACCTCAGCTTCATTATCTATAAAATGGTAATGACAATAGTACCTATTGCCTGGACTTAGAGTGAGAAGAAACACATGAATATGATTATCACTGCAGTGATTAGCAAGTCATCTTGCTGTTTGTTTTATGTGTATTAATCTTGTTTTGTCAAATGAACTCTTAAGTTATCAAGGGCAGAAATTCCTTTACCTCTCTTTCTCTGTGTATGTGTGTATTTAACTCTATCTTTTAATTCTTATAGATCTCTGCACAAGCCAGACCCTGTTTTCTTAAAAACAACACAAATAGACAAGCAGCGATTTGACCAAACTATAGGTTATACTTCCTTACTTTCTTTCTTCCTCCCTCCCTCCTTCCATTTCTCCTTGCTTCCCTTCCTTCTCTCCTTCCTTCCATGAATTAATGTTTATTGAACACCCAGTGTATTCCAACATTAGGGGATGAAAGGGAATAGAGAATTATGATTCAGACCATAGGAGCCCACATAAGCAGACACATAAACAGATGATTGGGATGTGGTAAGAACAGTGTATAAAGCTAAACACAATACAATTTTTAGGGTACAGAAGGGGAACAACTGACTTGGATGAAACCAGGAGAGGTTTACACATAGCTAGAACTATGGGGACAGTTGTTATGTGATTCTTAACTATAGAGTGATACTTATATAGTATTAAGAAATAGATGATAGATGAAACTGAATGACTGGGAATCCATCACCTTTTGGAGAGACTGCTGAGTCAGCACTGGCAGTGTGTCTTTCATGGAAGAGGGCCCAGTACAGGTTTACCTTCTGTTCCAATAATGCTTTCTCTTTGTTGTTCAGTTTCTCAGTAGTGTCCAACTCCTTGTGACCCCATGGACCAGAGCATGCCAGGCTTCTTTGTCCTTCACTATCTCCCAGAGTTTGTGCAAACTCATGTCCGTTGAGTCCATGATGCCTTCCAAGCATCTCATTCTCTGTTGCCCCCTCTCCTCTTGCACTCAATCTTTTCCAGCGTTAGGGTCTTTTACAATGAGTTGGCTCTTCACATCAGATAGCCAAAGTATTGGAGCTTCAGCATCTGTCCTTCCAATGAATATTCAGGGTTGATTTCATTTAGGATTGATTGGTGCTTTCTCTATGCAGATGCATATCCTAAAGGGGGGAAAAATGAACAAGGTAATCCTTTTAGCAAATAATTAATATTCCTATCAATTTCCACCCTAATGAAAGAAAAAGTTTGGAGATATATTCACAAACATTTTAGCTGAGTCAAATACTTTTGTTTGGTTCCTTTTCAGGCAAGAACCAGGCAGCAAATCACTTGTGGCTTAATTAGTATATCATATTAAAACAAGGTAATTTAATTGCAATTAGTGTTAGAATAATTTATTCATAAAATGCCAGTATATATATTTATTTCCTATAATCCATTACTTCCAGCCTGCCACTATGTGTGCTTCATTAAATTATCAAGTGCAAGGTCATTAACCTACAATTCTGCTTGCCATCATGTTTTTAGATTGCATTCTGTTTGCTCTTTAGTTGGGATTAAATTGTTAACCCTCCTAGGTCATTTATCTTTAGCTATTTAATTTCTCTGTGATCATCTAAAGGCTCTGATTATTGCTAATTAAACAGGTGTGACCTACTCAGAAAACAGTTGGCTTTCCTGGAACACCTGGTAGGGATCCAAAACTGAGTCAGCTCTCTTTTTCGTCCATTGTTCCTCAAAATTTTCTCACTAGTGATTTTTTTTTCCTCACTAATTTTCTCATAAGTGATTCTAAAATTGTAATACATATCTGCATGTTCTGGACTATTAAAGTTTTGGTGACCTAAACAAAGATCATTTGGGTGATCAGTTGATCATCCAGATAGTGAATCTGCAGTTGTAGAGGGAGTTTTCCCAGGCCAATACCTTTACATAGAGGGATAAAAAAAGAAAAACTTATTTTACCAGGACAGAATTCTTGCATCTCTAGTCAAAGCAAGAGTTTCTTTATATTCTTTCTGAGTATACTTGTTTGTAAAGGAATAGATAATTCAGTCCAAACCCACTTACACTGTTGGCAGATTGACTGCTCGTTGGGTGGAGTAGGGAGAAATCCAGGGTATTCAGTTCCTCCTGCCGAAGTAGCAGGAAATGTTGAGATAGAGATTTTTCAGATCCACAGCCCCAGGGAAATTTTCTAACTCTTTAAGAGAAGTACTACTACAAACACCATCTTGTATAGAGGGAGAAACTGAGACCTAGAGATACAGTTACTTGCCCAGTATATCTGGCATAAAAGTCAAAGCTAGGTTTCCAAGATTCTGAGGCTCAATTTTCCCTTTAGCATTACCACATTCTATTTTCCCTTTAGCATTGCCATGTACAGAGTATCTATTTCAGGAACTATACTGTTTAAGAATTAACCACATTTTGCCTTTTTTCCCATTCTATTTCACATCCTTGCTATGCTCCGCTAAGCATGAGATCTCTGGAGAAGTGGGGAAGGAAAATGTAAGGCAATCTATTTTACATACTGCTGGTGTATTACTGAGGTCACACCTTCAGGGCAAAGGTATTTTCTATCCCAGCTTCAGGAACGTTGCTGCTGATATATCTCAGCCAAGTTTCCCCCCAGATGCTCTTGGGCAAAAGAAACTGCTTCACCCAGGTTTAGACTCCTTTTCTATAGCACCCCTCATCAAATGACAGGTTGCTGCAGAGAAATAAATGTCTGGTCCTTGCTTCCATTAGGGTTATCTCTGGCTATAAACTTAGTGCTTTCTGTGTAATTAGCTGTGGCTTCTATTGTAACTGAATCATAGTTCAACTTCTTCCTGTCTCTTCCTGTACCCCTTACTCCCATATAGATGTTCTTGTTAAAACACAATCCCAAGCAAAATACCAGCATGCCAGTCTACATCACAAACCCTAGTTTCTGAGTTTGATACTTGAAGTAGAGGGAGTCATAAGTAGTCCTAGGGAACACTCTTAAATGGTATTTTGGAACAGATACACCACTAGCAGGCAGTGGAAACTCCATCATTGTTGGAGGGTGGAATGCTGATAGTCTTTTTGCTATCCTTGCAGTGCGTGTAAATACATTCACCGATAGTGAAATGAGACAGTATATTGGTGAAAGGGAATGCACAGGCAGGTTAAATACCTCTGGCATTTGAGAAATACAAAGCAGTTACTATAGGAACAATGAGATAGGATGGTTGTGGTTAGGGTTAATCAATGTATTGTAGAAAGACTGCGAAATGAAATGCATCGGCCAATTAATCACCAGTTTGAGGATAAGGACCATTGGTTTTGCAATTAGAGTACAGAAAAAAACAAACAAACAAACAAACAAAAAAACTAAGGATCAAGTCTGCTACTCAGATACAAGGGAAACAGAAGATTCCAGAGAATGTTGAATTCTCAAAAATATCAAGTCTGCTTTGCTGGGGCAGAACCCTGACTGCAAAAACTGGTGAGACTCTCAATATTAGGCTGGGGTTATCTGGTTACATAGACTCATAAACCTGGATCCACACAAGTACCTAAACTGCAGAAGTAGAACACCTTTCTCTGGTAAAGGCCAATGTACCTAATCATTTAAAAGCAAAGACAAGTCCTCTGCTCTATAAGACAATATAAATACCCTTTGAGAATTGAACTTCACCACCCTTACTGGCCACAGTACCGATGTGTAACATTAATCCCAACACACACTAGTCAGGGAAGTCTAGGCTAAAAGTGGGAAAAATACTTTACCCCATGGAGCTGCAGGAGTTGCAGAACCAAGCCAGCTCAAACTGACAGTAGCCAGGAAATTACATGTGGGACTCGATTATGAGGAATCTTCATCTAGGGGCAGAACACAGAGCTGGACAGGAATGAATGCTGTTTTGATTTAATAGCCTAACAAAGATTCTGGGACACAGTGCTAACGTGCATCTAGAAGGGCTCTTGAAAGTCTGAAGAATGCAATCATTCTTGTAATAATGGAAGTAGAAATGTCAGGGCTGCTGAGGTAGATATTGGGAAAAATAGATTAAAATGTTCAGAGATGTGGAAATACTAAAGTGTATATTCTATGAAAGATGATTAAAAAAGCAACAGGTTTTGTTCTGTGAGAGGACTAGAGGACTTTGTGTTCCAAAGAGATAATGAATGTGCTAGTGAAAGGAACCCGGTCATTACCGAAAAGTTCACACCCATGATCATCTGTTGTTTGAGGCTATGATAGGAGACACTATTATAAAACTGACCTGCCTAATAGCAATGGAATGATAGCCTATCAAAATCACAGGGACTATATTGCTGCAGAACTGAAGTTTTAGAAAGATAAACACAATGATCATAATGAGTTAAAAGGTCTGAATGACAATCAAGGCAGCCTAACTCATAGAGAAGTATGGAAGAAGTTAATATTAGTAAAACACAGTATTCCTAGGGGTGAAAGGATTAGGCAGGATGAAAGGGCAATGCTCAATCTGCACAATCAAAAGAGATCAAAGACAATCAAGGGGCTAAGGGAAGAGACACTAATCACAAACCACAGTTCTTTGCCCAGTTTATGAAACTGAGTTGATTTTCAGATATATCACACACTGGTGAAGAGGTCGAGTCCAAGGAAAGAAGGATCATGTAACATCACAAATATATACAGTAGTGGAGTCCCTTGTTCTCAACGAGACTTAAGGCATAAACTCGGATAACTTTTCATTTGGATAAAGAGTTCCAAGGCTTTTTGAGGAATGTTGGATGTGGGATCTGCTTTGACTTGTAGATAAAGGTATGACTCATTCCCACTGACCATTCCCTGGTCCTCAAATGTATGGATAGAATGAACAGTGTGATTGTTGGCAGGACCTTCTGTTAATGCATTAGACTGTGGGGTAAGGGCTGCCAGAGTGAGGAAAGAGAAGTAGACCAAGATTTTAAATTAAAAAAGTATTGTGTTTCAAGTAGGACCAGGACTAGGATGAAGAAAACTAGAGACCTAGCAAACAAAATTTCTTAAATTTTCTTAAAATACTTTCAAGACTATCCTTCCTAGCCCTGACCATGATCCTGAAAGAACTAAAGAATGTAGGGGAGATGGTTCCAATGTTATCCATTTTTAACGGCCCCATCAAAAATGGATGGGTATGGGAATATGGCAGTGAAGTGTTCCAGCTCCACAAAGTAATAGGTTCAATGGCAGATGCTATGCCAGATGAAGTACTTTTGATAAAGTAAATTGAAATGCCTCAGGTACACAGTACCACATTGATCTGGAAAATGCACACTTCCCTATCCCTGCCAAGAGAGGTATCAGAAATATTTTGCATTCATACAGGGTAATAAAGGTATGTGTGCATGAGTGCTAGTCACTTCAGTTGTGTCCGACTCTCTAAAACTCTATGAACTGCAGCCCACAAGGCTCCTCTGTCCATGGGATTCTCCAGGCAAGAACACTAAAGAGAGTTGCCATGCCCTCCTCCAGGGGATCTTCCCAACCCAGGGATCGAGCCTGCAGCTCCTGCACTGCAGGTAGATTCTTTACTACTGAGCCCCTGGGTAAGCCCAAATAATAGTGTACATTCACCTTTATGCCTTAGAGCTACACTCATTCTCTTATCCCTTGGTATAATATCCTTTTGGTGTAATATCATTTCAAACGATCTTCATTGTCTGGATTTTCTAGAATATCATGTTGTTTCTACTATATTATGTTGTTATGCTGTTAACCATATCAGATGAACAAGGGGCAGCAAAAATGTTGGAAGCTTTGGTAGACATATATACTCCAAACAGGTTGGTAAAGTCTACAGTTTAGGGACCAACACAAAACTGAAGTTTTCGGGGCTCTAGTGGACATGACAGTATATCTGCTCCAAAATAAAGTACAAAAAATTGCTTCTTCCACTTCCTACCACTAAGAAATATTTACAACATGACCATCCTCTTCAGGTACTGCAAGCACTGTTTCACAGGTAACAAAATTAGTTCAGTGCATTTACCAAGTGACATAAAAACTCTAGTGGGTCCTAGTGTGTATAAAGGCACTGAATAAAATTCAGGATGTGGTGGAAGTTCTACCATATGACCTGTCCCATCTTTTAGCATTACACTTACCTGCAATAGAAAATAAAACACATAGATTTTATACTCAGATTCAGTAAAAGTATCAAAGCATAGGCCTCCTATATTTCTTTAAATATAAATGTTTATTTATATATATTTATTTAAATATAAATATAAATGACATTCCATAACCACATGGTCATAACTACTAGTTATGAGCTGATTTCCCTCTGACTCAGCAACAAGTGTGGGCATTATTAAATAACAATTGTATATACAAGATCAGGCAGGAGTCAAGCACCAGTAAGCAGATTAATAAGGTTTACCAGACACCCATGTTATCTACCACTTTTGCTGTATTACCTCAATCTCTGCTAATACCTATGGTGACCAGCCAACAAATAAAGAAAAGTACTCACTTGATCCATGGGCAAGTTAGCTCAGTATACTGAGGCATACTGAAATGCTTCTTAAATACATTACAGACTCACAACAGTGAACTGGAAAGATAGAAATGAAGAGGAATTATTCACACTGGTAAAGTTATAAGAGATATAGCTTAGAATCAATTTTTTTTTAAATTCAGAGCTATATTTTTTAGAGTAGTTTTAGGGTCATAGCAAAATTGAAAGGAAGATACAGAGATTTCCCATGTATGCATGTAGCCACTGCCCCGCCACACACATGCATAGCCTCCCATAATCAACATCCCCCACCAGATTAGTGGTTTGTTAAAACAAATGAACCTGCATTGACAGATTATAATCATCCTAAATCTATAGTTTACATTATGGTTTACTGTTAGTGTTGTACATTCTAAGAGTTTGGACAAATATGTAATAGCATGCATCCATCATTATGGTATCATATAGAGTATTTTCACTGGCCTAAGCACCCTTGTGATCTACCTATTCATCCCTCCTCATACCCCCAGCCTATAGAAACTACTGGACATTGTACTGTATCCATAGATTTGCCTTATCCAAAATGTCATATAGTTGGAGTTATGCCATATGTCGCCATTCCAGATTGGCTTCTTTCACTTACTAATAATGTGCTTAAGGTTCATCCATGTCTTTTTGTGGCTTGATTGTTCATTTCTTTTTATCATCAAATAAAATTCCGTTGTCTGGATGTACCATAGTTTATTTATCCATTCACCTACTAAAGAACATCTTGGTTGCTTCCAAGTTTTGGAAATTATGAGTAAAGTTACTATAAACATCCATGTGCAGGTTTTTGTGAGCACATATGTTTTTCACTCCTTTGGGTAAATTCCAAGGAGTACAATTGCTAGATCATATGGTAAGAGTATATTTAATTCTATAAGAAATCACCAAACTCTGTCTCAAAATGGCTGCACCATTTTTTAATTTCCATCAGCAATGAGTGAATTTCTTGTTACTCCACATCTTCCCCAGCATTTGGTGTTAGCATTCCAGATTTTGGTCATCATAATAGATATAAAGTGTCATAATACACTTTTAATGAAATGATGTGGCCTGAGATGTGGTTGTATGAAATCATGGACCAAATAAATGCTTGATCAGGGGCCTAGAAGGAGAAAGAGTGAAGAATTGTAGACAAGAAGTCTTGGGGAGGGGTCTGCAGATAGTCTTTGTAGAGTAGAAATGTGAAGACCATTGTATCACAAACTAACATCTGTTGCAATGCATCTCTCATTCAAAAATCACTAAATAACCAAGTGGATGAAAGTCAACTGGTTGATTACACTATTGCTAGCAAAAAGATACATGAGTGGAGAAGTTATAATGCCAGGAATGGAGACCACACAAGCCCAAAGGCATGGGCTTATGCTCACCAAAACTTATCTAGCTATTGCCACTGCAACAGATGTCCAATTTGCAATAGAAACAAATGGGGAGCTCCAGTATCACACCAGCCCTCAAAGATATAAATCATTCACTAGGTGGCAATTCTATTAGATTGAGTTCAGTCCATCCTGAAAAAGTGCATCAATTCATCTTGATAAATTTGACACACATTCTAAGTATGGTTGGTGGTTCCTTGCCTACAGACCCTTAGCAAGCACAACCATCCAAAAGTCTTACAGAGTATTGACCATTATATGATGCTATATACCCTAATGCTGAACATAAGCATCTAGGAATCAAGGGGTAGATATAGGAGAAACCCCACCATACATGAGTCTCTGTGACCCACTTGGAGAATGTGTGCTTCCCATCTCTGTAACTCTATTTCTGTAGATTGAGATGTCCCTAAAACTACCACTAACATTTCATTGTTCCTGTGAGCACACAAATGACTGAGGTGATTCCTAAAAAGTGATTTTTCACAGTGTCCAAAATACGGTGAACACTTCATGTAATATTATTTATCATTTAGCTATTTGATTAAGCAGAAATAAAATCTCTATATTTCACAGTCTTAGGTTAAGCAGAGATAAAATCTTTTCCATGGTTAAATGCAAATTATCTTTTAAAAGATAAAATTTCATTCGCTTACACTTATATTTATAAAAAATTTTTTTATTTAAGTTCATGCTGCATGCTAAGTCACTTCAGTCATGTACAACTCTGTACAACCCTTTGGACTGCAGCCTGCCAAGCTCCTCCGTCTATGGGATTCTCCAGGAAAGAATACTGGAGTGGGTTTCCATGGCCTCCTCCAGGGGATCCCTGACCCAGGGATGGAACCTGTGTGTCTTACATCTACCTGCACTGGCAGGCAAGCTCTTTACCATTAGCACCACCTGGGAAGCCCAAAAAATTATATTTAAGTATTTAAATTTATTTGAATAAAATTCACACTAAGATGAAAATGACTAAAAACTGCATTTGATGATGTCCTTACACTTTGCTAATGATCCAAATGAAAGAAGAAAATTAGTATATGGACCAAATGTGTTTCTCCCAAAAAGTTTATGTTGAAGTTCTGTGCTATGCTTAGTCACTCAGTTGAGTACAACTCTTTGTAACCTCATGGACTGTAGCCTGCCAGGCTCCTCTGTCCATGGAGATTCTCCAGACAAGAATACTCGAGTGGGTTGCCATGCCTTCCTCCAGGGGATCTTCCCAGCCCAGGGATCAAACCCAGGTCTCCTGCATTGCAGGCAGATTCCTTACTACCTGAGCCACCATTGAAATTCTAGCTCCCTGTAACTCACAATGTGACTATTTGGCGTTAGGGTATTTATAAAGGTTATTAGGTTAAAATGAGGTCATTAGGATGACCCCTAATTAAAAATGATTGTTGTCCTTATGAGAAGAGAAAATTTGGACATAAGACATATAGAGGGAAGGTATAGGGGAAAGAAATTATCTACATGCCAAAGAGAAAAGTCTAGAACACATCCTTCCTTCATAACCTTAGAAAGAACCACCTTGCTGACATCTTGATCATGGACTCCTAACCCCCAGAACATGAGGCAAATTTCTATTAAGTCACCCAGTCTGGGGTACTTTGTGATGGCAGTCCTACCAACTTAGAGAATTTGGGAGACGTTTCATTTATTGAGTTTTTGTCTTTTTCCTTTTCTGATGAGATTCATTTTCCCTTTTTGCCTTTTAAGGGGAACTAGAGTCATTGGATTCCTTTTAGCTGCACTTTAAGGAATCACTGCAGATGGTGATTGCAGCCATGAAATTAAAAGATGCTTACTCCTTGGAAGGAAAGTTATGACCAACCTAGATAGCATATTCAAAAGCAGAGATATTACTTTGCCAACAAAGGTCCGTCTAGTCAAGGCTATGGTTTTTCCTGTGGTCATGTATGGATGTGAGAGTTGGACTGTGAAGAAGGCTGAGCACCGAAGAATTGATGCTTTTGAACTGTGGTGTTGGAGAAGACTCTTGAGAGTCCCTTGGACTGCAAGGAGATCCAACCAGTCCATTCTGAAGGAGATCAGCCCTGGGATTTCTTTGGAAGGAATGATGCTAAAGCTGAAACGCCAGTACTTTGGCCACCTCATGCGAAGAGCTGACTCATTGGAAAAGACTCTGATGCTGGGAGGGATTGGGGGCAGGAGGAGAAGGGGACGACAGAGGATGAGATGGCTGGATGGCATCACTGACTCGATGGATGTGAGTCTGGGTGAACTCCGGGATTTGGTGATGGACGGGAGGCCTGGCGTGCTGCAATTCATGGGGTCGCAAAGAGTTGGACATGACTGAGTGACTGAACTGACTGAAGGAATTAAAGTCAGGACTCACAAGAGCCACAGGTTTTGAGGCATAATAAAGATCTCTCCTCAATAGTCAGAATTAAATATTGGACCAAACAGAAAAATAAAGAAGAAAAAAATTTTTTAAGCAGATAAAGACACTGTCTTTTATCATAACAGATCCATTGATCTATCTATATAATTTATCTATTTTTAGTATAAAAGTCTGATTAAAAATGTTTTCACTTGGTATTCACTTGACATACTTATTTACTGTAATCATAAGTATTTTGGTGACATTTCAATTAAACAACATAATCACAGAATATAAAGAAACTGATCTTCTGTTTTGTTTTGTTTTCTTTCAAGTTGGCTTTGCTCTCTTATGACTTAGGAGACAAGCAAACAAAAGATTTATCTGCCTCATGTGTTAAACTATCTTGTCACTTCACTTACAGTTTAGACAAATGAAGCAGGCATCATTATAATCATTTTAAAAATGAGAAAATAGAAGCTTAGAAATATTTGAAGTTTTCCAACAGCCTATAGGTAGTAAATGGTAAAGACTGCGGGATTCCAAGCTGTGTTCTCCTTCCTGTCTGCTCTCAGCAGAAAGTAAATGTTGCTGCATCCTTTGTATCAGTAGGAGGGCTTCAAATTTCTCCACTAAGCAAACTTATTCCCTATATTCATACAAATGAGCAAATAAATTACCTTTTGCCTTGTGAGAGAGCCATTTTTCTGCAATTTTTTGCTTTCTTCCCAAGCAAAGGGAAAAACTAAAATATCAACTAACAAAATAAAAATATCAATATTTTATATTTCTGCATGGGAT
Organism: Bubalus bubalis; assembly: GCF_019923935.1. NCBI lineage: Eukaryota > Metazoa > Chordata > Mammalia > Artiodactyla > Bovidae > Bubalus > Bubalus bubalis. The sequence goes on along the minus strand of NC_059179.1, from coordinate 28,497,205 downwards.
CTTTTCCTTATCATCATCAATAAGCAGACATATTGTTTTCTCTTAGTTGTAAGCAATTCAAGTTGTATTTTGCTCTTCCTTTTTAATATTGCATAATAAATATTTATTCTTTCTTTTGCTTGTTCAACACTTGATCACTTACTATACGTCAGCTCTCTGCTAGTCATTCAAAATGAACACACGCTCTTTACCCTTGCAAATCTCACACTCTATGAAGGTAAAGTGATATGGACATCAAAGATGATAATATGGAGAGACAAATGTTACAAGTGATACCTCTGTCAGCTTAAGTCAAGATTAATTGGGACAGGAAGGGAATGTTTCCTTGGCAAAAGTAGGAAGAAGTATGGAACAGTAATTGTAAGTGGACAAAATGTACATGGGGGAAGGGTGTCAGGTGGCATGGTTAGAGTGGAAAACATTAAGTGGATCATTAAATGGGATAAACAGTAAGCTAACAAGTGGATTTTGGAGAAGGCAATGGCACCCCACTCCAATACTCTTGCCTGGAAAATCCCATGGATGGAGGAGCCTGGTAGGCTGTAGTCCATGGGGTCGCTAAGAGTCGGACATGACTGAGTGACTTCCCTTTCACTTTTCACTTTCATGCATTGGAGAAGGAAATGGCAACTCACTCCAGTGTTCTTGCCTGGAGAATCCCAGGGATGGGGGAGCCTGGTGGGCTTCCGTCTATGGGGTCACACAGAGTCCGACGCGACTGAAGTGAGTTAGCAGCAGCAACAGCAACAAGTGGATTTAAACTGTAAGCAAGAACTTGAGGCTCTGTTGTTTTCTTAATATCTCCATGATGAGCAGTCAGTAAAAATAGTCACTTTTAGAGTAGCCATTTTCCCACACTGCCCTGTGCTAACATCTGGAGGAAAGTCATACCATCACAGGAGCAGGAGAATGATTTACTGGACATATAGGACTTTGATTATCTTGTTTTCAGAGGAATTTTGGATTTATGTTTGACCATAATCAAGCTTATTTTTAATTCAAATACATAGAGGGAATTGAGATAATTTATCACCTTTAATGTTTTATGGGGGGGGGGGGTGAATTGGATTATTATTTCCTAGTTATTCTATCCAGCAGATTCTGTCCTAGTTGAGTAATTTAAATTTGCATTTATCTGGCAAGAATACACAGAAGAACTGAACAAAAAAGATCTTCAAGACCAAGATAATCATGATGGTGTGATCACTCACCTAGAGCCAGACATCCTGGAATGTGAAGTCAAGTGGGCCTTAGAAAGCATCACTATGAATAAAGCTATGATGGAATTCCAGTTGAGCTATTTCAAATCCTAAGAGATAGTGCTGTGAAAGTGCTGCACTCAATATGCCAGCAAATTTGGAAAACTCAGCAGTGGCCACAGGACTGGAAAAGGTCAGTTTTCATTCCAATTCCAAAGAAAGGCAATGCCAAAGAATGCTCAAACTACCACACAATTGCACTCATCTCACACGCTAGTAAAGTAATGCTCAAAATTCTCCAAGCCAGGCTTCAGCAATACCATGAACCGTGAACTTCCAGTTGTTCAAGCTTGTTTTAGAAAAGGCAGAGGAACCAGAGATCAAATTGCCAACATCCGCTGGATCATGGAAAAGCAAGAGAGTTCCAGAAAAGCATCTATTTCTGCTTTATTGACTATGCCAAAGCCTTTGACTGTGTGGATCACAATAAACTGTGGAAAATTCTTCAAGAGATGGGAATACCAGACCACCTGATCTGCCTCTTGAGAAATTTGTATGCAGGTCAGGAAGCAACAGTTAGAACTGGACATGGAACAACAGACTGGTTCCAAATAGGAAAAGGAGTATGTCAAGGCTGTATATTGTCACCCTGCTTATTTAACTTCTATGCAGAGTACATCATGAGAAATGCTGGGCTGGAATAAGCACAAGCTGGAATCAAGATTGCCGGGAGAAATATCAATAACCTCAGATATGCAGATGACACCATCCTTATGACAGAAAGTGAAGAGGAACTATAAAGCCTTTTAATGAAAGTGAAAGAGGAGAGTGAAAAAATTGGCTTAATGCTCAACATTCAGAAAATGAATATCACGGCATCTGGTCCCATCACTTCATGGGAAATAGATGTGGAAACAGTGGAAACAGTGTCAGTTTATTTTTGGGGGGTCCAAAATCACCGCAGATGGTGACTGCAGCCATGAAATTAAAAGACTCTTACTCCTTGGAAGGAAAGTTATGACCAACCTAGACAGCATATTCAAAAGCAGAGACATTATTTTGTTAACAAATGTCCATCTAGTCAAGCCATGGTTTTTCCTGTGGTCATGTATGGATGCGAGAGTTGGACTGTGAAGAAGGCTGAGTGCAGAAGAATTGATGCTTTTGAACTGTGGTGTTGGAGAAGACTCTTGAGAGTCCCTCGGACCGCAACCAGTCCATTCTAAAGGAGATCAGTCCTGGGTGTTCTTCGGAAGGATTGATGCTAAATCTGAAACTCCAATACTTTGGCCACCTCATGTGAAGAGTTGACTCATTGGAAAAGACTCTGATGCTGGGAGGGATTGGGGGCAAGAGGAGAAGGCGACAGCAGAGGATGAGATGGCTGAATGGCATCACTGTCTCGATGGACGTGAGTCTGAGTAATCTCCAGGAGTTGGTGATGGACAGGGAGGCCTGGAGTGCTGCGATTCATGGGGTCGCAAAGAGTCGGACATGACTGAGTGACTGAGCTGAACTGAGAGTCTGACTGCTTAACAATATTACTGCAATTCTGCAGTAATTTCTAGGTCTAATATTATAGGGTTCTGTAGGGTTGCCCTTTCCTGGCCTTTCCATTCACAAAATGTGTGTTTTCATCACCACAGTGCTTGACAGATGACCTCGCTGGGGCTTGTCCACAGTTTTGGCTGGACATCAGAATCACCTGACAGTGTGAAAGTTTTGACACTCAAGCGAAAACCCATGACAAAGTAAATCAGAATATTTGATATCTGGAGCTGGGATCAAGATGTGTGTGTAATTTTTCTGGTTATTCTAATGGATAGTTAAGGTTAAGAATGACTGATATTGGGTCATCAGCATGAATCATTTATATTGTTTTAAATTCACACACTAGACATTCACTGTGTACCTGATCTGTACCTGCTAGCAGAATGTTAAGCACTGATTAGAACAAAAAAAGGGATAATACCAGGTCTTCTTCTCTGCTTTTGTTTTTGTTCAGTCACTAAGTTGTGTCCAACTCTGCAACACCATGGACTGCAGCATGCCAGTCTCTTCTGTCCTTTACTATCTCCTGGAATTTGCTCAGATTTATGCCCATTGAGTCAGTGATGCTATCTAACCATTTGTAGAAGGTGACATTTTAGGTTGAGACCCAAGTCAATCATATATAAAATGGTAATCAAAAATCAAGAGATCATAGAAATGAGGTGTTGCATATATATTCCATATGTATTGCTCTTTTCTGTGGAAAATAGGGGCTATGTGCTTAAATTTGTCCAGAGACAATAATGGCTTAACCTTGTTTCCTTGCAGTAATTATTAATAACACCTTATGTAATCTCAAATTTCCTAGTTTAACTAATGAATTATATGATTACGCTAAATATTAAATAGTGAAGCAATGGGAAATCATGGGATGGACCCATGGAAGAGGCAAACACAGTGGGCAGATAGAGAACTTAGAACTGGCTGGGAGAGAAAGAGATAAAGATAGAGGGCCTCACATGAGCAAGCAAATACTCAGATTAGAATTTCTTTTTATATTCATGGTAGTAGAAATTTATTTTACACAAACACAATGACAGCTTTGGCCTCTGCTGTTTTTTTTTTTTTTTTTTTTTTTTTTAAATCTTCCTGCAATAACTGTCTTGTGATGAGCCTGTCACCCCCCTCAGTGCCCACAGCCTGCTCTGGATTTCTGTTTTGGTTTGCTCAGCATTGATTGACCCACCAAGGCTTTTAGAGGATTTTTCTATAATATGATTGTCAACCCCCAAATAATGTGATTTGTTGAGAGATTTTTCAGCTCTTAGCACTGACAGTAAAACAACCACATTTGTAATAAGGTGACATCAAGCAGTATTGTGGATAAATTTGGTAGAAAGGAACAAAGTATCTACACAGAACAATTTTTCAGGGTCAATACCTCTCCCTTATAAAGTCAAGGCCACCACAGGAAGTTAATTCAGTTTATAATTATTACATATTAATAGAGTGTTCAGTTATGTACTTGATCCTAAGCATATAGCACAGACCTCTAGTCTCTGATGAACTTCATAGTCTAGAAACCTCATATTCTGCACAGGAGCCTACATCAAGTTTTTATATAATTTATGGAACTAGGGTAAGTATTTACTACTCTGTACCATAGCATACTCTCTTCACTGGCCCTAGGATCAACACTCCACCCCATATAAAGCAGCTGAAAGGCTTCACTGGTGGCTTAGACCATAAAAAGACATGTGTTCAATCCCTGGGTCAGGAAGATCTCCTGGAGAAGGGAATGGCTACCCATTCCAGAATTCTTGCTTGGAGAATTCCATGGACAAAGGAGCCTGGTGGGCTATAGTCCATGGGATCACAGAGAGTCAGACATGACTGGGTGACTAACACAAACACACACAAGAGATGCTACATGCATAGCACTAGAGCTATATTCTATTTACATGTAGAAATCTGTTCTTCAGCGATTTTTGCAGCCCATAAAAATGTGGACCTCTACATTCAAGGACAATCCTTATGTTAACGTGTCCAATGACGTTTACTGCAATCATTGACTTCAATCTGAAATTCCTCTAGGAGTTGAGGGACTGTAAGACTCTGTAACCAGGTAATATAAAAGAACGCTGGGTGTCTTTCTCATCACAGAACCTCTTCATCATGAGAGGACTGTCCCTGGAATGGGATAGTTAGGTGTCTTAAAAGATCATTTAGCTGAATTTCCCAAAGCCAGTGAATAAATGATTTATCATAAATATGTATGTGCTCCAGTGCTGTATTTAAATGACAGAGTCAGCTCACTTTTCACTACTTTAAAAATTATTTTTCCTTTTTCCTTCTTCTCTTTCTCCTTTTTCCCCTCTTTTTCTTTTACCTAATTGTAAGCCTCTCATCAACTCTCCAACTTCATTTTTATTTACATTTTTAACCAAACTATCAGATGAACAAATAATTGGTGTGCATGTGATTGTTGTGCATTAAAGATATAGACCCACTTGAAACAAAAGGCAAAGAAAATCAGAAATATTGTTAGGCAAAGCATGTAGTAATAATTAGTTTACTTCTTGGAAATTCTTCCCTACAGTTCACTGTATTTAAACCTTGTTGGCATGGAGCTGAGCTTAATGGCCAGTCTTACACTATATATAACAATCACATCGATATCAATTTATTTTCTGTTAACACCTATGAAAAGGAACAGCACTATGGAATACAGGGAACAAAGAGCCCTGGTTAATTAGAAATTATAGGAGCAATAGCATTATAAAAGCATAATTTTTTATTCATATCCATTGTGCCTTTGTATCTTATGCAGTCACCTAAACTGGGGAATACTAGCTCCTTCAGCAGCTCACAGACCAGAGATGAAAACAAATGCACAATTACCAAAGACGTAGTGCTACTGAGAAAGCTGGGTGGGGATGTGACCTAATCTAAGGAAAATGGAGAATTCTGGGGGGAAGTGGAGAACTTGAAGCTCAGATTAGTAAGAAGAATGGTGAAGATTGATTGGCACCAAGGGGTAAGGAGGAGAAAGTGTTCTAGTGAGAAGTATAAAACACAGAGACAAAAGAGATTATAACGTAGTAGGAAACATTAAGTAGCTCAGTGTGGTAGAATAATAGAATTTAAGGAGAGACATGGGAAAGCTGTAGCTAGAGAGGTCAGCAGGGCCAGATGATACAGATTTTAGAGGGGCCTTTCTATGCTTACTTGTGGAGAGCCACATTACCTTCAGGAGCTCATGACAATATGGACTTTCCCATAGATAACATTATCAGCATTATTTTAAATAGCAATACCCCCATCCACGTTTCTTAGCTGTTAAGTATGCAGAAAAGGATGTGACAGCTGCAAATGTCAAGGCTGGACCAAGAGTGCCTTTTAGCCAAAGCTGTGCAGAGTGTGGGGAAAAAAGCTAAAGTGAGAATAGATCAAGTCTGGCAAGAGAAGAGTCTATATGATTCATCAAAGTCAGATGAAAGTTAGAAACACATATCATTAAAGTGAAATTCCTAAGTAGGGAATCATATAGAAAGAAGCACTGGATGGAATCAATAGTTTAGAGTCTAGACAATTCTTAACTCATGAGTTAATGCCAGTGGCTGATAGACACGTGCCTTCTGTGTTGGAATGCTTGCTAATGTCAGAAGTTCAAGAGTGGAGGAGACAGTTGGACCCCTTGATATTACTTAGTCACATCCTATGCCAGATTCTTCAGTATTGCTTCACTTTGGCTCTATGCCCTTATCTCTTTGGCTTCTCTGGTGCCAGGATTTGACTGGCACAGAAGCATACAGATCTGTTATTTCCTGGATTTCCATATCCTTCAATTGGCAAATGACAATAGAATTCTACTGAGACAGAATGATGCTTCTTAATAAAATAATTTAATCAATAGTTATAATCCCTCTGACATAGAAAAATACTAAATTATAAGTAGAAATGGTTTCAATTTGAGTTTGAGGTCAGTCCAACAGCTCACATTCCAACATGTCTAGACATGGGTGGCTGATGTGTAGGGCATCTCGACAGTTGCCTGTTTATATATGGGACCAAGTTGCATCCGAGGAGAGAACTCTCAGGGAAGACAGTAAATGTGGAGAATAACATGTTTTTACTATGTAGTTTTCCCCTAAAAGTGAAGTCTCTCAGTCATTTCTGACTCTTTGCAACCCCATGGACTGTAGCCCGCTAGTGCAGCCCTAATGGACTCATGTCTGGGTCCTATATAGAGATGTGCTCTAAGCAAAAATAAAATGATTTGCTTACATGACATGTTTTGTAAGACATTGTGGAGTAAGGGAAGATTCCATGGATAATCATGTGGCAAAATTTAGCATAAATAAAATCCCTGTGCCCAGGACCCAGCCTGCTTTATGACTTCCAGAATTCCAAGAGCTCTAGGATTGCAGCATATCATATTTAAACTGCAGAGCCTGAGAGGAGAGGCCATGTGGTCTATGCCTTGAGCTGCTAGGAGGAGAAAATATATTCTTTGAAGGTCCTGGAAGCAGTGGACATAATGAACAATATTGTGCTTATGAAGAGAAGAGAGATGTTTAGCCACTCAAGCAGCTTCCTAGGTAGCAAAGAACAAGATGAAAGACCAGTAGTAGCAGAATTTGTTCAAGGGCATGTGAAGCCTCTACTGGGAATTTCCAGATATAAATGAATGAAACATAGACAGGAACTGACATTTTCATCTGTGTCAATGGGTGGGGACAAGAGCCAAAGAAACCTTGTTGATCGATGGTGTCCCCAGATCTAGTGTCTGTTTAAGGTTTCTTTTTGTCTCCTTCTTGAATGTTCAGTTCAGTTCAGTTCAGTCGCTCAGTCATGTCCAACTCTTTGCGACCCCATGAATCACAGCACGCCAGGCCTCCCTGTCCATCACCAAATCCCGGAGTTCACTCAGACTCACGTCCATTGAGTCAGTGATGCCATCCAGCCATCTCATCCTCTGTCATCCCCTTCTCCTCCTGCCCCCAACCCCTCCCAGCATCAGAGTCTTTTCCAATGAGTCAACTCTTTGCATGAGGTGGCCAAAGTATTGGAGTTTCATCTTTAGCATCATTCCTTCCAAAGAAATCCCAGGGCTGATCTCCTTCACAATGGACTGGTTGGATCTCCTTGCAGTCCAAGGGACTCTCAAGAGTCTTCTCCAACACCACAGTTCAAAAGCATCAATTCTTCGGTGCTCAGCCTTCTTCACAGTCCAACTCTCACATCCATACATGACCACTGACTAGGCGGACCTTTGTTGGCAAAGTAATGTCCTAAATGTTAAGAGATCCCTATCATGTTGTATTGTACTTTATGATGCATTCAGAGTTGGCTTATGGGTTTAAAATTCTGGTAAATCTGTGTCTAGAGACATGAAAATGGATAACACTGTGAAGTTATTAAGTTTGTTCATTCCTTCATTGCATGCTCAGTCACTTCAGTCATGTCCAACTCTTTGAGACAATATCAACTGTAGCCTGCCAGGCTCCTCTGTCCATGGGATTCTCCAGTCAAGAATACTGGAGTGGCTTGCCATTTCCTACTCCAGGGGATCTTCCTGACCTAGGGATTGAATTCATATTTCCTGTATATCCTGCATTGGCAGGTAGGTTCTTTACCATTAGTGCCACCTGGTACTATTGAGAGCTACTTAGGGCCCATGTACTAGGATAGGTACAAGGAAAACACAGGAAAGTAGGCATGGTTTGCATTCTCGATGTCCTAAAATATAGCAGGATAAAGAGAATTGTTAAAATGATGATGGGGCATTGACTATCTACATCTCCTATAATGTAGATTTAGTGACTTGATGGATTATAAATATAGTTAAATGAACATGGTAATGCATTAGGTAGGGAAAATGTGACAATTAGTGAAAAGAAAGGGCTTCCCTGGTGACTCAGATGGTAAAGAATCCTCCTGCAGTATAGGAGACCCAGGTTCGATCCCTGGGTTAAGAAAAATCCCTTGGAGTAGGAAATGTGTACCCACTCCAGTATCCTTGCCTGGAGAATCCCATGGACAGGGAATGTTGGAGGGCTACAGTCCATGGGGTTTCAAAGAGCCAGACATGACTGAGTGACTAAACATACACACCCACAGTGAAAAGAAAACCACTTGGGATAGATTTTTTTCCTATACTTGGAGAATTTCATAGTATGTTAGGATTCAAAGGAATATAAAATGTTATCCAGCTTTACTCTGTCTTGTAATTGGTTCTGGGACATATCTAATGGGGTTTAAATTATTTTAGCTATTATTTTTTCTGCTTGGGAAAGGTTTCCGTGTTTTTGTTGTTGTTGTTTTGAATTAAGATTAATTTTGACTGATAAATAGAGTCCTACAATATTATTTAAATAGATTCAGACATGACTTGAGAAATATACTTTCTGTCTAAGCATTCATTGTAGGTGAAAATTTGATCAGGAACAGAGTGTCCACATAAAATAAAAAATATCTCCCCACAAATTTCTTATTAAATAAAATGCAGGAAAATAAGAACTTTCAAATGGGAAAGAAGTCATGAAAACCATCTGAACCAATTTAATATCGTCAAAAATGGAATAAATCAATATCAGATAGCTTCTGACATGGTGCACTGCAAAGGATAATAATTACCAACACAGTTTTGTTGTCAAAAATGCATAATAGGGATCTATTTATGAGTGAAACTTCAAACACAAATTAACTGCACTAGTCTCTTCAAAGAGTCAAGTTTAGGCAAGACAAGGGTGGTGTGAAGAATTCTGCAGAATAAAGGACACCAAATAACCAGGTCCACTAGATGCTGTTTGTAATCCTGGCTTGTATGCTGGATCAGGGAACAGTCACATAGGCAGAGTTATAAATAAAATCATTGTAAAAGTTGAAGATATTTGAACATGGACTGAACTTGAATAATAAATAATATTATTATATAATATTACATTTCATTATTGTGCTAATTGTGTTTTGGTCATGTGATAGAATATCCCTCTTTTAAGAAATATATTCTGATGCATTTAAAGGTAAATGAATATATCTCCAAATTCCTTTGAAGTATTTCAGAAAGAAATTGGGTCTGTATGTGCATAAGTGAGAGAGAGAGATTGAGAGACTGTGTTTATTCCTAAGATTGACTCCTTTGCCCCTTGACTGACCCTGTTGATTCTGCCTGTGGCCCTGAGTATGTGGCATGTTCCCTTCTCCTGGGAACTGTGAGCAACAAACTATTTTTAATGGCAATTTTCTCCTGATCTGTTGCCCTGACCATACCTGAATATAAAATCGACATTTTAAAACAGGTCCTAGTGCTCAGAATCCCTCATTTGCCTGGTCTAGGCTTTGGTTTCTTACAGAATCAAAGTGACCATTTGCTTTTCCAATTGTCATGGACTTATTTATGACTTTGGAAAACCCCATTCACATTCACAGTATATTTGCAAGAGGTAAGGAAGAGGGATGTCTAGTTAAAACAATTATCATTGCCTTAGGAAGAATTTTAATATATGGAATAAAATCTCCTTGTACTGTAGTTTATAATAACTTCAGAAGGAATACCTGTTATTCAAACCTATTTCATAATCAACGGTTTATGAGTTTTACTTTGTAAAGCCAATCATGTGCATTTCTTCATTTGATCATTGTGGCATCTTGCTTATTATTTCCACTTTCCAGATGAAGGACAGTAAGTTTAGAGAAGTTGTGACTCACTAGGCAGCAAAGTTAACATTAGAACTCTGGTCAATATGGTCCCAGCCTTGTGTTCCTTCCTTCTTATCATGTTGTATCCTATTAATGTTATTTTTCATGATGAGATAGAGATAATAATGATAATGAGGCATATTCAAAGTATTGCATATGTCATCTTTATTTTTTATTTCTTCAAATGCAGCCTTTCCTTTATGCCCAAACATAGCTAACAGGTCATATTTCATGAGCCAGAGAAAAGAAATTGTTCTTCTAATTTTTCCCTAGGCTTTTTCCTTCCATGCTAAGAACTATTTTTCAGTGCTATTTTCTTAACTGTAAATAAGGTTACAAGAGGGAGTATTCAAGCAAAACAATTATAATTGGCTACAAACATAATCCAATAACTTCATTTCACCCATATTGTTAAAAGAGTTAATTGGACCTGCACAGACAGCCACAAGCTAAATATACCGCAGAATGCACACAGTAAATCTGATTTCCTCCATAAACATCCCTCTTCTAAAGTGATGTTCATTAAAGGGGATGCAGGGAGGATTCTTCAGTGTAATTCCCAAAGTTTATCCATTTGTCCATGTGGTTTTGAATATGTAATCCTGTCAGTTCAGGAAGGAGAGAGAGTAGGAGGGAGAGAGAAAGAGAGAGAGAGAATGTATCCATGTATCTAACACCTATATATTGGGTTGGCCAAAAAATTCATTTGGGTTTTTCCATAAGATGTTCCAGAGTATGTTTGCAATATCTTTGCAGACAAAACAGGTAAACAATAAAAAGGCATAACTTTAACATTGAAGTCAAGCTCAGGCCTAATCTGAGAGGGGCTTCACCTCTTTTCTACCCCCAAACACTGCATTTAACATCTGTGCACATTAATCCAGGTGAGGTGAGGTGCCTTTTGTCTAGGTAGATGTTTCCCCTCTGGGCCCATCTGTTGTAGGAAGTGGGAGCCCTTCCAGGGCTCCAAAGTGAGCTCTTGTCTAATACTGGGAAATGAATTGTCTGAGGACATACACATACTGGCAAAGCAAGAGACTTTACTGGGAAGGGGCACCTGAGTGGAGGACAGCAAGATAAGGGAACTCAGGAGAACTGCTCTGACACGTGGCTCACAGTTTTGGGTTTTATGGTGATGGGATTAGTTTCCAGGTTGTCCCTGGCCAATCATTCTGACTCTAGACTTTTCTGATAGCACAGGGATTGTTCAGCCAAGATGGATTCTAGTGAGGAGGAATCTGGGAGGGTGGTAGGACATGTGGTGTCTCCTTTTGACCTTTCCCAGATTCTTCCGGTTGGTGGTAGCTTGTTTCTTACCAGGACTTCCTGTTGTAGAATCACTCACACACATGGTTACTACGGCGCCTGGTCAGGCGGGTGGTTTCAGTCAGTGTGTTTCTCCTCACACATCAGCATAATGTTTCTCTTGAAAAACTCAAAATATAGTAAAATCTTATTTTTTCAGAACTTACTGACTTGGAAGTGTACTGTTTAGGTCAGTAGTTACCCCATTAGTGGTATTAGAAAGACTTCTTGTGTTTATAATACTTTGGTCAACTGATACAAAGAACTGACTCATTGGAAAAGACCCTGATGCTGGGAAAGATTGAAGGAGGGAGAAGAAGGGGACGACAGAGGATGAGATGTTTGGATGGCATCACCAACATGATAGACATGAGTTTGAGTAGGCTCTGGGAGTTGATGATGGACCGGGAAGCCTGGCGAGCTGCAGGGCATGGGGTCATAGAGTCGGACGTGACTGAGCTACTGAACTGAATTTGTGCTTATGAATTTCTGGTCCCAGTGTACTCTATTCATACTGCAAGCAGTGCCAGGAAATATTTAAGCTTACATGCTTTGCTTTTGAAAAGAAATCATAATCACTTTTTTAGTTTTATTAATGGGGTCATGAATAAATGTGAATAGATTTTTAAAATATGAAATACAGTTGTGAGAGAACAGTAAACCAATTCAACAAAAAATAGTGTAAGTAAGTATAAAATAAAATGTGTCTTGTTTCCAAATACAAGTTGTATTTAGTCATTTTTAGAACATAAATTATATCCTAAGAAATGAATTTCTATATGCAAATATCAATGGTTAGTTCACCAATAAAGATTTTTTTTCCTTGAATTGTTTTTGGTAATACTTTGTTAATTCAAACTTTAGTTTTTGTAGCTTTTACATACACCTCATAATTGGGACTTTCTCCAATTCAAATTGCTGTTCATTTCAGTTAATCTGAATTAATAAATTTGTATGCCAGCCATTTTCATGGTCTGAGTTGACAAGCCTCAGACTTGGGATTTTGTGTTAAGATTTAAGCTTGTTTTCCTCTAGAAAGTAAATTATCTTTGAAATTTATTAACTACTTCTGCTTAATAAGAAAGAGGAAAAACAGAGTACTGGTTTCTCACTCTGAGCTAATTACTAATGGAGTATTTTTACCAATTCTGTGTTTATCTCTTAACAGTATAATTCAGTATTTATTAGCCATTTATGTCTCAAGAAAGAGATCATGCCCCTGCCACTCATCTGTTCTGCTTCCTTTTAGGATGTTAAATGTACTTTGTTTAATTAGGGCTAACTTTATCTTCCCCAAATTTGTTCTTATTCATGTGTTTGCCAGGAGCATACTCAGCATTGTGCTATAAGCTGCAGGAGCCAGAATGAAGGTAATTTTAATTGTTAGTGTACCAATAATAGTCATTATCAAAGACTTATGGAGTTTTTAGTCTTTTAGGAGAGATGAACCATAATCTCCAAACAGTTAATGAACAATACAAGATCGTCTATGATTAAGGAAAATGATTTGAGGATCTAGCTGTTAGTTTTATGGGAATGGAGAAATGATTGAATATAATATTTATAGAAGGTGAGACTTGATTTGAAACTGGGGGTGGGGATGACTAGGATATAAATAGAATAAAATGTAAAAAGACAGATTTCAGATTTAGGTTGCAAAGTGCAACTTCAAGGCCAAAGCTACTGATGTCTTTGGATGAGTGAGTAAGGCAGGCTAGTCTTCTTTATCCTTTGATTAATGAAGGTAAATCCATGGATGCCAGTGATTTGGGCTTTTCCTAATGTATGCAGCTTCAGTGGTACTTAATTGTTTTTTCCAATCTTTAATCTTTATTGGAATAGCAATCTTCTTCCCCTTGAAATGTTCCTCCTAAGCTCAAACTGTTTATTTTCTAAAGGGATTTTTTTTCCCCTAGAATCCTATTGGTATATATACCTGCTGCCTATATTTAATTGGATCCGGATAGGACCTTGACCTGAACTTAATAAATGAGTCACCTATTCATATTCAAGATTTTTGGTCTTGGAACAAGGGAGATCATTAAATCAGTTTTTCTATTCACATCTGTAAGATGTTAAACTTGAAAACGCCCATCAATCTGCAGTTGACCATGTGTAAAAAGCTCTTCTGAGGTAGGAGGGAAGAATGAGACTGATATACAGAGAGAAATGAGAATGTGTTTGGTGCGTGGGGGGAACAGAGAAAGAGAGATCATCTTAAGCATGTTGATGGTTCTGTTAGGTCTAAGATCTAATGATAGTCTTGTTCTCAGCTTAATGTTTTAGTGCTTGCAATTAAAAAACAAACAAACAAAAAAGCTAAATTATTCTTTAGTAAATGCTCTTGTCTTAATAGGGCTTCCCTAATGGCTCAGATGGTAAAGGATCTGTTTGCAATGCAGGAGACCCAGATCTGAATATGTGTGTCTTCTCCAAAATTCATATGGTGAACACTTAACCTACCGGGATGATGATATTAGGAGGTGGAGACTGTGAGGGATGATTAGGTCAGGAGGGCAGAACACTCATGAATGGAATTCAAGCATTTATAAAAGGGCCCCCACAGAGCCCTCTAGCCCTTTCCACCAAGTGAGGATATAAGAAACCTGCCATGGGGATCAGGGCCCTTTCCTGACAATGCTAGCACCCTGTCCTTGGACTTGCAGCCTCCACAACTGTGAGAAATACATTTCTGTTGTTTACAAATCACCTAGTCTCTGACATTTGTTATAGTGGCCCACAAGGACTAAGACAGCAAATTACCAACTGATTTTGAAATGCAAAGTTCAGCCTGTGCTTATCCATATAGCACCATTGTGCAAATTAAAATCAAGGTACCTCCTCTGATTGCCACAGGAGCATAGACTTTATCAACGGGATTACAGAGTGCCTCACAGCTCCTACTCACCAAACCCTTAACCTATTGTCTTTGTGCAGTAAATAAACTATACAACCATTCAAAGCAATCTTAAAAAGAGGTCCTGGATCTTTAATCTTGGCTATAAAAACTCTTCTGTTTTAATGATTCCCCTCTATTCTTTTTTAACTGCCAATTTATTTGTTTCCAGCCGAAATATCCTGCAGATACGCACAAGGTATTTATGCCACTGATATGGAGTTTTGTAGTCATTAGGAAATGTTTTGTGAGCACCTTCTTTTTCCAGTGAGCTGCACAAACAGAAGAACTTTTTTTTTTTCAATGAGAATGAGGAGTAGCAGTACCAGGAGTGAAAAATGTAGACAAAGAAGACCCAGTCCTATTTGCCTTTAGTTTTATGATTTGAATACTCTAAGCAGGAAACTGTACCTTGGTTCTTGAGTTGTTAATTCTTTCGGCAGTTACACTAAACTTGGGCACCAAATAATGTTCCCAGAGAAATTGAAAATTGGTGTGTACTTATAATATTGCAGCAAAAAATGAAGTTATAATGCAAAGAAAATGTTCACAGCAGGAATAGTTATTCCTGGGCATGTCTAGTTATGCCCCAAGGCCTCTAAAATCAGAGGAAACCACCCCCTCACAACACAAGCCTTGAGAAAAGGCAAGGGCTTTTTATTTTCATGTGTGGGGAAATGCCTTAATGGGGTATATTCTTCACCATAAATTATTGTGCAATTTGTAATATTTTTATTAAGAAAAATACTACTTTGCAGATCAGAGATAGACGAAACCATTTTATACATAAAGGAGATATCTTGCAGAGTAACTAAAAATGGAACTAAGAGGAAATGACCTTACTAAGAACAGAAATTATTCAGCAATAAATTTACAGATTAAAAAAAAATCTCATTGGGAGGTTGGCAATTTGTGATTTTTGAAACCAATAAGTCAGCCAAAGTTTATGTGAAGGGCAGGTAGGAACTATAGTTGAAGACACTATTTTGCCCTCTTATTGAGTATAATTTCTTTCCATCCTCAGACCTGTTGTTTAGATCCTAATTTTTCTCTCATCCAGATTATGACAAAAGCTTCCCAATATCTCTGATCTTAATGTTGTTCCCCTTGAGCTCTGGGACCAAAGTTAATTTTCTCAGTTGTGAGAGGCATGTATCTCTATAGTCAGACTCAGTAGCGTGTGCATGCTCAGTTGTGTCCAACTCTTTGGACCACATGGACTATAGCCTGCCAGGCTTCACTGTCCATGGGATTTTCCAAGCAAGAATACTGGAGTGGGTTGCCATTTCCTCTTCCAGGGAAGCTTCCTGACCCAGGGAACAAACCTATGTCTCCTGTGTCTCTTGCAGACAGATTCTTTAATCTTGAACTGTGTGAGAAGCCCACTCTGACTGCCTGAGTTCAAATCATGGCCCTGTTACTTTCCAGATATGACCTTAGTCAAGCTGCCTATCTTTTCAAGATCTTGCTTTCTTCATCCATGAAATGGAAATTCAGATGGCACCTATCCAGCAGGGTGGTTATGAAGATACAATGCCTATATATGTTTGTTTCCAACTTAGATTATAATCTGCTTGAATGAAAGGGATCATGTCTTGGTCATATGCAAAATCTGATGTAAAGTTCCTTGGAAGTAGTGTGAGAGATGCCTAAAAGTGACGGCAGTACATGCTGTTTGTGTAAAAGATTATATACAGACTCCATGCTGTAGGTTTTGAAAGAGACAAATAACTCTATATCAGAGAACACAGGGAATTTATTTTTCCTCTTAAAGAAGACATAGCTTGAGCTTGACTAAAAGCATAGGTTAGATTTGGGTAGGTGGAGAGGGCATTCTGTTACAGAAATAGAGTGATTTATTTAAGTAATACTTGTTTCACAAATTTAGTCAACTCTCAATTAATTGGTTAAATAGGCTGATCTGAAAATTATGATTAATTTCAAATCATCAGTCAGCCAGTCAGTCAGTTCAGTCACTCAGTCATGCCTGACTCCTTGCGACCCCATGGATTGCAGCACACTAGGCCTCCCTGTCCATCACCAACTCCTGGAGCTAACTCAACTCATGTCCATCAAGTCAGTGATGCCATCCATCCATCTCATCCTCTGTCCTCCCCTTCTCCTCCTGCCTTCAATCTTTCCCAGCATCAGGGTCTTTTCAAATGAGTCAGCTCTTCTCATCAGGTGGCCAAGGTGTTGGAGTTTCAGCTTCAACATCAATCCTTCCAATGAACATTCAGGACTGATTTCCTTTAGGATGAACTGGTTGGATCTCCTTGAAGTCCAAGGGACTCTCAAGAGCCTTCTCCAACACCACAATTCAAATCATAGTTACAAAAAATAATACAAATGTGTTTAGTGCAAATGTACTCAATTAAACATAGCACACAATATTTAGTACACATTTATTTATTACTGGTCAATATAGTCATACTTTATGCAAAATGACTGGGCAATCTTAGAGTCCCAACATAGGTTTGGGCTATATTAACTAGGATAGGCCATTTGCTTTAACAAATAGTTCCCAAAATGTGTTAAAGTTCAAGAGCATAGAAGTATTTCTTGCTTAGGTAACTTTCTGAAGAATGAGAACCTATTGTAGCTCCAAATTAATCAAGCTAAATTTAGAAAAATTCCATCCTAACAAAAATGTTCTGTAAAAGAAATTCTATACCCATTATCAGTCACTATCCATTCCCCCCCCTGCCAGTCCATGGCAACCACCATTCTATTTTCTGTATCTACAGATTTGTCTATTCTGGAATATCCAATAAATGATATCATACAATTTGTTGCATTTTGTGTATGATTTCTTTCAGTTAGCATGTTTTCATCATGTTGAAGCATGAATAATTTATTTGAATGACTGGATAATAGTCCAATGTATGGTTATAACACATTTGTTGAACAATGAACAAATTAATGAATATTTGTGATATTTCAACTTTTTTGGCTAATACTGTGAGCAATAATGTGATGAACATTTGTGTACAGGTTTTTATGCTGGCATACATTTTAATTAATTTTGGGTATATACTTAGGATTGGAAACCCACTCCAATACTCTTGCCTGGAAAATCCCATGGACAGAGGAGCCTGGCAGGCTGCAGTCCATGGGGTCATAAGAGTCGGACATGACTGAGTGACTTCACTTTCACTTTTCACTTTCATGCATTGGAGAAGGAAATGGCAACCCACTCTAGTGTTCTTGCCTGGAGAATCCCAGGGACGGGGGAGCCTGGTGGGCTGCCATCAATGGGGTCACACAGAGTCAGACATGACTGCATCGATTTAGCAGCATTTAGCAGCAGCAAGGTAACTCTTTAACATTATGAGAAATTGCCCGTTCTTTTACAACATGATTCACCATTTATATTATGACCAGAAATGTATGTGCTTCAATTTCTCAAAATTCTCATTACTGTACGTTTTTAGATTTTAGTACTAACAATGGGTGTGGAGTGGTCTTTCATTGTAGTTTTGATTTGCATCCTACTTATGGCTAACAATATGATCATTTCTTTGTGATTATTTTCCATTTGTATATCATCTTTAAAAATGTCCATTCAAAATTTTACCCATTTTTATTATTAATTTATAAGAATTCTTTATACATTTTGGATGCTTTCCTCTGATCACATTCTTGATTTACAAATATTTTCATCCATTCCATGCATTTTCCTTTTACTTTCTTAATAAGTGTTCATTAAAACAAAAGAGGGTTTTATTTTGATAAAGTCCATTTAATCTTTTTTTTCCCTTTTGTTGAATATGCTTTTGGTGACACATCTAAGAAATGTTGTTTCATGCAATATCAGTAAGATTTGGGCCTGTATTTTCTTCTGAGATTTTCATAATTTTAGAGCTTTCAATTAGGATATTGATTCATTTAGAACAAAGGTTTATATGGTGTGATGTTGGAGTTCAACATTAATGTTTTGTTTATGGACATTCAATTCTCCTAATACCATTTTTAGGAAAGGACTGTTGAATTTTTTAGCACTCCTGTCAATAATTAATTGACTAAAAATATATGGATTTGTTCGGAACTCTTATTTTTATATCTGTATCTATCATTATGCTAATATGACAGTCTTGATTACTGTGAATTTATTAAATTTGAAATCAGAAAGTGTGTGTCCTACAACTTTGTTCCTCTGTTTCACGATTCTGTTGAGTATTCTTCCCCTTGCATGTCTACATGAATTTTAAGATTATCTTCTTAATTTCTAGGGAAAATTAAAGACTTTTAGGATTTTGATAAGCATCACATAAATCTGTAGATAACTTTGGAGACTATTACCATCTTAACAACATTGTCTTCTAATTTATGAACTCGATATGTCTTTTCATTTATTTATGTCTTTAATTTCTTTTTACAAAGTTTTATACATTTCAGAATATAAGTCTTACAGTTTGGGTACATCATGTCCTTCTGGGAGTTTTTCCATGTCACTTAGTTTAACTAATTTGGAATATTCAATTGTTGAGGATATTCCTTTTTAATTGTTTTACTACATGTAAGTTTAGTAGCAAAGGTTCCTCTTTCATTGTTGATTTTACTAATTTGACTCTTTTCTATTTTTTATTCCTTCATCAAG
This sequence comes from Bubalus bubalis, assembly GCF_019923935.1. Taxonomy (NCBI): domain Eukaryota; kingdom Metazoa; phylum Chordata; class Mammalia; order Artiodactyla; family Bovidae; genus Bubalus; species Bubalus bubalis. Next base: position 28,478,010 of record NC_059179.1, on the reverse strand, counting down.
ATAAGGGTTTATCAACTTTATTGATCTCTTCAAAGAGCGAACTTTTTGTTTCACTAATTTCTTATATGTACTTCTATTCTTTATTTTATTTCAGTTCAGTTCAGTTCAGTTGCTCAGTTGTGTCTGACTCTTTCCGACCCCATGAATTGCAGCACGCCAGGCCTCCCTGTCCATCACCAAATCCTGGAGTTCACCCAAACTCATGTTCATCGAGTCAGTGATGCCATCCAGCCATCTCATCCTCTGTCGTCCCCTTCCCCTCCTGCCCCCAATCCCTCCCAGCATCAGAGTCTTTTCCAATTAGTCAACTCTTCCCATGAGGTGGCCAAAGTATTGGGGTTTCAGCTTTAGCATCAGTCCTTCCAAAGAACACCCAGGACTGATCTCCTTTAGAATGGAGTGGTTAGATATCCTTGAAGTCCAAGGGACTCTCAAGAGTCTTCTCCAACAACAAGTTCAAAAGCATCAATTCTTCAGCTCTCAGCTTTCTTCACAGTCCAACTCTCACATCCATACATGCCCACTGGAAAAACCATAGCCTTGACTAGACAGACCTTTGTTGGCAAAGTAATGTCTCTGCTTTTGAATATGCTATCTAGGTTGGTCATAACTTTCCTTCAAGGAGTAAGTGTCTTTTAATTTCATGGCTGCAATCACCATCTGCAGTGATTTTGGAGCCCAGAAAAATAAAGTCTGACACTGTTTCTACTGTTTCCCAATCTATTTCCCAGGAAATGATGGGACCAGATGCCACAATCTTAGTTTTCTGAATGTTGAGCTTTAAGCCAACTTTTTCACTCTCCTCTTTCACTTGCATCAAGAGGCTTTTTAGTTCCTCTTCACTTTCTGCCATAAGGGTGGTGTCATCTGCATATCTGAGGTTATTGATATTTCTCCTGGCAATCTTGATTCCAGCTTGTGCTTCTTCCAGCGCAGCGTTTCTCATGATGTACTCTGCATGTAAGTTAAATAAGCAGGGTGACAATATACAGCCTTGACGTACTCCTTTTCCTATTTGGAACTGGTCTGTTGTTCCATGTCCAGTTCTAACTGTTGCTTCCTGACCTGCATATAGGTTACTCAAGACACAGGTCAGGTGGTCTGGTATTCCCATCACTTGAAGAATTTTCCACAGTTTATTGTGATCCACACAGTCAAAAGCTTTGGCATAGTCAATAAAGCAGAAATAGATGCTTCTCTGGAACTCTCTTGCTTTTTCCATGATCCAGCAGATGTTGGCAATTTGATCTCTGGTTCCTCTGTCTTTTCTAAAACCAGCTTGAACATCAGGAAGTTCACGGTTCATGTATTTCTGAAGCCTGGCTTGGAGAATTTTGAGCATTACTTTACTAGTGTGTGAGATGAGTGCAATTGTGCGGTAGTCTGAGCATTCTTTGGCATTGCCTTTCTTTGGGATTGGAATGAAAACTGACCTTTTCCAGTCCTGTGGCCACTGCTGAGTTTTCCAAATTTGCTGGCATATTCAGTGCAGCACTTTCACAGCACTATCTCTTAGGATTTGAAATAGCTCAACTGGAATTCCATCACCTCCACTAGCTTTGTTCGTAGTGGTGCTTTCTAAGGTCCACTTGACTTCACATTCCAGAATGTCTGGCTCTAGGTGAGTGATCATACCATCGTGATTATCTTAGTTGTGAAGATCTTTTTTGTACAGTTCTTCTGTGTATTCTTGCCACCTCTTCTTACTGTTTTCTGCTTCTGTTAGGTCCATACCATTTCTGTCCTTTATTGAGGCCATCTTTGCATGAAATGTTCCCTTGCTGCTGCTGCTGCTGCTAAGTCGCTTCAGTTGTGTCCGACTCTGTGCGACCCCATAGATGGCAGCCCACTAGGCTCCTCTGTCTCTGAGATTGTCCAGGCAAGAGTATTGGAGTGGGTTGCCATTGGCTTGGTATCTCTAATTTTCTTGAAGAGATCTCTAGTCTTTCCCATTCTGTTGTTTACCTGTATTTCTTTGCATCGATCGCTGAGGAAGGCTTTCATATCTCTCCTTGCTATTCTTGGGAACTCTTTCCTCTTTAATATTTATTATTGCTTTTCTTTCAGTTTTTTTTTTTTTGTTTTTTTTTTTTTTTTTTTTTTTGGTTTAGTATACTGTTCCTTTTCTGTTTCTTAAGGTACAAGTAAAGAATTGATTTTAATTATTTTATTATTTTAATGTATACATGTATAGCTATAAATTTCTTTCTAAGCACCACTTTTGCTATATCAAAAATTTTGCTATATTGTATCTTTGCTTATGTTTATCTCAAAGTATTCTGATTCCCTTTTGATTCACTTTTTAAATCTTTGGTTACAGAGCAGTGTGTTGTTTGATTTCTTCATATTTGTGAATTTTTCATATTCCCCTTTGTTTTTGTTTCTTAATTACATTTCAGTGTGATTAGAGAACATGCTATATATTTTTTTCAGCATTTTAAATTTACTGAGATTTGTTTTACGGCCCAATATATGGCTTATCCTGGAGAATCCTGCTGTTGTTTAATAAAAGTGTCCCTTAGATCTAGTTGGTCTATAATGGGTCTTAGAATTCAACACTGATGTACTGAAATATCACACTCAAACTGTTATCTTCAAAATATTGCTAGCCAGGACAATTTTAGGACTGACATTTGTTGCTTTCCCATCTGTCAGAGAACATAGTTTTGCACTGCCTGTTTGTCAATATCGGAAAACAGTCATTTCACATGTTTGTTTCTACTTTTTTATTGTTAAAAGTAAGTAGATAAGTCCAGTTCCAGTTACAGAATCAGTTGGAATCAACAGGTCCCATCCCTTCTAGCTGATTTTTAATTCCTTGTATTTTCCCTAAATACTTCATGTAATGAGAAATTTTAAAATGCACTGAAAGATTTATTACCAATAGTAATAGCAAAAACATCAGTCTCTTGATTAACCTTTACCCTCATCTTATCAAGCCTTCCAAAAGCACTTTTCTCTGTTTCATCTGTTTCTTAAAAGAGATTATCCATCAATTCCCTGGCCTTTCTTTCCAGTATTGACACTGATTTGTTGCTTTTGTTAAGAAAAATTTCTTCTGTGTATTAATAACCAAATATTATTCTATATACATTAATGCTACTATTTTTGAGGATAAAACATGAAGCTAATTAATCACTTTAGCATGTACCAAACCCTGTGCATCAGAGTTTGGAAATGCTTTTAGATGAGTGGTGATATACAATTATGGTTAAAGATCCAAACTCTAGATTTAGAAAGACAGCTCCGTCTCTCACATTTGCAAACATTTTAGCATTCTGCAAGTTGCAGAACGCTTTAATTTTCATTTGGATAATGGATATAGTGGTTATAGTAATACCTACTTCACAGTAATTTTTCTGAGCAATAAATGAGATATCAGTAAAATGCTTAGCCTCATATATGCTGTATTTAGTACATGGTGCACATTTACACTTTATCAGTGTATTAGAGAAGTAGAAGAAGGAGGTGAGGAAGAGAGGAGTAGGAAGAGAAACAAAAGAAAGGAAAAGAAAGGAAAAGGAAGAAGTCATGAAGTGTTAAAAACTCTCAAGGTGTATTATATGAAGTCTTAGGTGGACTCTTGCAAGTGAAGTGCAAGTCGCTCAATTGTGTCCAACTCTTTGTGACCCCATGGACTTCAGCCTACCAGGATCCTCTGTCCATAGGATTCTCCAGGCCAGAATACTGGAGTGGGTAGACATTCCCTTCTCCAAGGGATTTTCCTGACCCAGGGATTGAACTTGGGTCTTCCTCATTGCAGGTAAATTCTTTACCATCTGAGCTACCAGCGAATCTTACAACTTAATTTTTAATAAGTGTTTCTCTCTGTCATTGCAATGTACATTTATTCAGCCCATTGCTATTGAGCTGTATAATTTTACGTTTCCACCAGAAAAAAAATTAATCTGCTAATTGCATCAGTTAAATACCTGGAAGGGTGGAAGGAGTAATCTGCTGGGGGTACTATCTGCCACGCCGTTCTGACATCTTTGCGTGGATAGAGTTAATAATAGCCTCATTAAAAATTTTAATCACATGTCAATATATACTGTGGTCCCTGAGACTCCAACCAAAATTAAAATGATATTACATAAGGGAAATGAATGCTTTCAATAACTCCTTTAAAAATAATCTTCAGGGAGTACAATCAGAAAGTTTTCCAAACCAGACTGAAATTCATATTCAACATATGAATGTCAAACTGATCTAAATAGTCTGTAAAAGACTATAACAACCAGGCTTATTTCACCAACCCCCAACATATTTCTAGCTAAACACCATGCCACCATATGATGCCCTAGAAAGAGTGGCTCCTTTCACAATAGCTAGATAAAATTTACTTAGGGAAAAAACTGTTGTAAATAAAAATAAAAAGCCATGTAGAAATGATATTATAGCTATTTCTCTGTATTTCCTACTGAGAAAAATTGGCCTGCTGCATTATGCCTGTACAATCTAGAGTTATTTACTTACATTTGGGCTTCCCAAGTGGCTCAGATGGTAAAGAATCCTGCCAATTCAGAAGACCTGGGCTCAATCCCTGGGTCAGGAAGATCCCCTGGGGAAGGGAATGGCAACTAGTATTCTTACCTAGAGAATTTCATGAGCAGAGGATCCTGGTGGGCTACCATCCATGGGGTTGCAAAGAGTCAGACATGACTGAGCATTTGACTAATCATTCATGCTCTTACACAAAATCAGCATGCTAGCTTTTGGGACATTATCATAACCAGCTAATTTACTTTGCTTTTCAAATCGCATGCACACATATATGCACACATGTGAGTATGTGTATATGTATATATGACTATGTGTATGTGCATATATACTTATATAGAGAGAATATATACATATATATGGGCTTCCCCAGTTGCTTAGGGGTAAAGAATCCACCTGCAATACAGGAGTTGCAGGAGACACATGTTCAGTCCCTAGGTTGGGAAGATCCCCTGGAGGAGGGCATGGCAATCCACTCCAGTATTCTTACCTGGAGAATCCCATGGGCAGAGGAGCTTCCTGGATATATATAGTCCATGGGGTTGCAACGAGTTGGATAAGACTGAAGTGACTTAGTACACATGCATGCATGTGTATATACATATATAAACTATAAACTTACATATACATAGGCAAAGTAAAATGCAGCATAAACAAAAAACTAGACAGAAGCCAAATTTTATTTGGAGCTAGTGTTTTATTAACACATGTGCATAACTTCTATATGATATTCAGATAATAAGGCAATGCTCATTCCAGACAGTATCTTTAAGACTGGATCTATTCTTAAAGACAATGTCCTGTGAGTAATGTATATTTTTGTTCAGTAAATCTCTGTTGTCAGCATATACCTCATTGACATCACCAACAGCAAAAGATACTTATGAAGACTTACATTTAAAACATGTGCTTGCGGCACAGAACACAGTTGCTAAATGAAGAGGTAGCCAGGGTCTATTTACTGTTTGTGCCAGGAATTTTTCATTTATTCTTATGCAAACACTGAAAGATAGTTTACTTTATGAGTTAAGAGAGGAAGTCTCAAAGACATTAAATAAATTGTCTGTGGATACACAGCTTGTGTCTTACACAGCAGAGATACCTACCAGTTTTCTATTCAACATTCTTCCATACTCTGTTATATCAAAATACAAATTCTGAAAGACCTGGGAGGAGAGATCTCGGGTCATCTGTGTTTGCTATCTGGCTTTACCCAAAGGGACAGTAAGCTTTCTCATATCTTCATGACAAAAGAGGCAGTTATACTACTTAGGGGTGAGGCACTCCAGGGGAAGTTTGTCTCCTACCCTGCCACAGAATCTAGGAACTAGGGGCACTCTCTTCATCAATGATGACATTTCAAACTGATAGCTCCCAGGTCCTTGAGAAAGACACTTTAGGTTGTAAACTAGCAAAAATCATTTCTAAAAGATTTACATCAAAGGGGTGGACAAATGATTTATAGTTTTCCATAGGAAATGCTCTAAGAAAAGGAAAACTATGAGCTGAGAGGCAGGAAAAACATCCTGTCCAAAATAGTATAGTTGAGGGAACTGCTAAGGTACTCCTGGCCAGTAGAAATATATCTGTGCCTAGTTTCTTGTGTCTTTTCCTTTACCTGTTGTACCTTTATCCATCTCCTTAGTTTTTGTCTTTATGTACCTATCATCTCACCATTGGTAAAGGATACCATGAAAGATAAATATGACGCATGCACATATGAACACTTATAAGAGCTCAGTGTTTCTGCCGATCACTGATGGCACTAGCGCTTATGAAGGCCTTCTCTCCAGGTATCGCTTCTGCCTTACATCCCCTAAAACTGTTCCTTTCAGTGACACCTCATGTCCTCCAAGGCATGAATTGTCTAAAGAATATTATTGTCTTTGTTACCCCTCACTTGTCTTTAGATTTGCCACTGGTACATTTCCTTGTCTTTTACTGCAGTGTTCACAAACTTAGATTTGAATGCACGTGTGCTGTGTGTGTGGATTTATTTTTAGGTGTTCATCTTGCTTTCTTAACTGGAGAGCTGTGGTAAAAATGAAAGAGTTGCTTGGAAAAATAATAGTCTTGCGTGTTCTACAGGCATTCCTTTTCACCAAGGGAGCTTCTCCCATTTTCCTTATCTTTCACTGTCTCTCTCTCTCTGGTTTTCTTTATAGCTCCAAACTGTGGTACAGCTTGTCTGAATTCTTTCTCAGGTCATGATGAACTCACAGATCTTACATGAAAGAAAGCAAAGTGGAAACTGACTAAGCTGGGCAGGCTGCAGCATTTGAAACATCACACTGTTTCTGCTAATGAAATAATTCCCCTGAGTAAATGCTATTCTCCTGAAAATATAATCTTAGAAGAGTGGATATTTGAAAAATGAGCATTCTCGAAGCACATGAGCAGTGAAATGAACTTTAGATATAACAGAAAATTAGAAGGAAGAGTAAACATGTCAGTAGCAGAGGATACTGGGTTGCTATCTATCAAGGTATAGTGTTACCCATCCTAGTGCACTAATCAGGAATTTAAATACTGAAATATTCATGAAGAGGATGGAAGCAAGGAAGATGACTTGGACCCTAGAGCTCCATTTGGTGAAAGCTATGCTGCCAAGATCGGAGAAGGCAATGGCACCCCACTCCAGTACTCTTGCCTGGAAAATCCCATGGACGGAGGGGCCTGGTGCGCTGCAGTCCATGGGGTCGATAAGAGTCGGACACGACTGAAGCGACTTAGCAGCAGCAGCAGCATGCTGCCAAGATTAGAGAGGAAAAAATTGTCACGAACAAAGGTCATGAAGTCCATCTTCATTTTTTCCCCATTTAATTTCTGTAACACTCACAAAATGAGAATATCAGAAAATATAAGTAAAAACACACATGTTTTGTATTGTTAAAAACAAAAGTTCAACCATGTAAAATTTAAACATCTTATTAGCTTTATAGAGCTATCTCTGAATCAGGCAACATCCCAGAAAGTAGAGAGGAGTTCCAAAGGGCTACAGGAGGGGAAAGGATTTTGAAATCAAGATAAAAAAGTAATAAACAACCAAAAAATTATATTGGCTTCAATAATCTATCTATGAAGTATAAAAGGGGTCTGTGTGACAGATTACCTCTTTGGTGTTGAGCAGAAAATTCTTGATTTACTGGTTAAAACTACATTTCTGGGGGAGGGTGAAGCTTTAGTTAGGCGAGGTATTAGGCCCCCATTTGGTAGCATAACCAAGCATAAATGACTCCATTTTGGGCCTGCCATTATCTTTTTAAAGGTATAGCACATCAAAACTTCTATAGACTGCAAAGAGAGTAGGTCTTTCTGGAATATCTGTCTTCCAGGAATATTTCAATATATTAATAATTTTTGCAAAAATCAATGTGATATAAACTCAGTGAGGAATGGGTTACATTCTCAGTACAGCCCCATTGTTTAATGCCAAGATTCAGTTATCATCACTCAGATCAGATCAGTCGCTCAGTCATGTCCGACTCTTTGCGACCCATTAATCGCAGCACACCAGGCCTCCCTGTCCATCACCAACTCCCGGAGTTCACTGAGACTCATGTCCATCGAGTCAGTGATGCCATCCAGCCATCTCATCCTCTGTCGTCCCCTTCTCCTCCTGCCCCCAGTCCCTCCCAGCATCAGGGTCTTTTCCAATGAGTCAACTCTTCGCGTGAGGTGGCCAAAGTACTGGAGTTTCAGCTTTAGCATCATTTCTTCCAAAGAAATCCCAGGGCTGATCTCCTTCAGAATGGACTGGTTGGATCTCCTTGCAGTCCAAGGGATTCTCAAGAGCCTTCTCCAACACCACAGTTCAAAAGCATCAATTCTTCGGCGCTCAGCCTTCTTCACAGTCCAACTCTCACATCCATACATGACCACAGGAAAAACCATATCATCACTACACTTAGATTATATTTTCCCAATGGAATGAGAGTAGCTGAGACACTTCACTCACACAAGATGAGACAACAGGCCAGGGGAAAGAATGATGAGGACCAGTCTACAATGTCCACAGTAATAAGGCTTTTTGCTTATCAATATCTCAGTGACCCTTTACATTTTTACTACTGCTAACATTCAACTAAAGAGATTAACTCTTATTCTTTCCCTTAAAATGCATTTCTAGAATGCAAGCAGAGAAAATAGTGACTATATAGGAAATAATGAACACCCTGATTAAGTTTCCAAGAAATCCAACCAACAATACTGTCAAATGCTTCATTATAAAGATATATGTAAAGGGCAAAAAATTGTGCTTGAGAATATAAATTGTCTGGAGTGCTAAAAATGCTAATTAAGCACTTACTTAATAAAGGTATAGAAGACATGCAAACTGTTCTTCATTAGATATATTTTGTTTCTGTATTCTAAAATAGGACAACGAGTAACTTTCCACTTTTATTCAGTAACAGATAAATCAGCTCATATATATTTTGATGTCACAAAGTATTGAAGCTTAAGATAAAACTCTATCCAGTACTTATAGTCAAAAATAGTTGGTAAATAAATGAGTTAGGGTAAAAAGAAAAGTTCAGCAAATTAACGAAGTAGGGGTCTGCTTATGCTTCTAATGTGAAAGGTAATTCAATTTTCATTTGGTCAGGGTTAATCATAAAAACAGAACTAAAGGGAAGTCCTAAAGTAAGCTAATAAAATATATGAAGTTAAAACAGAAGAAAGAAGAGAAAAAACATATTAATGGCCACTCATGACAATCAGGATGGACCATCACACTGTTAACAAATTATTACTCTTGATGGATAGAAATGTGCCTCATAAACTTGGCCATTATATTTCTCTGCTCCATGCTTGCGATAGTTATTGACCTCTGCCTATGACACATATTTATGATGCCTTTGTCACCAGTCTTTGTGTAGCTTAAGAGGCTGGTGGTCTTGACTCATTGTTTCTACGCTATTCTTATGTAACTATTCTTCAGAAGTGCTATTTGAAAGTCTGTGGTTTTAGCTGATTTGATGCATCCGTACTACTTGGCTGAAAGCATTTGCTCAGAATCAACTCCCCTTTACCACTTAATTTCATATTAAACATGCCTGCCTATTGCTACATGTTCTCATTTGTCTCCTGCTCTGCTTCTACTTTATCATGCAGATTCAGGATGCATGTAATGTGTCTCACTCTTTTTGCCCACGCTGCAGCTCTTTGTCTCTAGATGGACTAGATTTTAAAACATAGTACCTTATTCTACTGGAGATTACAAAGATCACCAGTTTTTCTCACTATACTCACTACAGGAACTCAGAGTATAACTTTATGCCACACTTACAAGCATGCCGACTTTACTTCAGTCCCTTTTGGGATAATATTTTTAATTAAGGAAAGCAAGGAATAAAAAGAGAGATGGAGTGAAGGAAAGAAGGAAACAAGAAAGGGAGGAAAGAAGAAGAGGTTTATGTTTTTCTATTTTTTATGCCTCCTAGCACAGCTCATAAGCAATATACCCTTCTCACATCACTCTCAGCTAACCAACAAACCAAGAAGACTAAAAAGGGTACATATGAATCTTGTGATTTATTTACTCTGTAGAAAGTTCTTATTTTAAGGTTGAAATTAGAAAATAGATCATTTAAATGGTTGAACATAGGTGTCATTGCTGCTTTTCAAGCTTTCTGGGAAAGCTGCAAGATGACTGATATACCAGCTGTGGCTGAGAGGCAAGAAATCTTCCCCTTCACTCTTTACCCACCGTTTATAATCATTGTGACTTTCTGTGATCATTTTCCCTGATTTTATGAGCTGTTGGTTTTCCATGAAGATGGACATGCTTGATTGTCTCCAAGAGTTCTGTGTTCCAGCATTGTTTGCTGGACTTGCTCTAAATAGTGTAGTACAAAAAAAGATTCAGAGGGCTTCCCAGGTACTGCTGGTGGTAAAGAATCCACCTGCCAATGCAGGAGAATTAAGAGACATGAGTTCGATCCCTGAGTTGGGAAGATCCTTTGGAGGAAGAAATGGCACCCCACTCCCAGTGTTCTTGCCTATCGATCCCGTGGACAAAGGAGCCTGATGGGCTACAGTCCATGGGGCTGCAGAAATTCACATACGACTGAGCACATAAAAAAAGATTCTAGGTGGGAGGTGGCATAGGTAGTGTGGTATGCTAAGGTAGCCGATTTGATTTTAATGGAGTCTTAATCCTAATCACTGAGCTATATCAGATTGCTGATCAAACTTTATGATAGAGGTTCTCATCTATATTCTGTGCTGCTCATCGGTAAGCATAAGGGACCATTATAAGGAATGAAGGTACCTGCCCTTTGGGACAATAAAATAGTTGCCTCTGTTGATTTAAAACAAATAGAGTGTCAGATATTTCTTAAGAAAAAATGGATTTATTGGGGGTTTGCCAAATATGGCAAACCATGTTTAAGTGCCCACATAACAAGAGAAGAAAAATGCTTTTACAGAGGGTGAAAGGAAGTCAGGAGAGCTATAGTAAACAAAAATCCCATAACTTTTCATTGGCTGAGTCCTTGCCAGGAAAAAAAAAAAAAAGTGCTTTTTCTTCCCTTTGGCCTCTGAAATTGACAAAGGGTGTGAGAGTTTCCCTTTCTTCTCTGTGACCTCTATTTAATTAAGGTTCCTATTAATTAATTTTTTACATTTCTCCTTTTAGATCAAGATCTTTCTCTGAAAACATCACTCATCAAGAGTCAGGTTTTCTAGTTTCTAGAAACCTTGGGGAAATTGTCTCATCTAGTATTATTTGCTTCAATTTAAGGAAATTTTACTTTCAGTTTTCCAGATAATGTGCAGGTTGAGTCAGATGTTTGGCATTTCCTTTAGATATGTCACATGAATCCAATAATCTATTCCTTGGAGTTTCGTAGTGCAAGAATTGGTTAGCAGCACCTGATAGGCAACTTCCCAGTGAGACTGAATAGAGTTCTTCTGGAGGTGTCTTTCCCAATAGATGAAATCTCCATCTGATATAAGTCAGAGAAACCAGGTTGATAGGTTTGGATGACCATATTAAGTTCCTCAGCTACTCTGTGAGGTTATTCACTTAGTTTGGAAAAATCTTTGTTCCTTGCAGTTCAGCTTTAGTCCAGGGGATATAAGAAATTAAGGATTTAGCTTTTGGATCATAATAAGACTCAATTTTCAAGGGATAGTTTCTGATAAATTCAGGGGAAAGGAAATGGGGAGAGTTTCAGAGGAAAAAAGAAGTACCAAGAAAGAACTAGTTTGGGGGAACTGTGAGTATGGAAGCGTTGAAGAATAAAAGGGAAAGAGGAAGATGACACCAGAGATGGAGCCTGAATGCGAGGATCTTAGGGAGAAAAACAAGCTGGTGTCGAGGCAGTCTGAGGCAAGAAACAAAGGAATAAGAACCTGAGGCTCCTGGAGCCATTTTATCTCTTTAACTGATTATTTTGGTTAGTCTTAAAAGTCTTAGTTTGCAGAGAGGTGATTTTAGGTTACTGATAATGAAGAGAAGCCTCAGAGTATCAATCAAAATAAGCATTCCATTCAGTTAAAGAATTTTCTGAGTTATTGTAATCCAGTTTGGTTCTAAGAAAGTTGAATTTGGGTATTTGAATTTCCCCATAATGGCCAATGATAATCTAAATTGCCTTCATTCAGGTAGATCTATTTAGTTAAAACTGTATGTTGGGAAGGACCACAGATTTTAAACATAAAATAAGCTGGCATCTCTGTGCAGGGTCACCTTCAAAATATTTAGATAACTGGGGTCCATTACTGAGAGGTTATTTTTATAGAGTAAAAGAACGATTTTTAAACAGCTTATAGCTCAAACAACTCAAATCAAACAAATTGCAATAGATACAGTCTGCAGGTCTAACCCCAGCCAGTTCTTAGGAAACAGCTTGGTCCCAGAGAAGCCAAGCCACAAGCTTCGCATTCAGTTTCCAAGTCTAAGGGAATGGGCTGACAGCTGAATTTGCATCATTCAGTGAAGAAGAACCTGCTCCTGAAGGAATGGGCTGAGAGCATCTCAACCAGCTTTGTTTGAAACACTCTGATCTCAAAATCATAACAAAGTGCCTTAACCAGAAGGAACACAACCTTAAAATACACCCCAAATAAAGCCTGGAGAGTTTCAAATGCAAAGGGTGTGAGGGCAAATCAAAGAGAAATGCTCGAATTCCAAAGTTTGTGAGAAAAGCAGTGAGCTCAGTGGGCTCAATTTGTGGGCACCACATCTTTTTGCTCAGCAGCATTGGAGCCTTTGCAGGGGCAGGCAGGGATATTCTGTGGTCTCTGTATAAGCCATCACAATGTTGATCATAAACAACAGACCATAAGATATTTCTCCAGCAAAAATGGGTTTATTCAGCACTAAATTGCAATTCAGGCTATGCAACCATGGCAAACTACGTGGAACAGCATGTAGAGCAAGAGAAAGAGAACACTTTAATAGAGAAATAAAGACAATTGGAAGGGTTACAGAAATAAACAGTTCAGGGTTGTTTGTTGGCTAAGTTCTTTCAGGATAAAAGAGGGGTCTTTCTTCTTTCTGTTGGGTTCTGCTATTACTGCAGAGTGTAACAGTTTCCCCTTCTGGTATACTGATTTTATTTCATTAAGGTTTCTGTTTATTAATTTTGTATAACCCAAACTCATTGCTCTCTTTTCTAAAATACCATTAATCTGAAATCCAAGATTGTAAAGAAACTGAGATTCCAATTAGAGAGATTTCCTAGTGTGAACAAGGCAATTATTAAAAATTGTTTTACAGCCTCCAAAACCGGATAGTTCAGAGCAAGTTCTGTGAAAAATACAATTTCTTCATTTGTCTGTCTTTCTCCCCTTTCCTGTCTCCACTGTGTCCCTCTTCTTATTCTAACTGTGATCTTTCCAAATTTTGTGTAACCAGCACGACCCCTCCCCAATGCTTTGTCTCTTCCGTGAAGTATGTAACACTGCTATTAGGAGAATTTGATTGTTTGGAGTCTTAAAAAAGCATCTCTACTTGGTATTTCTAACTGTCACCTATTCCTCTTCAGCAGACAGTTCATTAGCTTCTAGAATCATCATGCCCTCCCCAGAACTCCTCTTCTTCAAACAATCTTCTCTTTCAATATTCATCATCCCAGTAAATGATATCACTATCTCATTTTCAATCCAAGATATTTTTCCATTTTCTACTTTCTCAAACTTAGATCTAATTGTTACCAGTAGTTGTTGACTTTGCATTCAGTGCTATTTCCCAAACTGTCAACACCTTGCCAACTACAGAATTTCCCAGTGTATTTTTTCCAGCTGAATTACTGCAGGATTCACAAAGCTGTTGACTCTAGTTTTTGTCCCTTATCATCCATATCCCCACTGTCACCAGCACAATTTTACTACTATACAAATAGGATGTTGTTTCTTCCTTGTTTAAAATTCCATGATGGTTTCCTACATCTCAGAGTGTAAAGCTCAACCTCCTTAGTTAAAATTACATGCCAGCTTCTTCATGATCTGTCAGCTTTCTCGTATTATATGCTAGTCTTTCCCACTCATACCCTTCGGCTCTGTGCATATTTGAAGGATCATGCTTCCAAATGACTCTGTACCAGTGCACACACTATTTCTTCTCAAAATGCTTCCCTTACCCTTCTTTCCCTAGAGAATCAGAACTGAGACCTCAAAACAATGCTAAAATATTACCTTGTTCCCTTTCCAAATTGTGAACCAACTAGTAACTTTTCCTTTGCATTTTAATTTTTATTCTTTAGTCTTACACTGTTTTCTAATTCAATATGTTCTGATGTTTCCACAGAACTGTGAATTTAGAATGTCATGGACTATTTAGAATTGATGAAATCATTCAAAAATTATAGAGAATACTTTTACTTCTAGCCAAGAAGAGGTAACTAGGGCTAAATTTACCTCACAGCACAAAATAACTAAAAACTGGAAAATAAAATATAAGAAACAACAGTTTTTAAGACATTGTAAACCTGAGGACAGTGATCTCTAAAAATGGACAAGGTTGACTGTGATTAACAGCTTACTGCCTGGAGGGCATACCTGGGTCATACACAGTGAGGGGAATCCCCAGGGACAGCCTGGTGGTCTTCTTGAGTTGAGGAGATGAAGCTAGGGGTCTTTTAATTTCATGGCTGCAGTCACTGTCCACAGCGATTTTGGAGCCCAAGAAAATAAAGTCGGTCACTGCTTCCATTGTTTCCCCATCTACTTTACAATATATGAGTTAAACTTTATCCCAAGGATATTTTCCCATATATCCACATATTATCTGTAGTTCAATAAAGGAAAATATATAAATCTAGTGTATATAAAATCTTGTGTAATATGAGGGCTTCCCTCATGGCTCAGTTGGTAAAGAATCCACCTGCAATGCAGGAGACCCCGGTTACCCACTCCAGTATTCTGGCCTTGCAAAGAGTAAGACAAGACTGAGCAACTTTCACTTTCATTTCAGTGTAATATTTTGTAACTCATTATCTTGGTAGGTGAATGACAAATGGCACCGATAGACATTTGATTCCATACCCAGAATATAAATTCCTCAAAGCAAAGCTTATGTTACATACTTTAAAAATATTAATCAGGATTTCTTAATTTTGGCACTGCTGACCTTTGGGGGCTGATAATTCTTGGTTGTGAGATGCTGTCCTGTGCATTATAGTATGTTTAGCCACATGCTTGGTTTCTAGTCGGTAGATGCTAGTAGCATCTCTCCTCCACAGCTGTGACAACCAAAAATGTCTCCAGTTCAGTTCAGTTCAGTTCAGTCGCTCAGTCCTGTCCGACTCTTTGCGACCCCATGAATCGCAGCACGCCAGGCCTCCCTGTCCATCACCAAATCCCAGAGTTCACTCAGACTCATGTCCATCGAGTCAGTGATGCCATCCAGCCATCTCATCCTCTGTCGTCCCCTTCTCCTCCTGCCCCCAATCCCTCCCAGCATCAGGGTCTTTTCCAATGAGTCAACTCTTCGCATGAGGTGGCCAAAGTATTGGAGTTTCAGCTTTAGCATCATTCCTTCCAAAGAAATCCCAGGGCTGATCTCCTTCAGAATGGACTGGTTGGATCTCCTTGCAGTCCAAGGGACTCTCAAGAGTCTTCTCCAACACCATAGTTCAAAAGCATCAGTTCTTCGGTGCTCAGCCTTCTTCACAGTCCAACTCTCACATCCATACATGACCACTGGAAAAACCATAGCCTTGACTAGATGGACCTTTGTTGACAAAGTAATATCTCTGCTTTTGAATATGCTATCTAGGTTGGTCATAACTTTCCTTCCAAGGAATAAGCATCTTTTAATTTCATGGCTGCAGTCACCATCTGCAGTGATTTTGGAGCCCCCAAAAATAAAGTCTGACACTGTTTCCACTATTTCCCCATCTATTTCCCATGAAGCAATGGGACCAGATGCCATGATCTTCGTTTTCTGAATGTTGAGCTTTAAGCCAACTTTTTCACTCTCCACTTTCACTTTCACCAAGAGGCTTTTGAGTTCCTCTTTGCTTTCTGCCATAAGGGTGGTGTCATCTGCATATCTGAGGTTATTGATATTTCTCTCGGCAATCTTGATTTCAGCTTGTGCTTCTTCCAGCCCAGCATTTCTCATGATGTACTCTGCATATAAGTTAAATAAGCAGGGTGACAATATACAGCCTTGACATACTCCTTTTCCTATTTGGAACCAGTCTGTTGTTCCATGTCCAGTTCTAACTGTTGCTTCCTGACCTGCATACAAATTTCTCAAGAGGCAGATCAGGTGGTTTGGTATTCCCATCTCTTTCAGAATTTTCCACAGTTTATTGTGATCCACACAGTCAAAGGCTTTGGCATAGTCAATAAAGCAGAAATAAATGTTTTTCTGGAACTCTCTTGCTTTTTCCATGTCTCCAGACACTGCCAAATATCCTATAAGGGCAAAATTGTCCCTGTGCTAAGAAAGACTAATGTAAATAAAATTTTAGCATAGTTCTTCAGTATTATTTTAAACAGAAAATGGAGAGATATTTGGATGAGCATTCTTCCATGAGAGCAATGGCATATGCAAGACTAGTTGGCAGGACAGCATGAAGGAGGAAATTGTATCTACATTCTGATGGGATTCAGAGTATGTCACCTTGTCACACTGAATATTTTAAGCTGAAGGAGTCTGAGAAAATGGCAGAAGTAAGGAGGTCTCTCTGACCTTTCTCTCTGCCACTCTCCCCTGAAGCAGGTCTTGAGACCCTCATGTGATGGGTGCCTTCCCTGTACTAGAAGAGGGAAGAGACATCCTAATCTCCAAGACTGAGGGACTCCAAGAAGAACTCACAGAACAGACTCTGTTAAATTTCTCTCACTTTACAATCCTTAGTTCATACTCTGTCCTATCACATTTCTCCACAACTGTCCGCTCTCCATCAAACTGAGCATAAAGCACTCCACTGTAACCATTTCTTCAGGTCTGTGTTTCCTTATGAAGGCTCCTATGTCACTCAAAACTTCCATTACATAAATGTATATGCTTTTCTCCTGCTTTTCTGTCTTCTTCAGTTTAATTTTCCAACCCAGACAGGGGCCATGAGAGGGTCAAGGAAAATATTTTATTCTCCTACATATCTTTTTTAATTTTTATTGGACTATAGTTGCTTTACAATGTGGTATTAGTTTACTCCTCTACATTTCTTATCTGTTATAACCCCAGAGTTGAAAATCCCCACATGCTCAAGATCAGAAATTGACTTATGGATTAATGAATTAGGAAATGAATGTCAATGAAAAATTTTAACTTGCAAATTGGACTTGCTAGTTATTTTCAAATTCCTTATGGATATGTTCAATGGGAGAAAAAAAAAAATTATTTGTTGTGTTTGATGTTAAGAGTGTTATCCCAGATCAGTACATTTGATTTGACTCAGGAGAGTACATTTCCAAATAAGGTAAAATGCTATGTTGTCTTTGCTGATTCAATTTTATTTCTCAATATATTCTTGCCTCTCTAGGGTAGGAATCACATATCCCTTGATCACTGTTATGTTTCCCTTGCTAGCTGAGTGACAGCTAAGTAGTATACATTATTGAAAATTACATATACTCATATGTGAAAAAGTTTAGAAATTTTCAAATATAAAAGTAGAGAGTTCCCCATCATTGGAGATATTGCCCAAATAATTACATTTCCCAAATGATTACACAGTGTGGATCTTATAACAAGAAAGCTAGCATCAGATAGAAGTTGAACTATATGATCGGTAAGACTTTTTGCCTATTCTGTCCATTATATTGTGGAGTTCCATTAACTTTATGACTATAATTTGACAACTTTTTATACAAGTGTCCTACCATCTGTGAAGCATTTCTCAAAAGATGAAGTTCCTTGACATGTGAGATGAGAGAGCTGAACCTCTTGTCATGGGACCATAAGATGAACCTTTTAAGGTTCTTAAAGACACCTAAAAAGTCCTTCTCTTTCTTCTTCTTCCATATCATCTCACCCTGTTACATAAATTTCAGAATTTTTAGGTTTCCCAGAACTGTGGTAAGAGGCCCCCTTGCTAGAGGCTAGCTGAATAAATTTTTCTTCCTAAATGGTGGCTGATGATGGGGTTTCTGTCAGGGAATACACCACACAAGTCAAGCTACAGTCAATAAAACGTATGTTATTAAATGTTCCTCAAGTGCTGCTCCAAGGTGCCATAGAAATGTTACACACTGTGATGTGTGTGCATTCCCTTCCTTGCAGATGTATTAAGAGAGTAAACGGAGAGCAGTAACAGCAGTCTTTAGGGCCTCCTATCCCCTGAAGTACCTTTTTCTAGGGACAAAATCACATCGGTTGAAATTCCTTTTCTGATGGAAATATTCTTTATTGGAAGACATCCCCAGAGCAGCATGGTCTGTTGCCACAGAAGAGCATCTTAGTTTTAAAAATAACACCTTCTGAGGTTTTCTTAATCTGTCTGGAAATGATTATGTGTCATTTGGGCATTTGCCAGCTTATTTCATCTCCCATGCACATATTGCATGATAGAAACATAATTTATTGTTTTCATTTCTTAATTTACAAAAAGCATCAGCATTTGAGAGTGAATAAAAATAATAATTAGTAATAAATAATGGCTTCAGAATGCTGAAAAATCTGCAAAAGGGACTGCAGTAGATTATGAAAATGGTCATAATACTTTGTAATACCTCTGATTTAAAGATGAGGTTTCAGTCCCTACCTGTTCTGCTGTGCTATGGTATTTTGACTTGTCTGAGGCAAAGATGACCTTGTGCAAGTCCACAGTCAAGGCTTCAGGATAGCTTGCAGCTCCAGCTGTTGGTGCTTTTGTATTGTTACACCCCTGTGTGAAGAAATTGAGGCTTATAGACTCCCACTTTTGCCAAACGCAGGTTGGAAGTGAACGTGTTCTTCCTCACCCAACTGCTAGTCAATCTGCTACCTATAGCCAACTGACTACAGACTTCTCTTCCAATAGTGTATATATCGGAGAAGGCAATGGCACCCCACTCCAGTACTCTTGCCTGGAAAATCCCATGGACGGAGGAGCCTGGTAGGCTGCAGTCCATGGGGTCGCTAAGAGTCAGACATGACTGAGCGACTTCACTTTCACTTTTCACTTTCATGCATTGGAGAAGGAAATGGCAACCCACTCCAGTGTTCTTGCCTGGAGAATCCCAGGGACGGGGGAGCCTGGTAGGCTGCCGTCCATGGGGTCATACAGAGTCGGACACGACTGAAGTGACTTAGCAGCAGCAGCAGCAGTGTATATATGTTAATCCCAAATTCCCAATTCATGTTCCCTTCTTTTCACTTTAGTTAGACATGTTTGTTTTCTCTGTCTGTGAATCTATTTCTGTTTTATAAATAAGTTCAGTTGTACAATTTTTTTCAAGATTCCACATATAAGTGACATCACATATTTGTCTTTTTATGTCTGATTTACTTAGTATGATAACCTCTATGTCTATCCATGCTGCTGCAAATGGCACCTTTTCATTGGTTTTATGGCTGAGTATTATTCCATAGTGTATTTGTGTGTGTGTGTACATGTGTTCTTTATCCATGCATCTGTCAATGGACATTTAGGTGGCTTACATGCTTTACTACTGTAAATAGGGCTGCTATGAACATGGAGGTCCATGTATCTTTTCAAATTAGAGTTTTCTCCAAAGTGGGAATGCTGGATCATATAGTAGCTATATTTTTAGTTTTTTAAGGACCCTCTATACTGTTCTCCATAATTGATGTACCAGTTTACATTCCCAACAACCAGCATAGGAGGGTTCCCTTTTCTCCACACCTTCTCCAGCATATATTATTTGTAGACTTTTTGATAGTGGCCATTCTGGCTGATGTGCTGTATTACCTCATTGTAGTTTTGATTCACGTTTCTCTAATAATTAGCAGTGTTGGGCAGTGTTTCATGTGCTTGTTGGCCATCTGTATGTCTTCTCTG